>NC_091441.1:98074625-98417678 GCF_964237555.1 Oryctolagus cuniculus
AGTATTCCCATTGTGTGGGGAACAGTATTATTTTCGTCTCACAACAGCCATTTCCATTTTTCAGACTAGGAAATTGAGATCTCAATTTGGAGAAGTTTAATAACCAAGGTCTCACAAATACCTCAGCAGAGTTAGTATTGGAGTCTTTAAGTTGCTACCAAGTAGCAAGTTTTTGATTTTGATCTTGAAGGTCTCTCTGAGCCCATTCCTGGTCTGTGAAAAAATGGCAGAATGGTTGTTAAAATTCAAAATAATTTAAGTAAAATTACTTAATTCAGTTTTTGTTCCTTACTAGATATTCACTCATTGGTAACTGTTATGTCACTAATGGATAGGTCATAGTTTCTGCATACCACTTAAAGAACTCACTTTAAAACATGGTGAATTGAATACTACATCGTTGTCTTTTTTTTAAATTTTTTTTTTATTTTTTGACAGGCAGAGTGGACAGTGAGAGAGAGACAGAGAGAAAGGTCTTCCCTTGCCATTGGTTCACCCTCCGATGGCAGGAGCCAGGTATTTCTCCTGGTCTCCCATAGGGTGCAGGGCCCAAGGACTTGGGCCATCCTCCACTGCACTCCCAGGCCACAGCAGAGAGCTGGACTGGGAAGAGGAACAACCGGGACAGAATCCGGCGACCCAGCCGGCGCCGCGGCTCACTAGGCTAATCCTCCACCTTGTGGCGCTGGCACACCGGGTTCTAGTCCCGGTCAGGGCGCCGGATTCTGTCCTGGTTGCCCCCTCTTCCAGGCCAGCTCTCTGCTGTGGCCAGGGAGTGCAGTGGAGGATGGCCCAGGTGCTTGGGCCCTGCACCCCATGGGAGACCAGGAGAAGTACCTGGCTCCTGCCATCGGATCAGCCGCGGCGGCCATTGGAGGGTGAACCAACCGCAAAAGAAGACCTTTTTCTCTGTCTCTCTCTCTCCTACTGTCCACTCTGCCTGTCAAAAAAAAAAAAAAAAAAAAAAAATCCGGCGCCCCGACCGGGACTAGAACCCTGTGTGCCGGTGCCGCAAGGCAGAGGATTAGCCTAGTGAGCCGCGGCACCGGCTACATCATTGTCTTATACATACCAAAATTTTGTATTAATGCAGTCTTTGATTGACAGTAACATGAACTAGCATTCATATTCTCATTTTAGTTTTTGTAAGTTTGTGTTTTCCTTGTGCAAGTGATTGTTTCCCAAAGTTAGTTATAGTTATCTTGAGTCATAGATTAATGTGTGAAGTTCTGAAAGTGATACCAGAGCTATAAATGTGTTTCTAAGTTGAGTTTTGAAAGTTGAGTTTTGGATGCCTTTAAATTAACTAACTGACCTTTGTCAGAGGTAGTGTTTTCTTTAAATTGTGCTTCCTGTGCTTTCCTGGATTATTGCTTAAATTATGCAAGAGACATTCCCTCCTGGACCAGTTTTTCCCCCCATTTAAAAAAAGTATAGGGGCAAGCCTTTGGCACAGCAGTTAAGTTGCTGCTTGGGATGTCTGCAACCCATGTCGGAGTACCTGGTTCTAGTCCTGGTTTCTCTGCTTCTGATCCAGCTTCCTGCTGATGCACAGTATGGGAGGCAGCTAATGGTGGCTCAGATGTTTGTGTCCTTGCCACCCGGATAGATGGCTTGGATTGAGTTCTGGGATGCTGGCTTTGTCCTGGCCTGCTCCTGGCTGTTGCAGGCATTTGGAGCAGATGGAAGATCTCTCTCTGTTTCTTTGTCTTTGAAATAAAATGTAAGAAAAATTTTAACTGTACATTTATACAGCAATATGATTGACAAGCCATTTTAAACTGTTCAGTAGATTCACAGAGGTGACATGACCTCTTTCTAGTTTCACTAAATTTTCTTCACCTCCAAAGGAAGTTTTATACCCTTTTAGCAGTCATTTCCCGTTTCCCTTCAACCACCAGTTAACTCTGTTTTCTTTTCTTTTTTTTTTAAGATTGATTTATTTTATTTGAAAGGCAGAGTTACAGAGAGGGAAAGACAGCGAGTGAGAGAGTGAGTGAGTGAGCTTCCATCCACTGGTTTATTCCCCAAATGGCTGCAACAGCCGGGACTAGGTCAGGCCGAAGCCAAAAGCCAGGAACTCCATCCAGGTCTCCCACGTGGGTGGCAGGGGCCCAGGTATTAGGTATTAGGACTATCTTCTGCAGCTGGGACTCGAACTGGTGCCCATATGGGATGCTGGTGTTGCAGACTGCAGCTTTACTCCCTGCACTACAGCGTTGATCCTTGTATTCGGGTTTATTTGTTCTTGATATTTCTTATTACTAGAACCATATAATGTATGGCCTTTAAGGTACTTATTTCCACTTAGCATTGTTTTCAAGGTTCACCCACATCTGTAGCATGTATCATTATCAGTATTTTATTTCCGTGGCTAGATATTCCATTGTATGAATACACTGGCTTTTGATTGCCCATTCATCTGATGATAAACATTTGGATTATTTCTGCCTTTTGGCTCTTGTGAATAATGCTGCTATAAACATTTGTTTGCAAATATTTGTCTAAATGACTTTTTAATTCTTTAGGGTATATACATTATAGTAGAGTTGTTGGGTCATATGATTTTTTTTTAACATTTATTTATTTATTTGAAAGGCAGAGTTTGAGAAAGATCTTCCATCTGTTGGACAGAAGGCTGCACTGCCAGGGGCTGAGCCAGGCTGATGAGAGGAGCCAGGAGCTTCCTCTAGGGTCTCTCATGTGAGTGTCAGGGTCCAAGCACTTGGGCCAAATTCTGATTTTCCGAGGCATTGACAGGGAGCTGGATTAGAAGTGGAGCAACTGGGACTCAGCACCCATATGGGATGCTGGCTTCACAGACAGCAGCTTAACCCACTGGGATCAGCCCTGGTTTAATTCTTTGTTTAACTTAACAAAATGGTAATTCTTAAATAAAACACAGCAGTTTTTTGAGCCGCCACAAATGGTGTACCAGTGTCCCCCAACTTTGTTCCTTTTCCAGATAGTTGTGGTCATTTTGGCGTTCTTTGGAATTCGAATTTCAGAATTGGTGTGAATTTGCAGACCACGTTGGAGGGTATTGCCCTTTTAAATCCTTTAATCCATAAACACATGATGTCTTTGTATATATTTAGCTTGTCTTTAGCAATATTTTGTAGTGTTCAGTGACAAGTCTTGTACCTTTTGGTTAAATTTATTAGAATATTTTATTCTTCTTGGTGCCGTTGCAAATGAAATTATTTTTTTTAGTTTACTTTTAGATTGGTCATTGTTAGTATATGGCCATATGATTGATTTTTTATGCTATTGTAACCTGCAATTTTGCTGAATTAATTTTATTAGCTATGATAGTTTTTACGTGATTCCTTGTATATAGAGATTTTCTATATAAAGATTTAAGTCATCTGCAAATAAAACTAATTTTATTTCTTTCCAGCTTGGATACCTTTTCTTTATTTTTCTTTTTATTTATTTTTTATTTTATTTTTTGACAGGCAGAGTGGACAGTGAGAGAGAGAGACAGAGAGAAAGGTCTTCCTTTGCCGTTGGTTCACCCTCCAATGGCCGCCGCGGCCAGTGCGCTGCGGCCGGCGCACCGCGCTGATCCGATGGCAGGAGCCAGGTGCTTCTCCTGGTCTCCCATGGGGTGCAGGGCCCAAGGACTTGGGCCATCCTCCACTGCACTCCCTGGCCACAGCAGAGGGCTGGCCTGGAAGAGGGGCAACCGGGACAGAATCCGGCGCCCCGACTGGGACTAGAACCCGGTATGCTGGCGCCGCAAGGCGGAGGATTAGCCTAGTGAGCCACGGCGCCGGCCTATTTTTCTTATCTAATTGCTCTGGTGAAGTGTTCTAGTACAGTGTTCAATAGAAGTGGGAGAAGTAGGCATACTTGTCTTGCTTCTGATTTTGGATGGGGTCTTTTCATCGAGTATAATGTTACTTGTGGAATTTTCTACATGCCTGTTATTCTTTTTTTTTTTTTTTTTTTTTTTTTTGACAGGCAGAGTGGATAGTGAGAGAGAGAGACAGAGAGAAAGGTCTTCCTTTGCTGTTGGTTCACCCTCCAATGGCCGCCGCACTGCGCTGATCCGATGGCAGGAGCCAGGTGCTTCTCCTGGTCTCCCATGGGGTGCAGGGCCCAAGCACTTGGGCCATCCTCCACTGCACTCCCTGGCCACAGCAGAGAGCTGGCCTGGAAGAGGGGCAACCAGGACAGAATCCGGCGCCCTGACCGGGACTAGAACCCGGTGTGCCAGCACCGCAAGGCGGAGGATTAGCCTATTGAGCCGCGGCGCCGGCCTACATGCCTGTTATTCTGTAGTAGGAGTTCTCTTCTGTACCTACTTTATTGTGTGTGTGTGTGTGTGTTTTTAAGACATTTTAACAATTTATTTGAAAGGCAGAATTAGAGGGAGAGATAGCTTCCATTGACTGGTTCACTCCTCACATGGCTCCAATAGCCAGCATTGGGCCGGCCAAAGCTGGGAGCTACTTCTGGATCTCCCACATGGATGAAGGGGCCCAAGAACTTGGGACCATCTTCGGCTGCTTTCCCAGCTGCATTAGTAGGGAGCTGGATCAAAGTGGAGCAGTTGGGACTTCTACCATGCTCATATGGGATGCCAGTGACACAGGCGGAGGCTTAACCTACTACATATGCCATTATGCTGGTCCCTGAGGTGTTTTTTTTTTTAATGAGAAAAGGATGCTAGATTTTGTCCATTTTTTTCCTCTGTCAGATCATGTGACTTTTCTTCATTCTATTGTGTATTATGTTGATTCTTTTTCAAATATTGAACCACCTTTGCATCCCACTTGGTCATCATAATCTATACTTTATTTTTTAATTTTTATTTTATTTATTTCCTTGAAAGGCAGAATTGGAAAGCAAGATGTTCCATCTGCTGGTTCATTCCCCAAATGGCTCCAATGGCCAGGGATGAGCCAGGCTTAAGCCAGGAGCAGCTTCTGAATTTCTCATGTGGGTGCCGGGGACCCAGACACTTGGGTCATCTTCCACTGCGTTCCCAGTGGAGCTGGATTGGAAGTAGAGCAGCCGGGAGTGGAATTGGCGCCTAAATGGAATGCTAGTACCACAGGCCGGGTGGCTTTACCCACTATGCCACAGTGCCAGCCCATGATATATGATCTTAATATACTGCTGGCAATTTGCTGGTATTTTCTTGAGAATTTTTGCAACTCCATTAATAAAGAGCATTTCTTTCTTTATTTAAAAGGCAAAGAGAGAGATCAATTGGTCTCTGTTCATCACTGGTTCATTTCCCAAATAACAGCAATAGCCCAGTATGGGCCAGACTAAACCTAGGAGCCAGGAATGCCATCCTGGTCCTCTGCAGGGGTGGCGTGGGCCTAAATATAAAGAGTAGGACCATCTTCTGCTGCCTTCCCAGGCACTTGAGCAGATGGAAAGCAAAGCAGTCAGGGCTTGAACTGGGGCTCCGACCTTGAATGTCTGTGTTGGAAGCAGAGGTCGTGCTGTAACACCAGCCCTGATAATTCCTTTCTTGTAATGGCTTCATTTGGTTTTGCTGGTAGGGTAATGCTGGCTTCATGGAATGAGTAATAAATTATGTATCTCTACACCTTAATTTTTGGAAGAATTGAGGATTGGTGTTAATTCTCCTTTTAATGTTTGGTAGTGAGGTCTGGCGTTGTGGGGGAGCAGGTTAAGCTGCCTCTAGTGATGCCACTATTTCATATGGGTGCTGGTTTGTGTCCTGGGTGCTTCACTTCTGATCCGGCTCCCTGCTAATGGCCTAGGAAGTTGGTGGAAGGTGGCCCAAGTGGTTGGGCCCTTGCCATCCTGTGGGAGACCCAGATTAAGTTCCTGGCTTCCATGTGGCTCAGCCCTGGGTGTTGAGGCCATCTGGGGAGAGAACAGTAGATTCAAGATATCTCTGCCTTTTCTCTTTCTGTAACTCTGCCTTTCAAATAGGTAAATCAATTTTAAGAAGGTTGGCCATCTTTATAATACTTTAGGGTGTATCTGAAGAGGTTAATTTTTGTTGTTACCATATGTTACTGCTTTGTCCAATCTCTAGGTTTTTGCTTTAGCATAAATTTGTTGTTGAAATTACTGCCCCATTTTACGTATCTTAACTAGTACTCTTCAAGATGGTCAGAGTCATGAAAAATAAGGAAACTTGTCCACCCCACCAACAGAACTCTGTGGAGACATAGCAGCTGAATGCGAAGTAGTATCCTAGATGAGGCCGTGAAACAGAGAATGGACATGTTTGAAAAACTGGCAAAATATCAGTTAAGTCTGGAGTTTAGTCAGTGATGTACCAAGGTTGGTTTCTTAATTTTGACAGTGCATTACTATAAGATGTAACATTAGGGAAAACTGAACTGAGTGAGGGATATACAGGCGTTCTTTGTGGTGTCTTTGCAAGTTTTAATAAATTTAGAATTATTCCAACTAAAAAACGTATTGTAAAAAATTTGTATTTGGTTAGTAGGTAGCAATGAAAAATGCAGTCTGGATTTTCTCAAGTTAAGGTCAAAAGTCCGTAGTCTGTCATACCTGCTGTATTTTGTTTTTATGACTTTAGTTAGAAAGTTTAAAATGTAGGTTCTTTATAGAAAAGAAGAACTTTCTTTTTTTCTTTCTTTTTTTTTTTTTGGAGTGGTGGGGTAAATATTTTCTTTTGGAGTTTTGAGTGGCCTAGGTGATACAACTCACCATCCACTAAATTTGGGCATTCTGTCTGCTTTATTTATTTATTTATTTTTGACAGGCAGAGTGGACAGTGAGAGAGACAGAGAGAAAGGTATTTTTTATTCCGTTGGTTCATCCCAGTGGCCGCTGCAGCCGGCGCGCTGCTGCCAGCACACTGCGCTAATCTGAAGCCAGGAACCAGGTGCTTCTCCTGGTCTCCCATGCGGGTGTAGGGCCCAAGCACTTGGGCCATCCTCCACTGCACTCCCGGGCCACAACAGAGAGCTGGCCTGGAAGAGGGGCAACTGGGACAGAATCCAGTGCCCTGACTGGGACTAGAACCCGGTGTGCCGGTGCCACAGGTGAGGATTAGCCCATTGAGCCATGGCACCGGCCTCTGTCTGCTTTATTAAAACACAGATATTAGCATTTTAGTGGCCAGGACTGTGACTTAGTTGGTAAAGCCACCACCTGCAGTGCCGGCATCCCATATTGGCACCGTTTCGAGTCCTGGCTCCTCCACTTCTGATTCAGGTTTCTGCTATGGCCTGGGAAATCAGTAGAAGATGGCCCAAGTCCTTGGGCCCCTGCCACCCATGTGGGAGACCTGGAAGAAGCTCCTGGCTTCAGGTCATTGCAGCTCCAGCAGTTGCGGCCATCTGGGGAGTGAACCAGCGGATGGAAGACCTCTCTCTCTCTGCCTCATCTTCTCTGTGTAACTCTGACTTTCAGATAAAATAAATCTTAAAAAAAAAAAAAAAGCAGAAATGACCATACTTACACAACATAAGCATCAAGATTTTTAAAAATTATATAAAAACAATTAGCATTTTATTGAGTTGGTATTTCTTCTTTCCATGTGTACATTTTAAATTTCTTTTAAAGATTTATTTATTTATTTGAAAGAGTTACACAAAGAAGGAGAGGTTGAGAGAGAGGTCTCGCATCAGCTGGTTCACTCCCTAATTGGCTGCAACAGCTGGAGCTGTGCCGATCCAAAGCCAGGAGCCAGGTTCTGGGTCTCCCACACAGGTGCAGGGGCCCAAGCACTTGGGCTATCTTGTACTGCTTTCCCAGGTCATGGTAGAGAGCTGGATTGGAAATGGAGCAGCTGAGACTCGAACTGGCGCGCATATGGGATGCTGGCACTGCAGGCGGAGGCTTTCCCCGCTACTCCACAGTGCCGGCCTCACATTTTTTCATTTATTTCTTTGAAAGTGGCAATTACAGAGTGGGGAGAGACAGAGATCAATCTTCCATCTGCTAATTCACTCTCCAATTTGCCACAACAGGTAGGCCTGGGCCAGATGGAACTAGGAGCCTGGAGCTTCTTCCAGGTCTCTGACTTGGGTGCATGGGCCCAAGCACTTGGCCCATTCTCTGCTTCCTGCTCAGGCACATTAGCAGGGAGCTGGATCAGCAGTTGGGACTCTGCCAGTGCCCCTGTGGGATGCTGGCATCACAGGTGGCGACTTTACCCACTACGTCACAACACCGTTTTTTTTTTTTTTTTTAATAAAGATTTATAAGGGTCGGTGTTGTGGCATAGCAGATTAAGCCTCTGCCTGTGAAGCCAACATTCCATATAGATGCTGGTTTGAGACCCAGCTATTCTACTTCCAATCCAGCTCCTTGCTAACGTGCCTGGGAAAGCAACGGAGGATGGGCCAAGTGCTTGGGCCTCTGCACCCACAAAATCTTTAGGGGCCGGTGCTGTGGCATAGGTTAATCTTCTGCCTGCAGCGCCAGGCATATGGCATATGGGCGCCAGTTCTAGTCCTGGTTGCTCCTCTTCCAATTCAGCTCTCTGCTATGGCCTGGGAAAGCAGTAGAAGATGGCCCAAGTGCTTGGGTCTCTGCACCTGCATGGGAGACCGGAAAGAAGCACCTGGCTCTTGGCTTCGGATTGGCACAGCTTCAGCTGTTGTGGCCATCTGGGGAGTGAACCAACGGGAGGAAGACCTTTTCTCTCTGTGTCTCCCTTTCAGTATCTGTAACTCTACCTCTCAAATTAAAAAAAAAAAAATCTTTAAAGGACTACCCTGTGGTGGATGAATATTTCTTTATTTAATTGAAAGAGAGACAGAGATTTTCCATCTGCTGGTTCACTGCGACTTCGCAGTGGCCAGTCAGGTTGGGCAGAAGGGCAGAAGCAAGGAACTCCATCTGGGTTTTCCTAGTGGGTGGCAGGGATACAAGTATTCCTGGTCATCATCTGTTACTTTCCTGCATGGATTAGCAGGGAGCTGGGATTTGAATCTGTGTGGTTATGGGATGCTGATATCACTGGGGATGGCTTAACCTGTTGTGCCACAGCACTGGCTGACTGGCTTTTTTCTTTTTCTTTTTTTCGGTCATTGTTCTTATGGTAGATGTCTTAAGAAGAGTTAACAATTCCATGGGAGATCTGGATTGAATTCTCAGCTCTTGGTCTTGGCCTTGCCCAGCACTTGCTCTTGTGAGCATTTGAGGAGTAGCCAATGATGGGAACTTTCTTTCTTTGTAAATAAATAAAAGCAAAAGCCAATAATCTGGCGTTCGATGCAATAGTTAAGATGCTGCTTGGGATGCCTGCCTCCCACTTCAGAATGCCAGAGTTCAAGTCTTAGTTCTGTTTCCAATCCTGCTTCCTGCTATGCAGATCCTGGGAAAGAATACATGATGGTTCAAGTATTTGGATTCCTGCCATGCATATGGGAGTCCCAGGTTGAGTTTTGAACTTTTAACTTTGATCTAGCCAAGCCTTAGCTATTTTTTTTTTTTTTTAATTTTTTGATAGGCACAGTTAGAGACAGAGAGAAAGGTCTTCCTTTTCCGTTGGTTCATCCTCCAAATGGCTATTACAGCCGGCGCACTGCGCCGATCCAAAGCCAGAAGCCAGGTGCTTCTTCTGGTCTCTCATGCGGGTGCAGGGCCCAAGCACTTGGGCCATCCTCCACTGCACTCCCAGGCCACAGCAGAGAGCTGGCCTGGAAGAGGAGCAACCAGGACAGAACCGGCGCCCCGACTGGGACTAGAACCTGGGATGCCGGTGCTGCAAGCAGAGGATTAGCCAAGTGAGCTGTGGCGCAGGCCAAGGCTTAGCTATTACAAGACACTTGGGGAGTGAACCAGTGGATGGAAGATCACTGTCTATTTCTCTGCCTTTCACATAAAATGAAAATAAATTACTGAGAATAATAATCCTAGATCGGCTAGTAATCTCTTTCTGGTGTGAAACTTTTTGGAATGGTTACTCTTTCTGTGAAAATAGACATTTTGCATGACAGGATCTGATATCTTGGTCCTGAGGCTACTTGTGTAGCAAAGTTGATCTTACAAAATATCTAAACATTTGTGTCTCGTTTATTACCCCTTTAAGAGCCCATTATGTGCTTCTCCTGTGTGGTTGTCTGAATTTGATTCTGCAATGGCTGCCTCATCTCCCTATCTAATGCATTGCTACACATTCCTGCATTCCTCAAACCAACAACCTTCTCTCTCTTTTTCCAGCCTCTTATCCTCTCCCCAAGAAATCAGTTGTGAGATAGGTTAGGAAGCTTGAAGGACAAATTATTTTTTTGTATTCCTTCCCAGCTTTCATGTTGGTAACAACATACAGTTCAATTCTTGATCTTTTGTTAAGAATTAACAGGAATGTACTTTTTATCTTCAGTAGAACTTTCCCCTGAGGACAACAAGAACAAAAATTTTTAGAAATAGTTTTTATCATATTTTGCTTTAAAACAATATAACTTTCAAGGTTTTGGACCTCAGAGAGCTAGATCTGGGATTATTGTATGGGTATTAATCATATGTACATTTTCAATGAGAGACCAGTCTGAGAGAGGTGAAAGGACTTGTTCTTCATGATTTGGTGAGTATTCAGGGTTTCTCATTGTACCACAGAAAATTGTGTGATGAGTCCAAGGGTTAAATTTCTCTCTTTGATTATTTCCCTAGGGTATCTCTTTTCGACTATCTCCTTGCTTTTCCTTTTATGGGAAGTATGTTGGGTTTATTTACTTGTATTCATTATTGGTTCTTTTTCCCCCCTTCTTTTTTGCTTGTTTAGGCCAAGCCATGACTACAGTAGCGGTACATGTGGACTCCAAAGCTGAGCTCACTACCCTGCTGGAGCAGTGGGAAAAAGAACATGGCAGTGGGCAAGACATGGTCCCTATTCTTACCAGGTATGAGTAATGCTTCAGTTGTAAAAAGCACACTTATACACTAGATGTTTATGCATACATGCATGTATGCACACAAACAAATTTAAAAAGAGTACAAAAATGGGTAGGGGAATATGTAGGAACATTTTTGTGATTTCCAAGTCCATTTTTTTCTTTTCCTGCTTTTATTTTACATTTCAGGCCTTTTTTCCTGCCCTCATTCTCCTTCATGGATTCCTCTGTGTGTCTCTTAACCTGAGGATTTTGTGTCTCCCTTCTCTCTTTGCCCTAGTGTTCTGCCTTGGTAATTTTACCCCTGTGATTTCACCTGTTGTCCCAGGTTAACTTTTAAGTCTCTCTTGCTGCTTCATATCCTTTTTTATAAAAAAAAATTTCAGACTTATTTCTCAGCTAGGTGGTGTACATATCGTTCTGGTTCTTCCACAGACACCTGAAACACGTTACGTATAAAATGCAGCTTCTCATCTGTAGCCCTGCCTACTTCCTCATCCTTAATGTAAGCTTTTTGTACTCTCTGCCTTGGTGTTTGGATTAAATGGTTTCAAACTGAAAAACAGGGTCATCTTCCTCTACCAGCACAGTCTTAGTCGCCAAGCCCTGGGGATTTCGACTTCCTCCTCTACTCTTGTTCATTGCCACTATTACTTGCTTCGTTAGCTGTCAGTCATGTTTTGACTGTCCAATAGGCAATGTGCCCTTATCACCCTGTCTCCAGTTTACCATTTTCTAGTATATCTTCTCCCTTGCTGAAAGATTTATCTTTCTTACACAAGTGTCTTACCTCTGCTAATAAATGTTTTGTGGCTACATTTTTCCTAAATGCAAACTATTTAGTGTGGCCTATGAGGCCATTTATTATTTGACTGTTCCTTTTTCTGCTTCATAGTATTCTTCTGAAGGTATAGTTCCATATTTTCTGATGTCTTTATGTCATTGCACTTACTGTTCCATGAAATGCTTTTTCTTGGCATGTTTGACAAATTCTTGTCTTTTGAAGAAATGACTCAAGAATCATACCATTAAAACCTTGCCTGACTTTGACTTCCCTAGGTGTCTGTGATACTTTCTTTATTATTAAAATCAGAAACTAACCATTTTATAATAATTTTCACCCATGATATTTCTTACCACATTGGACTACAGATGTTTTGCATGTGTCTCATCCCTTAGCTGTATCTTTTTCTTGGTGTCTGCTCAGGCAATGACTTGCCCACTGCCTGGTATGTAGTAACTCTATGGTACATAATTTCACTGAATGAATGATGAAGGAAGAAACAAAGTGAAAAGTAAAGACCAAGGAAGGATGCTTGTGTGTTTTCTAAGGAGAAGATCACTGGAATTTGGGGATCTTTATCGTCTAATCTTTGCTATCAAAGCTATGAAAAATTTTTGTTTATACAGTGATCTATTAACTCATTATGGTGAAAAAACTATGGTCTTACAAAAGTTTAAACATGGGTAAATGCTTTGTTTCAAATTATTCTTTTTTTTTTTTTGACAGGCAGAGTGGACAGTGAGAGAGAGAGAGAGAGAGAGAGAGAGAAAGGTCTTCCTTTTTCTGTTGGTTCACCCCCCAGTGGCCACTACGGCAGGCACGCTGCGCTGATCCGAAGCCAGGAGCCAGGTGCTTCTGGTCTCCCATGCAGGTGCAGGGCCCAAGGACTTGGGCCATCCTCCACTGCCTTCCCAGGCCACAGCAGAGAGCTAGCCTGGAAGAGGAGCAACTGGGACAGAACCGGCGCCCCAACCGGGACTAGAACCCAGGGTGCTGGCACCGCAGGTGGAAGATTAGCCTAGTGAGATGCGGCACTGGCCCTCAAATTACTCTTGATACTTACAGAATGTAGGAAAGTACAGGGGTTTTTTTGGCGTGATGGTGGAAACTTTTAATTTGTGGAGGCACTGGAAATTAAGACCCATTAAGAATGATTAAGCTTTAAAACTGTTAAAATAGTTGAGATGCAGACAGAGTGGATTCAGGAAAAAATGCCACGCATTTACGTGTATGTGTGTTGACATAATTGAGAAAGGAGTCATTAAAGGATGGCTGTTGTGCGTTCAAGTGTTGATTGAGCACTTACACTAAAAATACTTAATGTATTATTGTCAAGATTGCTTTACATTCTTTGACGCTCAACTTTTTCAGTACGCTATGATATTCAGCAGTGGAAACCTAAAATAATGGAGCACTGTCCTCAACAACATCCCCACATGGGAAACAACTCAGATTAATAGATAAGAAACAATTTAGAATGGTACAAAGCAGTATGTAATGAAGTGGTAAATCAGGCAGTATGCTTTGTAAATATCGTAGGGGTATGAGAGTGGCAAGAACTTGAAAGAGTTTTTTTTGTTTTGTTTTTTAGGATTTATTTTATTTGAAAGTTAGAGAGAGGGAGAGACAGAGAGCAAGAGAGAGAGAGAGCGCTTCCATCTGCTGGTTCACTCCCTAGATGGCCAGTCGTAAGCCAGGAGCTTTTTCCAGGTCTCCCACGTGGGTACAGGGGCCCAAGGACTTAGGTCATCTTCCACTGCTTTCCCAGGCACATTAGCAGGGAGCTGGATTGGAAATGGAGCAGCCATGACATGAAGTTTAATCTGCTGTGCCACAGCGACAACTCCAGATTTTTTTTTCTTTTTTTAAAGATTTATTTTATTTGGCCAGCGCCATGGCTCACTAGGCTAATCCTCTGCCAGCACCCCAGGTTCTAGTCCTGGTCGGGGCGCCAGATTCTGTCCTAGTTGCTCCTCTTCCAGTCCAGCTCTCTGCTGTGGCCCAGGAAGGCAGTGGAGGATGGCTCAAGTCCTTGGGCCCTGCACCCGCAAGGGAGACCAGGAGGAAGCTCCTGGCTTTGGATTGGCGCAGTGCGCAGGCCACAGCAGCCATTGGAGGGTGAACCTACGAGGAAGACCTTTCTCTCTGTCTCTCTCTCTCACTGTCCACTCTGCCTGTCCAAAAAAAAAAAAAAAAAAATTATTTTATTTATTTGAAAGGCAGAATTAGAGGATGGGAGGGAGAGAGAGTGATCTTCCATCTGCTGGTTCACTGCCTGAATGGATGCAATGGCCAGGGCTGGGCCAGGCCAAAGCCAGGAACCAGGAACTTTGTCCGGGTCTCTCAAATGAGTGGCAGGGGCCCTAGTACTTGGGCTGTCCTCAGTTGCTTTCCCAGGTGCATTAGCAGGGAGCTGGATCAGAAGTGGAGTAAGTAGGACTTGAGCCAGCACCCAAATGGGGTGCCTGTTGTGGAAGTGACAGCTTTACACACAGTGTTGGCCTCTGAATGCGTTTCTTGTATTTATTCAACAAATATTTGGGAACCTTTTGTGTGTCAGCTCTAAGAATCTCTTCTGAACTTCAGCTTCCTTGTTTATCACCAATAGTATCACTAACAGCTCCATTGTTAAAATTGAGATGATTGTCCCCTGGGCTACTTGGTAAAGACTGAATAGACACGCAGTGGAAAGCTTAGGTTTGAATTCCGGATTTCGATTCTAATTCCAGTAGACTTTGCCGTGGGGATGTGGTAAAGGTTCTTGAATCAGAGATTTGAAAGATGGTGGAATAAAGCTGGATGAAGAGCAGACCTACTTGGTTTTCTAGGGAAACTGAAAAAGGCATTGAAGGGAGAAGGAACCATGACATGTTTTGTGGCAATCAGGGAATTAGCCACACCAGAGTAGAATGGAGGATGAAAATAAGGTAGAAATGGAAAATAAAGTTGTGTTCTGCTAGATCTTAAAAGATCTCCAAAGTTAGACAGGAAGTTGAATAGATAGTAGGGTGGATTCCAAGTATCTCCCAACTCCTTCCATCTTTCAGGTTGTGGGTCTGTTCATTGAATGTTTTCTGAAGCACCTTCAGGTTTGGAGATTTTGACAAATCCTAAAAGGAACAAATGAATTTCAGGCACTGCTAATTTCAGGCTCATCTGTTTTTAAAATCAAAATAATTTATTTTTTTTCTTTGAGAAGCAGAGGGAGATAGGTATACTCCTCATCTGCTGGTTCACTCCCTGAAAGACCAAGGAACCAGAAACTCAATCCAGGTCTCTCATGAGTGGCAGGGACTTCACTGGCTGGGACTTGAGCTCAAACATTCCAGTATGGAATGTGAGCGTCCCAAGTGGCACCTTAACTACTGCACCAAACACCTGCCCTCCATCTATATTTTTATATTTACTATTATTTTTATAATTTGACAGTTTTTCTCAGAATATAGTATGATAGTTTGTAACTCTATTTTTTTAAGATTTATTTATTTATTTATTTATTTGAAAGGCAGATTTAGAGAGGCAGAGGCAGAGAGAGAGCTGTTCTATCTGCTGGTTCACTCCCCAAGTATTTGGAATGTCTGGAGATGGGCTGATCCGGAGCTAGGAGCTTCTTCTGGGTCTCCCATGTGGGTGCGCGGGCTCAAGGACTTGGGTTATCCTCCATAGCTTTCCCAGGCCATTTGCAGGGAGCTGAATTGGAAGCAACCAGGAATAGAACCGGCACCTCTATGGGATGCCAGTGCCGCCAGTGGAGGCTTAATCTATTGCGCCACAGTGCTGGCCCCCATGTTAAAGAACTCGATTACTACCTCCAAAGGCTGCCTCCCTCAGTCTGAAATACCAGGAAGTTGGAATTGGGAGCTGGAGCCAGAAGTTGATACCAGATACTACTGTGTGAGATGTGAATGCTATAGCTGGTGGCTTAAGTGCTAGGCTAAATACTCTGGCCCATGGATTTTTACACAGAACTTCAATGTTAAAAGTAGGAAATTTGGTCTGGTGAGAGTAAAACTTAGTGGAGAGCTTTAAAATTTTTTATTTATGCTTTTGAGAGGCCAAGAGATGGCGGGGGCAGGGAGAGTAAGTGAGAGGGAGGGAGAACTCTCCCATCACTGGTATACTTTCTTTTTTTTTTTTTTTTTTTTTTTGACAGGCAGAGTGGACAGTGAGAGAGAGAGACAGAGAGAGAAAGGTCTTCCTTTGCCGTTGGTTCACCCTCCAATGGCCGCCGCTGCAGCCGGTGCACCGCGCTGATCCGATGGCAGGAGCCAGGATCCAGGTGCTTTTCCTGGTCTCCCATGGGGTGCAGGGCCCAAGCACCTGGGCCATCCTCCACTGTACTCCCTGGCCATAGCAGAGAGCTGGCCTGGAAGAGGGGCAACCGGGACAGAATCCGGCGCCCCGACCGGGACTAGAACCCGGTGTGCCGGCGCCACAAGGTGGAGGATTAGCCTATTGAGCCACGGCGCCGGCTCTTTTTTTTTTTTTTTTTTTTTTGACAGACACAGTGGACAGTGAGAGAGAGAGACAGAGAGAAAGGTCTTCCTTTGCCGTTGGTTCACCCTCCAGTGGCCGCCGTAGCCGGCGCGCTGCGGCTGGCACACTGCGCTGATACGAAGGCAGGAGCCAGGTGCTTCTCCTGGTCTCCCATGCGGGTGCAGGGCCCAAGGACCTGGGCCACCCTCCACTGCACTCCCGGGCCATAGCAGAGAGCTGGCCTGGAAGAGGGGCAACCGGGACAGAATCCAGTGCTCCGACCGGGACTAGAACCTGGTGTGCCGGCGCCACTAGGCGGAGGATTAGGCTGTTGAGCCGCGGCACCGGCACTGGTATACTTTCTAAATGACTGCAACAGCCTGGGCTTTACCAGGCTAAAGCTGAGACCCAGGAACTCGGCCCAGATCTCCCATGTGATCAGGAACCCAACCACCTGTGGTCTGTTACTTGCTGCTTCACAGGGTGCATGTTAGAAGGAAGCAGGAATCAGGAACCAGGAACAGAGCCAAGACTCCAACCCAGGTATTTTCATGTGGGATGGAAGTGACCTAACAGCTATGTCAAATGCCAACTTGGGCTGGTGTTAGGGTATAGTTGGTAAAGCCACAGTGCGTGGCTCCGGCTCCCATGTGGGCACAGGTTCATGCTTCAGTTGTGATTCAGCTCCCTTCTTTAATGGCCTGGAAAAAGCAGTGGAAGATGGCCCAAGTGCTTGGGCCCCTGCACCCACTTGAGACCTAAAAGAACCTGTTGGCTTTGGCTTGGCCTGTGCCAGCTGTTGTGGCCATCCTGGGAGGTGTACCAGTGGATGGAAGATCTTTCTTCTCTGTTTATCCTTTTCTGTCTCTCTGACTTTCAAATAAATAAATCTTTAAGAAAAATTGCCAGCTTATTGGAAAGTTTGAGGTAGGACAGAGCATATTAGATACTGCAGAATGTGATGGCCTTACAGTTGAATGTCATTTTAATAGATTGAAATGTCATTCTTGGGGATGCCTGCGTCCTGTATCAGAGTACCTTCTTTGACTCTTGACTACTCTATGCTAATCCTCTTAGAAGGCAGGATGTGATGGCCCAAGTACTTGGGTTTCTGTTGCCTTCTGGATGGAGCTCCTGGCTCCTAGCTTAGCCCTGGCATAGCTACTCACAGTTGTTGTGTGCAGTTGAAGAGTGAACCTGCAGATGGAATCTGTCTCTCTCTCTCTCTTTTGTTACTATTCCTTCAAATAAATAGCAATCTTAAAAAAAATTAATTCTTGGCTTAGGGTGCTCAAAATTTAGTTTTTCTTGTTTTATAAAAAAAATGAATAAAAAGGAACTGTTGATACATACAACATGGATGACTCTTAAAAGGACGTAGGTGAAAGAAGCCAGACATAAAGAGTACATATGATTCCATTTATATGACGTTCTGGCAAAACTTACCTGCAGTGGGAGAAAGAAGATGAGTGGAGTATTAACTTGGGAAGGAATAGAGGCTTAACTAGGGGGAGAACATTATGGGTGAAGGTAGCAGCACATAGAAAGGCCCTGAAGTCAAAATGATGACGAGTGGAGAAGGCCATGTGATTGAAGCTCAATGAAGGAGGGCAGAGGAATGGTGAAGTGGGCAGAAGCCAGGTGGGCCATGTGGTACTTGGGTTTAATTCAAGGTATTATAAAGTGGAGAATTAATTGGGTCAAGCATGAAACTGGAATATTATCAAGGGATAGCTTATTGGAAGTAATACAGGTAGTTGATGGTGGTCTTGGTAAGAATGGGAGTGGTTATGATTTAGAAAAGTGAATAGAGTCAGGAGGTATTTGTAGGTGGAGCTGATATTCCTATGGGGGATGAGGAGAAAAGATTGTGGTGATGACTCTGAGGCTTTGTCTTTTGAAGTAATAATAGTGCTGTTTCCTTGAGGCAGGGAAGGTCTAGAGAGGAATCAGTTTGAGAGTAAGAATAGTTTGAGGGGTGATTATTCCAATCCGATCAGAGAGAGACCTCCTCTCTAACTTTGTGCATTTGTGTTTTACACCTGGCTGTTGAACTGACTGTTATAGGACATGGCGAATTGTTTTGGTGCACTTGTTCCAGAGTTGACCCTTTCCTCCCTTTGTGCTAGGATGTCTGAATTGATAGAAAAAGAAACTGAAGAATATCGTAAAGGAGATCCAGACCCATTTGATGATCGACATCCTGGTAAGTCATATGTTCTCTCTTAAGCTTGGGGTCTTTTTTCTTATGAAAGGAAATTGCTAAAAGAAATACTTTTCAATTGATAGAACATCATCTTGTGGTAAGTTTTAAGATCTTTTGTTTGTTAAAATGTAAGGAAGGTGGGGGCAATGAGGAAAAATAAATTCCTAGGGCTGGCACTGTGGCTCACTTAGTTAATCCTCCGCCTGTGGCGCCAGCATCTCGTATGGGTGCCGGATCTGTCCTGGTTGCCCCTCTTACAGTCCAGCTTTCTGCTGTGGCCCGGGAGTGCAGTGGAGGATGGCCCAAGTGTTTGGGCTCCTGCACCCGCATGGGAGACCAGGAAGAAGCACCTGGCTTCTGGCTTCGGATCAGCGCAGTGCCGGCCATGATGGCCATTTGGGGAGTGAACCAATGGAGGGAAGACCTTTCTCTCTCTCTCTCACTCTCACTTCCTCACTCACTCACTTACTCACTGTCAGATAAAATAAAATTTCCTAGAAAAATGGGAAATACTTGTGATACATACATATCAGAGAGTATGTAACTGACTTAAAAGCACTAAATTAATTTGGCATGTTTTAATGAGTTTATATGATTACAGGAACTTGAAACTCTCATTGTGACTTTTTTTTATACTGAAAGATGTTTTCCTCTTTGCCTTCATCTTTCTTTTTTTTTTTTTTTTTTTTTTTTTTATTTTTTTGACAGGCAGAGTGGACAGTGAGAGAGAGAGACAGAGAGAAAGGTCTTCCTTTGCCGTTGGTTCACCCTCCAATGGCCGCCGCGGCCGGCGCGCTGCGGCCGGCGCACCGCGCTGATCCGATGGCAGGAGCCAGGAGCCAGGTGCTTTTCCTGGTCTCCCATGGGGTGCAGGGCCCAAGCACCTGGGCCATCCTCCACTGCACTCCCTGGCCACAGCAGAGGGCTGGCCTGGAAGAGGGGCAACCGGGACAGAATCCGGCGCCCCGACCGGGACTAGAACCCGGTGTGCCGGCGCCGCTAGGCGGAGGATTAGCCTAGTGAGCCGCGGCGCCGGCCTGCCTTCATCTTTCTGATAATATTTATCTTTTTACTGATGGGGAAGTACTTTTTTTTTTTTAAAGATTTATTTATTTATTTATTTGAAAGTCAGAGTTACAGAGAGAGGAGAGGCAGAAAGAGACCTGCTGAGCCACAGCGCCAGCTCCAGGGGAAATACATTTGAAAATGCACTTAGTTCCTTGCTTTTAGTTGGGAACTTTATACTTGGAACTTTAAATAATAAGCAGCACTTTTTATGTTTAATGCCATTTCTGGTTAACTTAATTTTATTTTGGGTTAATTTTATTAGAATCCTGACAAATTGCCTGCTTTGGTATGGTGTTTGCCATAATATAGAATTGTGTGAGACATGAGACTGCCATTTATGTTCTATGGTGGATTACCAGTGGGCAAAGCTTAAGTCATGTATGGGTGCATACTGCAGATAATCTCTAGCCGCAAGCAGTCCTTTTTGGAGAAGAGCCTGAAATTTTATGTGTGAAGAGAGTGCCAGGAAGTGGGAATTAAAAATTAAGAACATTGTATGTCTATCTGAATGTTTGAGGGTTTCTGTTTCTTAAACTTTCGTTCTCAAATGTAAAGAAGCCAGGCATTTCAAACTGAGTTGTTTTGTGATGTTACCTGCTGCTCTTGTCCTAGACCTTTCTTGTGACTGCTGAGGAATACTCACTGGCTAATCCACATCTTTAGTAACACATTCAAAGCATGAAGGAGTACAAAAGTGAATACGAAATCAGAAATTAAGTTAAAGAATAGACATTTGGCATTTGGCATGTCTTACCTGGGTGCCTGGGCTCCACTCCTGATTCTAGCTTCCTGCTAATACACACGTGGGAGACAATAGATGTTGCCACCATGGCGGAGATCTGAATGAAGTTCAGCTGTGGCTTGGCCCAGCCCTGGCTATATTGCAGGCATCTGGGGAGATGGAGGAGCTCTCTCTCTTTCTCTGTGCCTTTCAAATACAATGAAAATATATGCAAATTGAAAGCAAAATTAAGTTAATACCCACAACTATGAAAATAACTCTAAGAGGGATGGTCATGCTTATTGTCAGTGCCTTAGAAAGGATGAATTAGTGATGGGGAAGGAGAGAGAGAGAGAATAATGTACCCCCCTTTTTTAATATTTGTTTGAGAGGCATAGTTTTTTTTTCAGTATAGACTTTGAAAAAAATTTTTCTTTCCTACCTCTTAATTTAAGCTATATTTATCTTTGGCATAATAATAAAAAATAAGGATTTCAGTTTCATCATTTATAAACAGAAAGTAAGGAACCTGAGGCCCTTACTTGTTTTTATGATATTGTGAATTACCTTGAGATCCTGATTAAAGCTTGGTGGAAACTTCCTATCAGCAGCTCACATCTTGTCATCATCCTATATTATATCTTTTAACTGAATTTGCCTCTCTAGTGCTCTGAAAGGAAATTAAAATAGATGGTATCTCTTTAAAAAATATACCATTTCTTTTGGTCATTAACTAATTCTTTTACCTTTAGGCTTTGCATTGAATAGATCCTGGATCCCTTGTCTTTCTTTCTGTGGAAACTAGGGAGTTGAGATGGCCAGGGTTACTGTTACAAGGTTATCTTTAGGGAGTGAGAATCATCCCATAACCTACACCGAGGTGTCCTTACAGGTGTGAGGATGCATCTCTGCTGCTGTTGTCATTTTATTTGATGGAGAGATTGGACGTGGAACCTGTCTTCTCTAGACTACTCATCAGGGGCTTGCTTTCTGCCTTTCTGTGACTGGGTGGCCAGGGATTTTCTTTCATTTAGACTCCTTTATGATTATTCTGTAGACCTTGTGTACCCTTGGTGGTGCTGGTCAGGACCCAGTGTTTGTTTATGGACTTCAGCATTGCTGTGTAGGCATTATACTGTGAGATGGGAAGGTTAAAGAGCAGTGTCTGAAGCTTTTATGTTTAAAATTTTTTTAAGAGAATGTTCTTTATGAAATCTGATCCATCACAGCAATCTTTTCTTTGGTTATATTTATGTTTGTTGGCATTTTAATGATATTTATAACAACTCAGGTGCCTTTCCAGAGGTCTTAGTTGCTTCACTGGGATGACTTACTCATTCCTTTGTTCCTCCCCTCTTCTTTTGGTAGGTCGAGCTGATCCAGAGTGTATGCTGGGCCACTTGCTGAGAATACTCTTCAAGAATGATGATTTCATGAATGCAGTAGGTTTGCTTCTTACTTTTCTCCAGAGATCATCATCAGCAGACTCTACACCTTTATCATTTTTTATTGTGTGTGTGTGCGTGTGAGTAGTTTGCTTCCTCCTACGACTTTGGCAAGATTGCAAATAGCGTGGGTAGGTTTTTAAATTTGGTATTGGTTCAGTTGGAATAAGGTAATCATGGTTTTCTTTCTTGCCAAAGTCCTAGTTGTGAGCAGATTTTCTCTCTGGTGTGTACTTTGTCCAGATGAATAATGACGAGGATTTTCAAGGCATGTATGTTTTCTTGGGTAAGATGATTTTGAGTTTGAGAATGTAAGAGTCCTGTTGAGTTCTTGAAAGGAAAAATAAAAGCGATGTATATGGTGTGATTCCACACTGACACTGTACGTTTTGGAATGTGGAGGAATAGAAGGGTGCTTCCTTGTTAACTCAAAGCTGTTGTGAAGAGTGAGTGAGTGAGTGTGCGTACTAAAGAATGAGCAAGTGAGAATGTGTGTGTGGGTCTGCTTCACTCACAACTCCTGAACATAGTAATTGCCCCCAAAATTGCATATGTTAGATTTTTTGGAGACAGAACACCATGGTGCTTGAGAGAAGGGGTTTTGTGGTTTTGGGTTCTGTGTTTCAGGTTTAAATCTAGCTCCATTGTTCATTGACAATTTGATCTTTGGGCCTCTTCAAGCTTTATATTCCCCAAGCCTTATTTTCCTGATCTATAGAGTGGAGATGATAGTACTCACTCAAAACATTTTTGAAATCCTTAAGTGAAATTGGGGATGGAAAGGGTGTGGCATAGAGCCCGGCATATGATGAAGGCTCAGTATTAAGCTTTATTATGGTCTGGAATATTAGTGACTCCCAATTTTTGTGTAACCAGTGTCTCTCTTCAGCTTCAGACTGCTTTCAGCTGTCTTCTAGATAATGCCACCTAGATGTAGCCCACAGGTCTCTTAAATCCTACTATGTCTAACCATTGGCTGCACAGTCTGATTCTCTTGTTCTCTAGCTCAGTAATGAGCTATCCAGGTAGAAGGCTTCCTTTACTGCAACCTCTCTTATTCAGTGTATTTATAGGTCTGTTGTTCCCTCATCCTTAAACTTCACAAATCCATCTACTTCCTTTCTATCCTTGCTGTCAGACCTTAATTTAACCACTGCCATTTCTCACTTGGTTACTACAATAGCCTCATAACTGGTTTCTTCCTGTTTTATCCTCCTTTCATCCATTCTTTATAGTACAGAAATTTTCTAAACTATAAAACATGATCATGGTACCTCTTCCTTACTATTTACTAATGGTTTCTTGCTGCCATTAGGATAAATTTAAATTCCTTAGTTTGACATAAAAATTTAATCTGTCTGGCTTTTGTTCTCCAACGTCAGTTTTTCTCTGTTGGTCTCCTCTCACTCTTCTTTAGGCAATGCCCTTCTTCTTCCTTATGTTCTGTCTTAGAATCCCTTTTCTCTCCAGCATTCACTGAGTTCTCTACGGTGGGTGGTTTCTTACTTAGGATTGCTTGTGTAGAATGCCGATGGTGCTATCTGTCTTCCTGACAGTCATCTGTCTTGGATTCTAATAAG
This sequence comes from Oryctolagus cuniculus, assembly GCF_964237555.1. Taxonomy (NCBI): domain Eukaryota; kingdom Metazoa; phylum Chordata; class Mammalia; order Lagomorpha; family Leporidae; genus Oryctolagus; species Oryctolagus cuniculus. The sequence continues at coordinate 98,097,717 of NC_091441.1, forward strand.
TCTTTGATGGTAAGACTGTAATTTTTTACCGTTGTATACTTTTTTTTTTTTTTAAAGATTTATTTTTTTGAGGGAGTTACAGAGAGAGGTATAGCCAGAGAGAGAAGTCTTCAGTCCGCTGGTTCATTCCCCAAATGACCGAAATGGCCAGAGCTGAGCTTATCCGAGTCTAAGAGCCAGGATTTAGGCCATCTTCCACTGCTTTCCCAGGCCATAGCAGAGCTGAATCCGAAGAGGAGCAGCTGGGACTCAAACTGGCGCCCATATGGGATGCCAGCGCTGTAGGCTGAGGCTTTAATGCACTACGCCACAGCCTCGTCCCTACCGTTGTATACTTAGCACCATAGCATCAGTTAGTAGTAGAGATTTAGTAAATTTTAGATGAGTGCCAAAAGAAAACTTTACTTAACATACATATATATTGTTTATTATAGAATTCAAGTTTTTATTAACTATTGTCAAGAACTGAGGCTTGTCTTGCTTTGTTTTATACTTCTGAAAAAGTGTAGGGGCCAGCATTGCGGTGTACTGGTAAAGCTGCTGCCTTCAACACTGTCATTCCATATGGGTGCCTATTTTGAGTCCCAGCTGCTCCACTTCCAACCCAGTTCCCTGCTAATTTGGGAAAAGCAGCGGAGGATGTGGCCCAAGTGCTTGGGGCCCTGCACCCATACGGAAGACCTGGAAGAAGCTCCTGGCTCCTAGCTTTGAACTGGCCCATTTCTGACTGATGCAGCCATTTGGGGAATGAACCAGTGGACAGAAGACCTCTCTCTATGTGTCTTCCTCTTTTTCTACTTCTACTTTTTAAATAAATAAAATAAATCTTTTTAAAGTATAAAGAGTTAGGGGTGATTTCTTTGTGATACCCATTGAGCTTTAATTTCTGTGGTGGCTGAGTTTTGTAGGGGATTTAAAGCTTCTGAAGAAATTCTTTATGATTTCATCATGGATCATAACTATTTATAATAATAAAAGGTTTACTTTGTGATTGTTAGGTGCCTTTAAGAAAATGATGGAAATATTAGTTTGTTAAAGATTTATTAGACTTCCTTAATTTGACTGGATTGCATTTCAGATGAAAAGTATGTTTTTTTTCTTTGTAGCTGGTAAATGCATATGTGATGACAAGCCGAGAACCACCTTTAAACACTGCAGCTTGCAGACTCCTGCTGGACATCATGCCAGGGCTAGAAACTGCTGTTGTATTTCAGGAAAAGGTACTTATTAAAAAGAAATGTCATCATTTTATTTTTAATCGAATAGTGATCTGTTTGATTTGTCTTTGGTGTTAAAATAATTAAGGTTTTTTCTTATTTATTTAAGAGGCAGAATTACAAACAGAGAGGGAGAGTCAGAGAGAGAGGTGTTCCCATCTGCTGGTCCACTCCCCAAAGGGCCGCAATGGCTGGAGCTAGGCCCGTCCGAAGCCAGGAGCCAGAAGCTGCTTCCGGGTCTCCCATGCAGGTGCAGGGGCCCAAGCACTTGGGCCATCTTCCACTGCGGCCATTAGCAGAGAGCTGGATTGGAAGAGGGCCTGCTGGGACACGAACCAGCTCCATGTGGGATGCTAGTATCACAGGTGGAAGCTTAGCATACTGTGCCAAAGTACCAGCCCAAAGGGTTTTTTCTTTAAAATGTGTTTATTTTCTTAAATGGCAGTTGAGGGGGGAAGGTTATCTTCAGTCTGTTGGTTCACTCCTAGATGGCTGCAATGGCTGGGACTGGGCAAAGCTGAAGCTAGCTGAACTCTGTCTAGGTCTCACAGAGGTGGCAGGAGTCTAAGCACTTGGGCCATCCACTGCTGCCTTCCATGCACATTAACAGGGAAGTCAGTTGGAAGTGGAGCAGCTGGTGGGGATTTGAACCAGTGCTCTGATGTGGAATGCTGGTGTCACAGGCAGTGGCAACATAACCTGCTGACCACAACTCCAGCCTATGGATTTTTCTTATTCAAATAATGTTATAGAAATTTTAGGAAATCTGTACAAGCCATAATAAAAAAACATTAAATAGCTATTTTAATGAATGAGTATTTACTATTTGTGTACTATGTATTTTTTAAAAATTTTAAAATCATATAATTTTTGCGTTTTCTTTTTAATTAAATGCTTAAATGTTTTGTTTTCTTTGAAAGGCAGAAAGAGACAGAGAGCTCTTCTCATCCTCTGGTTTGCTCTTTACCTGCCTGCAACAGCTGAGACTAGCCCAGGCCAAAGGCAGAAGTTTGGAACTGAATCCAGGTCTTCGCATAGGTGGCAGGGACTCAGATACTTGAGCCATCACTGGGTGCCTCCCAGGGTGTGTATTAGCAGGAAGCTGGAATTGGAAGCAGAGCTGAAACTTGATCCCAGGCACTGTGATATGGGATGCTAGTGTCCTGTGGGGCAGCTCAACCACTGTGCCAAACACCTGCCCCATGATTAGATGTTTCAGAGTGGGTTTATGATCTCATTCAAACACTTAGCCTTGATGATGAGTGATTTTTTTTTTCTGGTGATCAACTTTTGTTTAAAGTTTTATTTTATTGGGCTAGTGCTATGGCGCAACGGGTTAATTCCCTCGTCTTCAGTGCTGGCATCCCATATGGGCCCCGGTTTGTGTCCCGGCTGCTCCACTTCCAATCCAGCTCTCAGCTATGGCCTGGGAAAGGAGTAGAAGATGGCCCAAGTCCATGGGCCCCTGCACCTGCGTGGGAGACCAGGAGGAGACTCCTGGCTCCTGGCTTCTGGCTTCGGATCAGCTTAGTTCTGGCCATTGTGGCCTTTTAGGGAGTGAATCAGTGGTTGGAAGACCTCTATTTCTATGGCTTCACCTCTCTCCGTAACTCTATCTTTCAAATTAAAAAAAAAAAAAAAAAAAAAAAAAAAACTTAAAAGATTTATTTTATTTGAAGACACAAAGTTAGAGAGACGAAGAGACAGACATCTTCCATCTGCTGATTCTTCTCCCCAGAAGACTGGGGCTGGGCCAGGCTGAGGCTAGGAGCCAAGAGCTTCATCTGGGTCTTCCATTTGGGTGTAGGGGCCCAAGCACGTGGGTCATCTTTTGTTGCTTTCCCAGGCACATTAGTAGGGAGCTAGATTGGAAGTGGAGCAGCTGGGACTTGAACCAGTGCTCACATGTTTTGTGCTAGGTTCTAGGAATATTTTGTTAGCAAGATGGGAGCTTACATTCATGTATGTGTTTGGGGGTAGCAGTATACTGATATTTCAATTAAAAATAATTTTCTTGAAGACAAGAAAATGGAGAGGGGGCTATGTATGTATCCTTCAAATGTCAAAACTTAGTTGCTCTTTTTTTTTTTTTTTAAGATTTATTTATTTATTTGAAAGAGCTACACAGAGAAGGAGAGGCAGAGAGAGATAGAGAAGTCTTCCATCCAATGGTTCACTCCCCAACTGGCTGCAGTGGCCAGAGCTGCGCCGATCTGAAGCCAGGAGCCAGGAGCTTCTTCTGGGTCTCCCACGTGGGTGCAGGGACCCAAGGATCGGAAGAACAGCCGGCTCTTGAACTGGCACCCATATGGGATACCGGCACTTCAGGCCAGGGCATTAACCCACTGCACCACAGTGCTGGCCCCCAGTTGCTCTAATTTTAGAAGAAACAAACGTTTTATTTCTTAGCTTTGAATATGTTATGGCACATAGCTTGTTTTAATTGTGAGGATATTAAAAAACTTAATCTTCTGTTATTAATCTGGAGGGCTTATTAGAGTTAAATGTATGAACCAAATGGAAGATCTGGATATAGTCTTCATTTAACTTTTTTTTTTTTTTTTTTAAAGATTTATTTATTTGAAAGAGTTACACACAGAGAGAGAAAGAGAGGCAGAGAGAGAAAGGTCTTGCATTTGCTGGTTCACTCCCTAGTTGTTTGCAACAGCTGGTGCTGCGCCAGTCCGAAGCCAGAAGCTTGGGGCTTCCTCCCGGTCTTCCCATGCAGGTATAGGGGCCCAAGGACTTGGACCATCTTTTGCTTCTTTCCCAGGCTATAGCTGAGAGCTGGATCAGAAGTGGAGCATCTGAGACTCGAGCCGGTGCCCATATGGGATGCTGGCGCTGCAGGCTGCGGCTCTACCCACTACGCCAGAACACCGGCCCCATAATAATGTTTTCTGCAAGAATAGCTTTCTTGTTTCTTAATTAATGGTTGAATTAATAATTTCTCTTAGGAGCCAGCTCCTAAATAAAATTGCCTTGAATCCAGTGTACTAGAGAACAGGTTACAAACCTCTTTGACGTTTTATGTTACCATTGGATTATATGATCTTTATCCTTCTGAAATCTCTTATGCAAATGTTTTTATGTTTGAGTCAGTATTTCTATTAAAAATATTTAGCTTTTAATGAATGAGTCAGATACCATTTTTTTCTAGAGAGATTGGCTGCTGATATTTCAACCATCTCTCTCTATTTATTAAGATTTTATTTATTTGAAAGGCAGAGTTGGAGCGAGAGTGAGAGGGAGAGAGGGGGAGGGAGAGTGTGTGAATCCGCTGGTGCTCTCCAAATGGCTGCATTGGCCACTGCTGGGCTGATCCGAAGCCAAGGACTTGGGCCATCTGCTCTTGCTTTCCAAGGCGCATTAGCAGGAAATTGGATTCAAAGTGAAGCAGCTGGGACTCAAACCAGTGCCTGTATAGGATGCTGGCACTGTAGGCAGTGGCTTTATCTACTATGCACAGCGCCAGCCCCAAACATCTCATAGTTTAGAGAGATGTTTCTCTAGTTTTGTGAACCACAGTAGCACATTTTATGTTTTCTTTAAACGTTGTAACCTAGTTCATATATCTATGAAAAAGAAGTTTTTAGAAAGTTTACTTTTACTTGTGCAGTTCATTCTATAATTTTTTAAAAAGATTATTTATTTATTTGAAAGAGTTACACAGAGAGAGGGAGAGGCAGAGAGATAGGTCTTCCGTCATCCACTGGTTCACTCTCCAGTTGGCTGCAATGGTCAGAGCTGCGCCGATCCAAAGCCAGGAGCTTCTTCCGGGTCTCTCACGCAGGTGCAGGGGCCCAAGGACTATGGGCCATCTTCTACTGCTTTCCCAGGCCATAGCAGAGAGCTGGGTCAGAAGTGGAGCGGCTGGGACTTAAACCGGTGCCTATATGGGATGTTGGCACTGTAGGCGGCGGCTTTACCTGCCACACCCCAGCACTGGCCCCACATTTTATAATTTTAAAATTTGCCTCTTTTTTTTTATTTTAGAAGTACTTAGCAGTTTACTAATTTACAATTTAGTCACTTTTTAAAAATTGCTTTTTTTTTTTTTTTAAAGATTTATTTATCTTACTTGAAAGAGTTGTAGAGAGGGAGAGGCAGAGGCAGAGATAGAGAGATCTTCGCTCTGCTGATTCACTCCCCAAATGGTTGTGACTGCTGGAGCTGGGCGGATCCAAAGTAGGAACCAGGAGCTTCTTCTGGGTCTCCCATGTGGGTGCAGGGGCCCCAAGGGCTGGGACTATCCTCTGCTGCTTTCCCAGGCACGTTAGCAGGGAGCTGGATTGGAAGAGGAGCATCCTGGATTCAAACTGGTGCCCATGTGGGCTGTTGGGGCTGCAGGTGCCTTAACCACTTCGCCCCAGTGCAGGGCCCAAGCACTTGGGCCATCCTCCACTGCCTTCCCGAGCCATAGCAGAGAGCTGGACTGGAAGAGGGGCAACCGGGAAAGAATCTGGTGCCCCGACCGGGACTAGAACCTGGGGTACCGGCGCTACAGGCAGAGGAGTAGCCAAGTGAGCCGCAGTGCCAGCCAAAGCTTTTTTTTTTTTTTTTTAAAGATTTATTTAATTATTTGAAAGGCAAAGTTAGAGAGCAAGAGAAATATAGAGATCCATCCATTGGTCTTCAATCTGTTGGTTCACTCCCCAAATGACTGCGACGACCAGAGCTGGGACGATCTCAAGCCAGGAGTTAGGAACTTCTTCCAGGTCTCCCATGAGGGTGCAGGGGCCCAAGCACTTGGGCTGTCCTCCAGTGCTATTCCAGGCACATCGGTAGGGAGCTGGATCAGAAGAGGAGCAGCCGGGACTCAAACTGGTGCCCGTATGGGATGTCAGTGCCACAGGCTGGGACTCTACTCGCTGTGCCACAGCACCGGCTCCAAAATTGCTTTTCCTTTTAGAAATAGTTAAATAAGCTTTACATTTTATTTTTATTTAAAATTGGCTGTGTAGTTTCTTCATTATCCTAAACATCTCACTTTAATGTCTGTGTAATGGGCTTCTTATGTACACTGATAATCCCGTCAAGTCAGTATGTTTAGAGACTTACTCTTTAAGAGTGTTTCCTTAACATTTTTCTTTTTGAGGTCTTAAATTATTGGGGATGGGAGGATAGAACGAAATCTCAAAGTGTAATTCTCAAGTCAGAATTTCCTTGAATTTATTCTCTGGAGAGTTAAAATCCCCTTAGAATGTCTTTGGTGTCAGTTAAGTTGATGACTGTTTACTGAGTGCCAGCCCTGAACCAAGCGTTTCACTTCTATCATTTCCTTGAATACTCATAGCGTCCCATGTGGTAGGAAGCAGACAGAAAATAAGAAATGGTTTTAGGAAAGAAGGAGACCTAGGTCTGTCAAGATAACTAACCAGAGCAGTTTAAGAATTCTTCTCTTTTGGCCGGCGCCGAGGCTCACTAGGCCAATCCTCTGCCTGCGGTGCTGGCACCCCGGGTTCTAGTCCCGGTTGGGGCGCCGGATTCTGTCCTGGTTGCTCCTCTTCCATTGTAGCTCTCTGCTGTAGCCCAGGAAGGCAGTGGAGAATGGCCTAAGTCCTTGTGTCTTGCACCCGCATGGGAGACCAGGAGGAAGCACCTGGCTCCTGGCTTCAGATCAGCGCAGCATGCCTGCCATAGCGGCCATTTGGGGGATGAACGAACAGCAAAGGAAGACCTTTCTCTCTGTATCTCTCACTGTCTAACTCTGCCTGTCACCAAAAAAAAAAAAAAAATAAATAAAATAAAACCTTGTACAAACATAAATTCTTGGATAACTATAATATTAAACTCTTAGAAAAGTAAGTCCCTAGGTGCTAAAAATGAAAAACTGTAAAATCTAAATAGTAACATTGAATATAGGAAAAAAAACAACAAAAAAAACTTTGAGGAGTTGGAACTGAAATCCTGACTCCTCAAAAAACTGGGACATCCATGGTGTGATTGGTTTGTGTGTTACTTAAGTCCTCCAGTTGTCCTATCCTTTATTGAAAGTAGGGGAGTGTACAGAGTTTCTGTAGGCGATAATGAAGAAGTTCTGAAAAATAGATACTGTAATGGTTATATAACACTGTGAAGGTATTTAATCTCACTGAATTTTTTTTTTTTTTTTTACTTAAAAATAGTTTAAAAATTATTGGAGGCCGGCGCTGCGCCTCAATAGGCTAATCCTCCACCTAGCGGCGCCAGCACACCAGGTTCTAGTCCTGGTCGGGACGCCGGATTCTGTCCCAGTTGCCCCTCTTCCAGCCCAGCTCTCTGCTATGGCCCGGGAGTGCAGTGGAGGATGGCCCAAGTCCTTGGGCCCTGCACCCCATGGGAGACCAGGAGAAGCATCTGGCTCCTGGCTTCGGATGGGCGCGGTGTGCTGGCTGCAGCGTGGCGGCCACTGGAGGGTGAACCAACGGCAAAGGAAGACCTTTCTCTCTGTCTCCTGTCTCTCTCTCTTTCACTGTCCACTCTGCCTGTAAAAAACAAACAAACAAAAAAACAAAACAAAATACTATTGGATATAAAATAAGGAGTCAGATCCAAGACACTCTGAAAAGAAAAATAGCCATTTGGGAAATGAACCAGGGAACTGCTAGATATGAAAATTACAGTTACTGAATTAAAAAAAATGTTTACAATAATATTTAGACACAGCTGAAGATATAATGGACTGGAGGATCTGATGGGATAATCAATAATGGTTTTCTAGAAATAAGATTAAAAATAAGAACGAAGTTGAGACATGGGCTAGAATTAGAAATTCATAGTGTTTCTAAAAGTAGTTTCAGGAAGAGAAAATACAAGAGATGAGCAAGGTGATCTTAGAGATAAGGCTAGGATTTTACAAATTAATGAAAGAAATGACCATTCAGAAAGAGGAAGCATGATGAGAAATACCAAAAAAATTCAGAGCAATCAGAGTAAAAAGATTGCTGCAGATAGGGCCGGCGCCGTGGCTCACTTGGCTAATCCTCTGCCTGGGTTGCCGGAATCCCATATGGGCGCCGGATTCTAGTCCCGGTTGCTCCTCTTTCATTCCAGCTCTCTGCTGTGGCCTGGGAGGGCAGTGGAGGATGGCCCAAGTGCTTGGTCCCTGCACCCGCGTGGGAGACTAGGAGGAGGTGCCTGGCTCCTGGCTCCTGGCTCTAGATCGACACAGTTGCCGGCCGTAGTGGCCATTTAGGGGGTGAACCAACGGAAGGAAGACCTTTCTCACTGTCTCTCCCTCTCACTGTCTGTAACTTGTCAAAAAAAAAAAAAAAAAAAAAAAAAAAGGATTGCTGCAGATAATCAAATAGCAGCCTTTACTGTGGTGGTAGAAGTAGAAGCCAGAAGATAGCAGACAGTGTCTTCAGATTATTTTGGTAAATCTAAATACATTGATCAAAAAAATAATTCTGGAGTGCAAAAAGTAGAACAAAAACCATAGATAGATAGGACTAGGTGTTTGGTGCAGCGGTTAAGATACTGCTTGGAACACCTACACTCCTTACTGGCATGCCTGATTGAATTCCCAGCTCCTTTGTTTCCTCTCTAGTTTCCTAGAAATAATGTGCCATCTGGGAGTTTGCAGGTAGTGGCTCAAATACTTTGATCTTTGCCACCCATTGTGGGAGATCTGCATTGAGTTCCAGGCTCATGGCTTGGACCTAGCTCAGCCCTGGCTGTTGCAGGCATTTGTGGAGTGAAGTAGCAGATAGAAGATCTATGTCTGTCTCTCTACTGTTTAAGTAAGTTGAAAATAAATAAAAAATTTATAAATTTAGGTAATATGTAGGTGAAAAAGGATAGTTAACTTTTTAAAATTCCTGAAAAAGGAAACAATAAAAGACACTTGAAATAGGTGGCTAATATATTCCATATCAGTAAATTTTTTACAACAGAGTTTCTCAAAATGTGATCTTTAGAGTTTTAATTTTTTAAAAGTGGGAGCAACTTTATTCATTTTTGTGTTTTCACTTGAAAGAGAGACAGACACAGGTCTTCCATCCCCTGGTTCTCTCTTCAAATGCTTGTAACAGAAGGGCTGGGTCACACTGAAGCCAGGAGCTGAAACTCAATTCAGGTTTCCCCCACGAGTGACTAGAACACAAGTGCTTGAGCCATCGTCTGCCTCCAAGGGTGTGCATTAGGAAGCTGGCTAGGAAGCAGAATAGCTGAGACTTCAGCCAGGCACTGTGAAGGGGGATGCAGGGTCCCAAGTGGTAACTTAACTGCTGTGCCACATGCCTACCCCCCAGACTATTATTTTTTTAAATGGTTGAAATTCCTGATGATATGTAGGAAAATGATTATCAACCTCTGGAGTAACTGAAGATAGAAAAGTAAATATTAAGTATGATTATGTAAAAATAAAGAACTTGTGTTTAATGAAACACACTGGCAAATGCAAGAGTATTTCAGAAAAGCAAAGACCTGAGGGAGCTACAAATACGTGAAAAAATGCCGAACCTCGCTAATGAACAAGGAAGTCAAAATGAAATACTGTTTTTATGCCCATTAGTTTGCCAGAAAGAAAAAGTCTGATAGTGGTCAAGTGTTGGCAAAGATGTAGGAAAAAAAGCTTTTATTCACTTGGTAGGAATTTGAATTGTTGTGATGACTTTGGAAAGTTTATAAAGTTGAACGTGTGCATACCTTGTGAGTTAAGCAGTTCTTATGTGTCAATGCTAGGGACTTGGCATGCATAAGAATAGTTTCTGATATTGTTGGTCAAGCCAACAAAAAGCAGCAGCAAATTGTGGAGGTAATTAGCATCTGGAGGTATACTTTCTGGGGTCATATCCTAGCTCTGCCACTTAATAAGCTTGATGACTTTAGTTACTTAACCTCACTGTGACTAGTTTTCCTCATCTACAAAAATACTCAGTGATAAAAAGTTGATAATCATATAGGATTAAGTAAATTAATATCTGCAGCCTTTGTGAGTACTGTTTTAATGTGCTATATGCAGCAATACAGATGAATCCAAGAAACATACTATTGAATAGAATGAGTAAGTTGCAGGAATTGGCATTTGGCGTAATGGTTAAGGTGGTTGTATCCCACATCCCTGAGTTTGATTCTCAGCTGTGGCTCTTGAGTCCAGCTTCCTGCTAATGTTGACCCTGGGGGCAGTGATGATGGTTCAAGTAATTGAGTTCCTGCCACCAACGTGGAAGACCTTTATTGAGTTTCTGGACTCCTGGCTTTAGCCACCCTGGCCTTTGTTGGCATTCACAGTGTCTATCAGTAAGTTGTGGGAGCTCAGTTTCTCTTTGTCTGTTTCTCAAATAAAACAAGTAAAAAGAAACAAGTTGGAGAAAAAATACATATAATGCCACAATTTACACAGTTAAAAGTATATAAAACTTTAAGAATTTAACAAAATTGTTAGAATTTAGTAGTAATTAACTCCTTGGGAGAAGGAAAAAGTGTGGTATAGGGAGAGGCACGTGGGAGGTTTGTATTCCTTAAGCTGGGTGGTCGACATAGTTTATTTTCATTCTCTGTGGACCGTGCATGTTTGTTTTATTGTATTTTATAATAAGAGCTAATGAAAAAGTTTGGGATATATGCAGTTGAATATTTCTTTGATGGAGGACTTCTCAGCATAAGTATGTTACTTATGTATTGTATTGTAAACTTAAAGGATACTTTTAGTTGCTCCCTCATTCATCATGGAACCTTTTGGGAGTTAATGTCTAAAATATTCTGGGGAATAGTTGATTGTTAACTTGCGTTTTATTGACTAACTTGAATTCTGTTGCACAGATGCAGATATTTTATTTAAATAAGTCACGTACTGTTGACTCTTAACGGCATTTTTTACTCTTAGGAACAGCATTAAAATTATTAACATTTTTTTCCCGCAAGATTGAAATTTTTGTTTATGTCTTTAATTATGAAAATGAGCTTTTTCAGAATTGTACTATTAATTTCCTTTACTATAGGAAGGAATTGTTGAGAATCTTTTCAAATGGGCCCGAGAGGCTGATCAGCCATTGAGGACATATTCTACTGGACTGTTAGGAGGTGCTATGGAAAATCAAGACATTGCTGCCAACTACAGGGATGAAAATTCACAATTGGTAAGGACCACCTTAGAACGAATTTTTCTATAATATGAGAGTGTATGCATGAGTTCTTTCTTGCTACTTGAATCTGAAGTTGTAGATTCTGTTTTACTACCTTGTACTCGAATATAACTTATAGCTTCTGTATTTCAAGAATATTTGCTATAAGAGTTTGTTTTACTTCTAAAACATGAAAATAGCTATTTTTTTATCTTTTCAAGAATTTTTTAATTTTTAAGATTTACTTATTTATTTGAAAGGCAGGGGTAAGGGGGAAGAGAGAGAGACAGACAGACAAAGATAGATACCTTTCCACTCCTCAAATGGCTGCAACTGCCAGGTCTGGGCAGAGCTGAAGCCAGGATCCAGGAACTCCATCTGGGTCTCCCACATCGGGGCCAGGGACCTACGTTCTTGTGCCATCTTTGACTGCCTTTCCAGGCACATTAGCAGGAATCTGGATTGTAAGTAGAGCAGCTGGGGCTCAAAATAGGTGCTCCAATATGGGGTGGTTGCATTGCAGGTGGCGGCTTTACCTGTTGCTCCATAATGTTGGCTGAAGGATCATGACATTTTATATAAAATGAAGAATATTATCCTCTTCAGCATTTGTGCTATGAAATTTTTTGATAAACAAGAGCACTTAAAAATTCCTGGAAAGTGGAATTAAAAGACAGTTGGTGTGGAGCCTAGCAGTTAAGAATCCAGCATTCCATATTGGAGTACCTGGGTTTGATGCATTGCTCTGGCTCCTGACTCTAGCTTACTGCTAACATAAACCTTGGGAGACACTGGTAATGGTTCAAGTAATTAAGTTTCTGCCATCCATGTGGGAGAGCTTTATTGAGTTCCTGGCTTCAACCCTGGCCCAGTCCCAGCCATTGTGGACTTTCGGGAAGTGAACCAATGAATGGGAGTGCTCCACTCTTTATCTCTGTCAGATGGACCCCAGAGGCTGATCAGCCACTGAGGACATATTCTTCTGGACTGTTAGGAGGTGCTCTTGAATAAATATTTTCAAAAAGAGAGAACTTTTTCTCATTTAAAAAAAAAAAACTTAGGGCCTGGCGCTGTGGCACAGTGGGTTAAAGCCCCAGTCTGTGGCGCCGGCATCCCATATGGGCTCTGGTTCAAGTCCCGGCTGATACTCTTCTGATCCAGCTCTCTGCTATGACCTGGGAAAGCGTTAGAAGGTGGCCCAAGTCTTGGGCCCCTTCACGTGTGTGGGAGACCTGGAGGAGGCTCCTGGCTCCTGGCTTTTCGGATCAGCTCAGCTCTGGCTGTTGTGATCATTTGGGGAGTGAACCAGTGGAATGGAAGACCTCTCTCTCTGGCTCTACCTCTTTCTATAACTCTGCCTTTCAAATAAGTAAAATCTAAAAACAAAAACCAAACCAAACAAACAAAAAACTTAAACCCATGCATAGTTTTTATATAATAGATGTTTTCCATGAACTTTTTGAAGACTCCATGTATATATGATTTCAAAATATTTTGCAAATAAACTTAGCTCTTTTTAAGGATTTATTTATATATTTGAAAGGCAGAGTTACAAACAGGCAGGGACAGAGAAAGAGGTCTTCCATCTGCTGGTTTACTTCCCAGATGGCTGCAGTGGCCGGAGCTGTGCCGATCCAAAACCAGGAGCCAGGAGCTTCTTCCAGATCTCCCACATGAGTGCAGGGGCCCAAGCACTTGGGCTGTCTTGTACTGCTTTCCCAGGAAGCAAAGAGCTGGATCAGAAGTGGAGCAGCCGGGACTTCAGCCGGTGCTCATATGGGATGTCAGCCACTGCAGGTGGCAGCTCACCCACTACACCATGGCACTGGTCCCTAAACTTACCTTACAAATGTTTGAAATACTCTCACAGCGAAGTTTAATTTTGCAGTGAACAGTTGTTTATATACCAGCTAAATTGATTGTGAGCATTTTACTAAACTTGACTACATAACCATCTGCTTGCCTTTCTGTTCATTTTCCATTCTAATTTTTTTTAAGATTTTTTAAAAAATTTATTTGAAAGAGTTACAGAGAGAGGTAGAGACAGAGAGAGAGGTCTTCATCCGCTGGTTCACTCCCCAGATGGCTGCAACGGCCGGAGCTGCGCTGACCTGAAGTCAGGAGCCAGGAGCCTCCTCTGGGTCTCCCACGCAGGACTTGGGCCATCTTCTACTGCTTTCCCAGGCATAGCAGAGAGCTGGATCAGAAGAGGAACAGCCAGGACTAGAACCGGCGCCCATATGGGATGCCGACGCTTCAGGCCAGGGCTTTAACCTGCTTTGCCACAATGCCAGCCCCTCTAATTTGTTCTTAAACTAGTTCAAAAATTGAAGACATACCTCTCTCTCTCTCTCTCTCTTTTTTTTTTTTTTTTGACAGGCAGAGTGGACAGTGAGAGAGAGTGACAAAGGTCTTCCTTTTGCCGTTGGTTCACCCTCCAATGGCCGCTGCGGCAGGCACACCGCGCTGATCCGATGGCAGGAGCCAGGTACTTATCCTGGTCTCCCATGGGGTGCAGGGCCCAGGGACTTGGGCCATCCTCCACTGCACTTCCCTGGCCACAGCAGAGAGCTGGCCTGGAGGAGGGGCAACCGGGACAGAATCCGGCGCCCCGACCGGGACTAGAACCCTGTGTGCCAGCGCCGCAAGGCGGAGGATTAGCCTAGTAAGCCGCGGCGCCGGCCACCTCTCTTTTTTAAAACTAAGCATGATACCAGCTTTTAGGGTTGACCCAAAAAGTAATTACTTAAGAGAGAAAAAAAGTGAACCTGAAAAATAGATTTTGTAATTATGTACATTTTAGATGACAATGTTAAACAGAATACAACGTACAGTAGCTAAAAGTTTGAGAAACCCTCATGTTCGGTTTTCAAAGAAACTTTTTAAAAAGCATGACTGTATCTAGTTTCTGCCTCCTCAGATGTGATGGTCCAGCCCTACTTGACCCAAAGAGATCATTTGAGATAGGTGGATTTGTGGATGATGTGTTTTGCATATACATCTTCGGGTTTAGTTTTTTTTTTTTGTGGTTTTTTTTTTTTTTTTGAAACGTAGAGTTATAGACAGAGAGAGACAGAGAGAAAGGTCTTCCTTCCATTGGTTCACTCCCCCAAATGGCCGCTACCGCCGGCGCTGCGCCAGTCTGAAGCCAGGAGCCAGGAGCCTGGAGCCTCTTCCTGGTCTCCCATGTGGGTGCAGGGACCCAAGCACTTGGGCCATCCTCCACTGCCCTCCCGGGCCACAGCAGAGAGCTGGACTAGAAGAGGAGCAAACGGGACTAGAACCCAGTGCCCATATGGGATGTCGGCACTGCAGGCAGAGGATTAACCAAGTGAACCATGGCGCTGGCCCTAGTTTAGATTTTCTGTAAGATTTTATGGGAGCAGAACTTTGAGGCTGCTGTTTATTTCACCAAATTATAGAACCCAAGTCAGTATATTTATCAAATCTAATACTAGACACTGGACTAATGCATGAGTATCCACTTCTCCTTAAGTGGAAATAAGAATTATTATTGAGTCACTTATGTGAAGATTCGTGAGAAATAACTCCTTTTATTCTGTATCTGCTGATAGGTGGCTATAGTGCTTCGAAGGTTGAGGGAGCTACAGCTTCAGGAAGTGGCTTCGCGGCTAGAAAGCAAACGTCCCAGCCCACGGAAGCTCTCTTCTGAGCCCCTTCTGCCTCTGGATGAGGAAGCTGTGGATATGGACTATGGTGACATGACGGGAGATGCAGTGGATGGAGAACAAGAGGAAGCTTCTGGAGACGTGGAGATCTCCTTTCATCTTGATTCAAGCCACAAGACCAGTAGTAGAGTGAATTCAGTAACCAAACCTGAGGAAGGAGGACTGAAGAAAAACAAGTCAGCAAAACAGGGTGATAGAGAGAACTTTAGGAAAGCCAAGCAGAAGTTGGGGTTCTCCTCTTCGGATCCAGATCGCGTGTTTGTTGAGCTGTCTAATAGCAGCTGGTCAGAAATGTCCCCCTGGGTGATTGGGACCAATTACACCCTTTATCCTATGACTCCTGCTATTGAGCAGCGCCTCATTCTTCAGTATTTGACCCCTCTAGGAGAGTATCAGGAGGTAAGCTAATTGGGAAGAGTGCTGTTCTCACTTCAGGACTACTTTATATCTAGTAAATTTTATACATTAATATGTTCTTACTCTACACAGAAAAGTCTTTGCTTCAAACTGGTAAAGTATCATGCAGATCACTTCTGCTAAGATCTGTTTGACCAGAATGGGTTTATATGTTGTTCTTCATAAGGTAGAAGGGGAGAAGGGGTGAGATGTTTCATTTTTTTAATCCTCCTTTGTCATAAGGGAATAGGAAATAAGTAAAAATCAAGTCAAAATTTGAGGCTTGGTTTTGGTTTTCATTTCAGTTACTTCCCATATTCATGCAACTTGGATCACGAGAATTGATGATGTTCTATATTGACCTGAAACAGACTAATGATGTCCTGCTTACGTTTGAGGCCCTCAAGGTAAAGTTCTTAAAATTTTCATTCATTGAATATTTTATTGACAGAGAAACACTTTAACGTGTTTTGGGATATAGCATCCCTGGTTTTTATTGCTGAGGGCATTTCTGTTGCTAGATGTGTCAGAATAGAACAGATTAGATAGAAGTGATGAAGCTTACTGAGTGTCTGCATGGGAATTTAGGGGTCAAGCCTAGAGGGTTGAATGTTGAGGTACAAAGGAAGTCTAGACCTAGGAGTGGCCTCCATTATTGCTGAATAGAAATGGAAAATTACATATACATAGAGCATACAACACTTTTTCTAAATTTTTAACTATATGTGTATTGTACAATGTTAGAGTATCCAGAGAAAACAATATAAACCAGGAAATTAATAAAGAAATAGGGACATCCAAACTCAGGAAGGGCAAATGATTTCGTAGGTTGCAAAGGGGCTAAATGTGGGAAGACAGCTAAATCTAGCTCATCAAGAGAGAATTGAGAGAATTAAGCTGATAAATAATATTGTGACTCTCAGACAGTTCTGTCCAACAGGTAGCTATTGAACAAGGCACTATTGAAATGTGAGTCATTAATAGTACTCCTTAAGATATATAACACGAACAACAGTCCAAGAGAAAATAATGGTGTCATTTATAACATACGTTGACAGTATCATTTACAATACATGCTTCCTTACAAAGTATTGATTTGGGATGCCAGTGTTGCAAGTGGTAGCTTCACCCATTGTGTCTCAGTGCCTGCTCCTAACTTGGTAAACGTTGTTGAGTGCCTTTTATGGGCCAAGTACTGTGTTCAAATTTTAGAGATGCAAAGAGGCTGAGGAAGGAAGGAAGGAAGGAGGGAGGGAGGGGGGATGGGAGGAGGGAGGAAAGGAAGAAGGAAGGAAAGAGGGAAGGAAGGAAGGAAGGGAAAGAGGGAAGGAAGGAAGGGAAAGAGGGAAGGAAGGAAGGGAAAGAGGGAAGGAGGGAGGTAGCAAGTGAGCAAGGAAATCTTTACAAACCTTTCTGGTTTGGTTAAGGCAGACATGTCAGCCTGTAATTTCTTTTCAGTGTTACCAGTGTTAGGATAAAAGAAGGGAGTTGTCTTCTTTTCCTGAGACATGATAGTTTGCAGAGAAGACTTCATAGGAGAGAAAATGCTCTCACTGGATCTTTTAAGGTTTCTTTATTTGAAAAGTAGAGTGTGAGAGAGAAAGAGAGCTATTTCTATCTGCTGGTTCACTCCCCAAATGGCTGCAACAGCCAGGGTTGGGCCAGGCCAAACCTGGGAGCCAAGAGTTTCTTTCAAGTCTCCCATGTAGGTGCAGGGGCCCAAGCACTCAGGCCATCCTCCACTGCCTTCAAAGTGTATCAGCAGAAAGCTGGATTGGAAGTGGAGGAGCTGGGATTCAAACTGGTGCCTAGAGGAGATGTGGACACTGCAGGCAGAGGTTTAACCTATGCCACAGTGCTGACCACAGTACAGTAGCTTCTAAGCCATATGTGACTTTGAAGTACCTGAAATGTAGCTAGTGCATTTGAACTTTTTATTTAATTTTAATTACTGTTAGTGAAATTAGTCACATGTGTTGACTATTGCACTGAACAGTACAGTTTTAGAATTTATTGAAATGCAGTAGAAATGAGGAAATATGTCTTTGATACCCCAGAAATCTTAAATTTGAAGGTGGTCAGGCATAATTGGTTTAGCTGCTTCTTGGGGAAGGACTAGGTCAAAGAGTAAAAGGCTGTGTTAGACCAAAAAATACGAGGGAAGGGACATGAATTGTGTATGAGGATCAGCCAGAGTCTGGGTTTAGAGAGAAATTCTAAAGAGGGTATTTACCTGCTGTTTTTGCCATTGAACTTGGAGAGATCTGTATGGCTATCAAACCATGTGATTGCAAATCTTTGTTGTTTGTCCCTGGAAGACACCTTGGCATGGGACACAGGAAGAATGGCTCTAGCTCTCCTGGGGGCCTGTCCTCATTGGCCTGGGTTCAGAGTCATTTTGTGTTATACATTAAAGTGGTGCAGGAGATTAGGTCCACCCAAAGAAACTAGTGGGAATTAAATGGGAAGTTAGCAAAACATAGAAAACTTTTAAGGATATATTTAAAATGCATTGATTAGTTTTTAAAGTTTACTACTTTTGAAAAATTTGTTCAAGATTGTTCTTTGGAAATATATTGAGAATCAATTTAAAAGAAGGCAAATTTTGAGGTTTCATTAACTGACCCAAAGCTAGAACATAGAGCTGATTATAATAGAGAGGGTTAGCAGCAGTTCATTTGGGGAAGCTAAGTACTAATAAAATCACAGCAGTATTTTTCATTTCTTGGTTTTTTACCTTCTTTGAAACTGTTGGAATCTTAATTGTTAGATGCTTTTTGTCTAACCAATATTGGCTTTGTTCTTTTGTAAGGAGGTAGTTGTCTACTTAGAGAACTCTTGCATTTAGCAGCTTAATATTGTGTCAAGAGGTAAGTTTTTTTTTTTTTTTTCTGGATTGTTTGATGGTAACTTGTGTCCTTATTGTTCAGCACTTAGCATCTCTCCTGCTCCATAACAAATTTGCCACAGAATTTGTTGCTCATGGTGGAGTACAGAAATTGCTGGAAATTCCTCGACCGTCTATGGCTGCAACTGGTGTATCCATGTGCTTGTATTACCTGTCTTACAACCAGGACGCCATGGAAAGAGTAAGTCCAGTCCAGCTGGATGTATGGGAATGAGACTGGGTGGAAAATAGTCTCTCTCCCCCTTTTTTTTTTTTTTAAAGATGTATTTATTTATTTGAAACACAGAGTTAGGCTGAGGCAGAGAGAGAGAGATAAATAGATCTTCCATATGCTGGTTCACTCCCCAGGTGGCTGCAACAGCTGGAGCTGTGCGAATCTGGAGCCAGGAGCTTATTCTGGGTTTCCCATCTGGATGCAGGGGCCCAAGGACTTGGGCCACCTTCTGCTGCTTTCCCAGGCCACAGCAGAGAGCTGGATTGGAAGTGGAGCAGCCGGAACTAGAACCCGGTGCCCATATGGAGTGCCAGCACTGCAGGTGGTGGCTTTACCTGCTATACCACAGCACCGGCCCAAGAATAGTCTCTTTAAAAGAAGTACATTCACAAAGCCGTTTGGTACCTTGGATAAGTCACCACTTGGGATACCTGTATTGCATATTGGAGTGACTGGTTTGAGTCTTGGATGCTCTGCTTTCATTCATAGTCAGGGTTATAGAGAGATTTTCCATCTGCTGGTTCACTTCCCAAAAGGCCACAATGGCTAGGGCTGAGCCAGGCAGAAGCCAGGATCCAGAAGCTTCATTCAGGTCTCCCATGTGGGTGGCAAGGGCCAAGCACTTGCACCATCTCTGCTGCTTTCCCAGGCTCATTAGCAGGGAGCTGCATTGTAAGCATGATAGCTGGGACTCAAATCAGCGTTTATATGGGAGATATTGGTGTTGTAGGTGGCAGCCTGATTCCCTGGACCAAAGTTCCACCCCAGTTCTGCTTTCAGTGCAGCTTCCTGCTAATGCACACCTCTGGAGGCAGCAGATTTTGGCTGCAGTACTTGGGACCTGGCCACCTATTTAACAGACCTGAATTGTGCTCTGGGCGCTGGTTTCAGCCTGGCTCATTCTTGGCTCTTGTAGTCTTTTTGGGAAGTGAATTAGCAGATGGAAGATCTCTCTCCATCTGTTTCTTTGTTTCTGTCTCTCTGCCCTTTAAATTTAACACTTTTTTTTTTTAAATTTTTTTGCCAGGCAGAGTTAGAGAGAGAGGGAGAGACAGAGTTATAAACAGAGAGAGAGAAAGGTCTTCCTTCCATTGGTTCACTCCCTTAATGGTCACTACGGCTGGTGCTGCGCCGATCCGAAGCCAGGAGCAGGGTGCTTCCTCCTAGTCTCCCCTGTGGATGCAGGGACCCAAGCACTTGGGCCATCCTCCGCTGTCCTTCCGGGCCACAGCAGAGAGCTGGACTGGAAGAGGAGCAACTGGGACTAGAACCCGGCATCCATATGGGATGTCGGCGCCGCAGGCGGAGGAGTAATCAAGTGAGGCACGGCGCAGGCCTCTGCCTTTTAAATTTAAAAGAAAAGAACACATTTATGGAATGAATGTTTGGCTTAGCTGATAAGTTGCAGGTTAGAATACCTTTATTCCACACTAGACTGCCTGAGTTTGGAGTCTTGGCTCCCTAGTCCAGCTTCCTGCTAGTGTAGAACCTGGGAGGCAGCAGGTGATGGCTTAAGTAATTGAGTTTCTGCCACCCACATGAGAGACCTGGATTGAATCCCCTGTGTCCTGGCTCCTGGCACTGGTCCTGGCCAGCCCCTTTTCCGACCCCCGCTGTTGTGGACATTTAGGAGTGAACCAATGGAATGAGAGTTCTTTGTCTCTCAAACTAAAAAACAAGTGCATTCACAGAACAACTTTTGGATAAGAAGAAAAGTATAGTTGAAGAAGTAAGTTCTAATGAAAGAAGCAAGGTACATGAATGATTTTCACAAAGCATTCCAAATACAAAAATTTTATGTAGACAATGATCTAGTGTTTTTTTTTTTTTTTTTTTTTTTTTTCTGATTCTATGGAAAAATACAGGATGAATTGGAGTCTAAGGACTTTAGTTTTTGGCAGTTCTCAGGCATTAAGATTAGTCTACAGCTACTTTTCAGATGTCATTCAGTGGAGTTAATATTTTATATCTTTGAGTCAATCTATTGTAAAAGCAATAGACTGCCTGGTATGTATTAACAGTTTGTGACGGATATAATTAAATCTTCCGAACTGTTCTCAGGGTTGAAGTGATTCTGCATTTGGTTCTTCTGTTTTTCCAGTTAAGACCCTTTTTATATGTAGTGATTTTTTTTTTTTTAAGATTTATTTTATTTATTTGAAAGAGTTACAGAGGGGTAGGGGTAGAGGTAGAGAGAGAGAGAGAGAGAGAGAGAGATCCATCTGCTGGTTCACTTCCCAAATGTCTGCAGCAGTCAGAGCTGAGCCCATTTGAAGCCAGGAGCCAGGAGCTTCCCAGGCACACTAGCAGGGAGCTGGATTGGAAGTGGAGTAGCTGGTACTTGAACTGGCACCCATATGGGATGCTGGCACTGCAGATTGGGGCTTTAATCTGCTGTGTCACAGCGCCGGCCCCATGTAGTGAGTTTTTTAAAAAATGTAAGTGGATTATACATTTGAAAAATGATGGTCCCTTGCACATCACTAGGGAACTGTTTTCATTTCTGTGCCTGGAACATTTTCCTGATATTTTTCTGGTGAAGAGTGAAGCTGGTAGTTTCTCCCTTTTTTTTTTTTTTTTTTTAAGCTTTATTTATTTGAAAGGCAGAATGATGCAGAGAGAGAAAGATAGTTTGCATTTCCTATCAGCTAGTTAATTCCCTAAATGTTCTCAATAGCTAGTGCTGGGTCACACTGAAGCCAGGAGCCAGGAGCTCCATCAGACTCTATCTTGTGGGTGTCAGGAACTCAAGTACTTGAGCCTTCCCAGTGCTTCCCAGTGCTTCCCAGTGCTTCCCAGTGCTTCCCAGGTGCGTTAGCAGTAAGCCAGATTGGAGGAAGTGTAGTAGTTAGGACTGGAATCAAGCATTTTGATGTGTGATGCAGGCATTCTCAGGGGTGGCTTAACCTGGTGTTCACAGTGCTTGCCCTGGCAGTTTCTTCTTGAGCTACACTTTATTAGTAAGATACCCAATTTTTATTTTAACTTTTTTCTTTTCTTGAGTTTAGCATTATACAGTGATAGGTAGCCTTCTGAAAATAGGAAATCTGTATGTGTACTCGTACATAAAAAATTAATTATGGCTAAGATACAGAAAAAAGTATTAGGCAAACCTGGGGAGTGCTTTACAGCTCATTCGCTAACGCACAGAGTGTGCGAGTGAAAGAGTTAATACTAAACTTGCAGACTTTGTATCAGTAGACCCAGCCACTTTCATGACCTTGAGGGACGTCTCTCATGTTAAATGGGAATCCAGTACCTATGTGACACAATCACCAAGAGCATTAAATGATTGAAATACCTGTTGACAGCTCAGTAAGTACAGTTTGAATTTATTTAGTTTTCAGATTTGGAATGGATTATGTTCTAAAATTATAACTTAAACTTCAAGAATGACTTGACTAGGTATGATCCTTTTAGTCTGCAGAGTTTTTGTTCTTTTCCTAAGGCTCCTTTGTCCAAAATTTTTAAAAAATTATTTTATTTCACTGTTTTGCAGGTTTGCATGCATCCACACAACGTTCTATCTGATGTGGTAAACTATACCCTGTGGTTAATGGAGTGTTCTCATGCCTCAGGATGCTGCCATGCTACCATGTTTTTCTCAATTTGTTTCTCATTTCGAGCTGTCTTGGAGCTCTTTGACCGCTATGATGGTCTTCGTCGGCTGGTGAACTTGGTGAGGTTCTTTCAGTGGCTTCTTTGCACTTGTGAGTAGGAGCATTGCTCGTCTTGGCTGCCCTTTAGCAGCACTTCTTTGGAGAGAGGAAGCTTTCGATTGGAGGAGTTTTGCTGTTACTCTTTGTGTAAAGTCTTTCCTGCCTCTATTCAATGGTTGAAGGACTCTGGCCATTGGACTTGCCTTGGTTATAGCTGTATGAGGAATTGCTCTGAATAATTTTGACCTTTCTAAAAGCCACAGGTTTATACCTGTATGTTTTTTCAACATAATTAAAAGCTCTGTCACTTTTTTTTTGAAATGGGTTTAGTGTTTTGATTTCATATGGCTGTAAACATAGAAATACTTTGTCAGTCCTGTTGAGCATGAAAATTTACCACTTTTTTTAATTTTATTTTTCCCTCCTACTGGTTCCTCCTAATTTTTTTCTGCTTGTTAATAGATCAGTACTTTGGAGATTCTAAATTTGGAAGATCAAGGTGCACTTCTGAGTGATGATGAAATATTTGCTAGCCGCCAAACTGGGAAACATACCTGCATGGCCTTGCGCAAGTACTTTGAAGCTCACCTGGCCATTAAATTGGAACAAGTGAAGCAGTCGCTTCAGAGGACTGAGGGTGGCATTCTTGTTCACCCTCAACCCCCATACAAGGTGAGAAGATGTAGTCTTTTTTTTTTTTTAATTTTTATTTTATTTATTTATTTGACAGGCAGAGTTAGACAATGAGAGAGAAATAGAAAGAGAAAGGTCTTCCTTTTCCTTTGGTTCACCACCCAAATGGCTGCTGCGGCCGGCACTGCGCTGATCCGAAGCCAGGAGCCAGGTGCTTCCTCCTGGTCTCCTATGCGGGTGCTGGGCCCCAAGCACTTGGGCCATCCTCCACTGCCTTCCCGGGCCACAGCAGAGAGCTGGACTGGAAGAGGAGCAACCGGGACAGAACCGGCGCCCCGACTGGGACTAGAACCTTGGGTGCCGGAGCTGCAGGCGGAGGATTAGCCAAGTGAGCTGCAGTGCCGGCTGAGATGTAGTCTTTTTTTTTTTTTTTTTTTTTACAAATTTTGTTTTTGACAGGCAGGTGGACAGTGAGAGAGAGACAGAGAGAAAGGTCTTCCTTTTGCTGTTGGTTCACCTTCCAATGGCCGCCGCGGCCAGCGCACCACACTGATCCGATGGCAGGAGCCAGGTACTTATCCTGGTCTCCCATGGGGTGCAGGGCCCAAGGACTTGGGCCATCCTCCACTGCACTCCCGGGCCACAGCAGAGAGCTGGCCTGGAAGAGGGGCAACCGGGACAGAATCCGGCGTCCCGACCGGGACTAGAACCCGGTGTGCCGGCGCCGCAAGGGGGAGGATTAGCCCAGTGAGCCGCGGCGGCGGCCCGAGATGTAGTCTTAAAAGGAAAAGTTCTTTAATACTCCAGTCCATGTTGCATTTTGGGCCTAAAACTCGCAATCAGATCTGGGGAGTCTCTTTTGAGATGCACATTGTTGGGTTGTACTTGTGCTGTCTGGAAACATAAAAACTGAAAGTGGACACAATAGACGAACTTCAAAGACTTAGTTTGCTTCCAGTTTTAAGTTGCTACTTCTTTGGGATTCTAGAACCAAAAGATGAAATGAAGTATGCATATGATAGCTTTCTTTTAAGATAAGTACTAAATATCCTGCATTTTGCTGCGCAGAATTTCTTTTCTGAAAGATGTGTCTATAATGACTTTTCTATCATTTTAGCATTGGGACTGGTGCTGTAGTGCAGTAGGTTAAGCCAGCCCTTGTGATGCTGGCATTCTGTATCAGAGTGCCAATTTGAGTCCAGGCTCTTCTGCTTCTGATCCAGCTTATTTAATAAGATCAGTGTCTACATGTTTTAGAAATGAAAAATTGAAAGCTATCATTATATGGAGGTACTTTATCTTCTTAGGCTGTGAAATACATGCACAAAGGAATCTTTTGTATGTTTTTATGACAAAATATATTGTGTCTAGTTATAAATACTACAAACAAAAGGTGAAACAGTAAATAGTCATTTCATCTAAAGAATATTTACTCAAGAATTGTGGAATTTGAAAGCTGTTATTACCTAGGATTTTTTTTTAAAAGATTTATTTATTTACTTGAAAGCCAGAGTTAGGGAGAGAGAGAGACATAGAGAGATCTTCCATCTGCTGATTCATTCCCCAAATGGCTGAGATGGCTGGAACTGCGCCAGTTCGAAGCCAGGAGCTTCTTCCGGATCTCCCATTTGGGTGCAGGGGCCCAGGTACTTGGGCCATCCTCCCCTGCTTTTCCAGGTGCATTAACAGAGAGTTGGATCAGAAGTGGAACTTCAACCATGGAAGTTAAACTGGCACCCATGTGGGATGCTGGCATTGTAGATGGCAGCTTTACCTGCTAGACCAGAATGCTGGCCCCTGAGCTTTGTTACTAAAACTTGTTGACTATGGCCTGTATTGTGACATAGCAGGTAAAGCTCTGCTCAGGTAAAGCCCTGCAGTGCTGCCATCACATATGGGTGCCAGTTGTAATCCTGACCGCTGTACTTCTGATCCAGCTCTCTGCTATGGCCTGGGAAGGTAATGGAAGATAGCCCAAGTGCTTGGGGTCCTGTACTCACATGGGAAATCTGGAAGAAGCTCCAGGCTCTTTGGCCTGGCCCAGCTGTGGCATTGCAGCCAATTGGAGAGTGAACCAGTGGATGGAATACCTCTCTCTCTGTCTCTGTCTCTTCTTCTTTCTCTGTGTAATGCTGGCTTTCAAAAAATAAAAATTCTTTAAGTTAAAATCAAACTTGTTGACCAATGAAGTTCAAGATAGTGGGTGGGAGATAAGAGTTAAATATGATAATAATAAATAAATTTCTCTCCTTTTAGGCATGTTCATATACCCATGAACAGATTGTGGAGATGATGGAGTTTTTGATAGAATATGGCCCAGCACAGCTATACTGGGAACCAGCTGAAGTCTTCCTCAAACTGTCTTGTGTGCAACTCTTGTTGCAGCTTATTTCTATTGCCTGCAATTGGAAGACCTATTATGCAAGGTGGGACCAGAGGGAGGTTTCAGATGAAGTTCAGTCCTGCTTACTGCTTTTGCTAAAGTTGATGTTGGTTTGCACATTGTGTATGATAAACTTCTGTTGAATTGAGTTTTGGACTTTTATCTGAGAAAGTAGATTAAGCATGAAAACATTTTAATTTATAGAGTGCTTTTTTATATAATTTCAGTGATTGTGAATATTGCTCAGTAGGCAGTGATGAACATCTCTACCCTCAGAGAAGTTACATTGTTTACATGGCTATAGCTGCAGAGTTGGAGTTGAAGTCCTGTTTTTTTTTTTTTTTTTTTAAAGATTTATTCATTTATTTGAAAGTCAGACTTACACAAAGAAGGAGAGGCAGATAGAGGTCTTCCATCTGCTGGTTCACTCCCCAGTTGGCTACAATGGCTGGGGCTGCGCCAACCTGAAGCCAGGAGACAGGAGCTTCCTCCTCTCCAACATGGGTGCAGGGGCCTGAGGACTTGGGCCATCCTTCGCTGCTTTCCCAGGCCATGGCAGAGAGCTGGATCGGAAATGGAACAACTGGGACTCTAACTGGTGCCCTATGGGATGCTGGCACTGCAAGCCACAGTGCCGGCCCCTGAAGTCCTTTTTTGAGACTGAAATGCAGTATTCTTTAGTACAGTATTCTTTAGTACTTAGACTTTTTTTTTTTTGACAGAGTGGACAGTGAGAGAGACAGAGAGAAAGGTCTTCCTTTGCCGTTGGTTCACCCTCCAATGGCCGCCGCGGTCGGCGCGCTGCGGCCGGCGCACCGTGCTGATCCGATGGCAGGAGCCAGGAGCCAGGTGCTTTTCCTGGTCTCCCATGGGGTGCAGGGCCCAAGCACCTGGGCCATCCTCCACTGCACTCCCTGGCCACAGCAGAGGGCTGGCCTGGAAGAGGGGCAACCGGGACAGAATCCGGCGCCCTGACCGGGACTAGAACCCGGTGTGCCGGCGCCACTAGGCGGAGGATTAGCCTAGTGAGCCGCGGCACCGGCCTAAATTTCTTATTATTACTTGACAACCATATAGAATGTTAATTTTACTTTGGCATAGACTTTTTTGTCTTGGAATTTATCACAGTGCTGAATATTTACAGTTCATTTAAAAGCATTTAGCATGCCGAACAGGTAAGGCTCATAAAAGGGCAGTTGGGTAATCAAGAGGCTGGGTGGGTTCTGTTTGAAGATGATGTAAAAAAAAATAATGTGACAAAATTGATCAGCAATAGTTTTTGACCTTCTTTCTCTCTGTAGCTACTGCTATAAAGATGAGAGAGGCTTATTTAGGGTGACTATGGCTTGTTTAGTATATCCCAGTATATTAAATCTAGTGAGGTACTTTTGGAGTAGCTGTTGTCAAATTTTCTGGTCTCAGGAACCCTTTACCATAAAAATTGTTGTTTTTGTGTTTTATCTGTTGATGTTTACTGTTTTAGAAATTAAAATAGAAAATATAAAGCTGTTTAAAAATAATGTCAACGTGTAGCATGTTAGTTAGCATTTTTAATTAAAAAATTTCAAAATAAAACCAGATGATTTTAGCGAGTTTTAAAAAATGTTTGGCTTTATATCTCATATCTGCTTTGTTACTCAATCTTTTGTGACGTCACCTATTACATAGCCTCTGGATGATTTTACTATGCACTTGTGAGAGAATGAGAGTGAGAGATGAAAATAACTTGACATCATAGGGTCCTGGAGACCTCCCAGTTCCCCTAACTACACTTATAGATCCACAGTTTTAGCTGCTGAAAAGTAGGTTATTACATTTACTTGGAGAGCCACTTTAAAAAATGATGAAAGCTTAAAAAAATAACTAGGAAGGATGTAAATACATTTTAAAAGATTTTTATTTAAAATATATTTCTGACTGGTAAATTGGTTTATTGATTTAAAAATCTTATTTTTATAAACAAAATAAATACTTCTTTCTGCTTCACTAGAGCCTTACATTGCAAAGAGAAATGAAGATCCTTCTTAATGACTATGCCATAATGTCTAAATTACACATAATTGTAGTATTTTATCAAATTCATCTTTTTAATGAAATATTCCATAATACAGAGGTGCAAAGAATGATATGGCAAATATAGCAACTACTGTGTGGCCAGGGTTGGTTTATTGCCATATTTGCCTCTTCCTTAGTTCCCTTTGTTTGCCTGCCTCGAGTAATAAGTCTTGAGAATTTGGAATATATTCTCTCTGTTTATGTTTTTATTCATATATAGCTGCATGTCTATAACTGATAATATAGTTATGCTTTGTAAGTTTCTAAATTAGGTGAATATCATGTGCATCTTTTGCAGCTTTTGTTTTTTCCATTTTTGTTTCTGAGATTTATGCATGTTGGTAGTTAACAGAAACTACTGTGTTTCTTTATTGCAGTGTCCCCCTGCTGATGAACATTAAATGTCTTTTTCTTTTTTTATTTGTGCTCACAAATGGTACTGTGACTTCCTTTTGGAATCTCTCTTGAGGATATGATGTGTATAACCTAGGTGTGGGATCTGCATTTATTGGGTATCGCCAAAGTGTAAAATGATCATACCATTTTCTTCTACCAGCGGTATATGGCAGCTTTAATTTTTCTGCCTGCCTGTGAATTCTTGATGTTGTCATATTTTTAATTTTATATCTTATTTTTTCTGTTTTATTATTATATCTTCAGCTTTTTCCTTGCTATTTAGAATATTTTGAAAACTGTCAGTGGCAGCAGAGTAGTTTATCATATGAATGTACTGTATTGTAACACATGTATTCCTGTGTCTATGCACAGTTTCCTAATTCCTTTACTGTTTTAAATGTGGTAGTAGACATCTTAATACATAAATGCATGTTTGTACTTTTTTTTTAAAAAGGTGATTTATTTATTTATTTGAAAGAACCATAGAGAGGGAGAGACAGAGGGGTATTCCATCTGCTGATACACTCTCCATATGGCTGCAACGGCCAGGCCATAGCGAGGAGCCTCCTCCAGGTCTTTCTGCATAGAGTCAGAGGGGCCCAAGCACTTGGGCCATCCTCTGCTGCTTTCACAGGCATACTGGTGGGGAGCTGGATTGGAAGTGGAGCAGCTGGTACATAATGTGGGCAGCCAGCGCCGCACATCGCAGCCTAACCTGTTAGGCCAAAGTGCTGGCCCCAGTTATGGACATTTTAAGAATCTTTCTCATTTCCAGATAAGTTTCTACAGAGAATATCTTAATTTCTATTCCTACCAAGTTTGGGAACTTTTGTCTGTATATATCCTCACTAGCATTGAGTAGGGTTTTTAATCTCAGCAGATTGAGGTAAAAGTTTTATCACTATGTTTTTTCGAACTAATGTCATGGTGACTTAAAAATCTCCTCTCAGTGCTGTGACTAGGGATAGAACCACATAGGTAGCGGTTTTGACCTATTTTATGAGTATCTCTCTCTTTTTGTAAGCTGTTTTTTTTTTTTTTTCCCTTTTTTCTTATGGCTGTATTTTAGTTTCCTTTTGATTAATTCTTCTTCCTGTCCAGGAATGATACTGTGCGCTTTGCTTTGGATGTCCTGGCTATTCTTACTGTGGTGCCAAAAATCCAGCTTCAGTTGGCAGAATCAGTGGATGTGTTGGACGAAGCTGGCTCTACCGTCTCCACTGTGGGTAGGTTGTCCCTTGCCATTTTTTTTTTTTCCTTTGTCTGGGTTTGTTTTCCTTTGCTGCTGTGGTCCTAGTTATTTACTTGAACTGATGGGGGGATATGAGAACCAGACGGTAGGGGAGGAGGATACCTTATATTTTTCTTGTTGGTGGTGCCACACAGGTTTCTTGTAAGGGAATCATGCAAGTAAATTTGTTTTCTGTATTCCTGAAAACTGTGTACTCTACAGAGTCTTTTTTTCTTTCAAAGATTCATTTGTTTATTGGGAAGGCAGAGTTATAGAGAGGCGGTTGTAATGGCCGGAGCTGGGCCCATCCAAAGTCAGGAGCTTCTTCCAGGTCTCCCTTGTGGGTGCAAGAGTCCAAGGACTTGGTTCCCCTTCTACTGCTTTCCCAGACCAAAGCAGAGAGCTGGATTGGAAGTGGCACAGCCAGGTCTTGAACTGGCACCCGTATGGGATGCTGGAACTGCAGGCAGTGGCTTACCTGCCACAGCAGCGGCCCCTTTACAGAGTCTTGAAATATGAAGATTTATGCAATATAAAGAAGATTTATGGGAAAATGCTTTTGGGTAGATAGTAAAAACTTAAGCAACGTGAATATTTAAGAAAACAAAAACAGTGACTGGCAGGCAGCTGAAAATGGGTAAAAATCACACACAAGGTAAATAGACTTTGAGATACAGTTTATTAAGATCAGGGGTGCTGCTGAGGTGGGCATGGGAAGTATTGGGACTGTACATCCTGGTTGCTTCAGTCTGGGGACAAAGCCCAAGGTGCAGGAGCTTGGTTTAACTTTCTTAGTGTGTTGTGGGAAAGGTAGAAATGGTCCCCTGGCAGCCAAGCCGAGGGCTTTCTTCTTTCCTGCTGAAGATTTTAACTTACTTTGACTCCTCTTAATCTAGGAAAAATGAACCTTAATAATTTCTGTATAACTACTAGTAACTATATAGGAGATATTGTATCATAAAGCTACATACTTGAAGAACTAATTGTATTTTATGCAAACAGCTCCTTATACTTTTTAAAAGAAGTGAGGTGGTTTCTTCTTTAAAAGTAGAAGAGAATGATTAGAATGCCACATTTTGAGTCTGAAACCATTGAAATCAGTCATGAATTTTACAAGGATTGATGCGAGTTTTTCCTTCCATTAGGTATCAGCATTATTTTGGGAGTGGCTGAGGGTGAGTTCTTTATCCATGATGCTGAAATTCAGAAGTCAGCACTTCAAATTATCATCAATTGTGTGTGTGGCCCAGATAACCGAATATCCAGTATTGGCAAATTTATCTCTGGAACTCCTCGGAGAAAGCTGCCTCAGACCCCCAAAAGCAGCGAGCATACCCTGGCCAAGATGTGGAATGTGGTCCAGTCCAACAATGGCATCAAGGTTCTCTTGTCATTGCTGTCCATTAAGATGCCCATCACCGATGCAGACCAGATCCGTGCCCTGGCCTGCAAGGCCCTGGTGGGCCTGTCTCGCAGTAGCACTGTCCGGCAGATCATCAGCAAACTGCCCCTTTTCAGCAGCTGCCAGATCCAGCAGCTGATGAAGGAGCCCGTGCTACAGGACAAGCGCAGTGACCACGTCAAGTTCTGCAAATATGCAGCTGAGCTCATTGAACGGGTGTCAGGAAAGCCGCTCCTCATTGGCACTGATGTGTCCCTAGCACGACTGCAGAAGGCAGATGTTGTCGCCCAGTCAAGGATCTCCTTCCCTGAGAAAGAGCTACTTCTGTTGATACGAAACCATCTCATTTCTAAAGGGCTTGGAGAAACAGCGACGGTGCTGACGAAAGAGGCCGACCTGCCCATGACTGCTGCCTCCCATTCTTCTGCCTTCACCCCAGTAACTGCTGCTGCTTCACCTGTCTCTCTTCCCCGAACCCCTCGAATTGCCAATGGCATTGCAACTCGACTGGGCAGCCATGCTGCCGTGGGTGCCTCTGCCCCCTCTGCCCCCGCTGTTCATCCTCAGCCACGGCCCCCTCAGGGTTCACTAGCTTTGCCTGGCCCATCTTATGCAGGCAACTCCCCTTTGATTGGTAGGATCAGTTTTATCAGAGAGAGGCCATCACCTTGCAATGGCAGGAAAATCAGAGTGTTGCGGCAAAAGTCGGACCATGGCGCCTACAGCCAAAGCCCAGCCATAAAAAAGCAGCTGGACAGACATCTTCCTTCCCCGCCTACGCTGGACAGTATCATCACAGAGTTTCTTAGAGAGCAACATGCTCGATGCAAGAACCCAGTTGCTACTTGCCCACCTTTCTCTCTCTTTACTCCTCACCAGTGTCCTGAGCCAAAACAGAGGCGGCAAGCGCCAATAAACTTTACCTCACGGCTAAACCGCAGGGCATCATTTCCAAAGTATGGAGGGGTAGATGGTGGATGCTTTGATAGGCACCTTATCTTTAGCAGGTAAGAAGAGGCCCTCTCCCATCCTGGGAATTGGAATTATTTAAATTATTTAAATCAGAGTATTGGGGTGATGTCTGCATAGAGTGATTAGTCCAGTCAGCCATTTCCTGGTCTGAAATGCCATTCCTTGTCACATCAGTACATAAGCAGTGTGTGTCACCTTTTGTTTACCAGAGTCCTTATGTCATTAGTGGCAATACTTGAATAATGTGTTACCACTGGAGAGCCCATGCTCCCTAACCAGGATCTTAGCTCGTTTTGTGCTGGTCCAAAATGCCTTCTGATGTGAATTTTTTAAAATACTAATTTTCTTTTTATTTGAAAAGCAGACAGAAACAGATCCATCTATTGGTTTAGTCCTCAAATGCCTGCAACAGCGGGGGCTGGGCCAGACCGAAGTCAGGAGCCAGGAGCTCAATCTTGATCTCACTTGTTGGGGCAGCGATCTGTAGAAAGAAGTTGAATTGGAATCAAAGTCAGGACTTCAGCCAGGCATTCTGATACGGAATGTGAGCATCCTGAACAGCATGTTACCAGCTGCATCAGATGCCTCCTTGAACATTGTGATTCCTTAAAAGTCTCATGGAAAGGGATCACAGTTTTAAACGTGGGATTTTTTTTTTTTTTTAAGATTTATTTATTTATTTGAAAGAGTTACAGAGAGGCAGAGGTAGTGAGAGTTCTTCTATCCATTGGTTCACTTCTCAAATGGCCCCAGTTGGAGCTGGGCTGATCTAGAGCCAGGAGCTTCTTCCAGGTCTCTCATGCAGGTGCAGAGGCCCAAGGAGTTGGGCCATCTTCTGCTTTCCCAGGCCGCAGCAGAGAGCTGGATTGGCAATGGAGCAGCTGGGACTTGAACCAGCATCTATATGGGATGCTGGCACTGGAGGCGGTGACTTTATCCACTGTGCTGGCCCCTAAATGTGGGAATTTTTGTTATTTAAATTTGTAAGTGGAGGTCCTTTTCTCTCATTTAAAATTGAAAATGAACCAGTGAAGGTTAGTGTGATATTTTAAAGAACTTATTTCACACCTATTCAAACCTAAGTCCTTCTAGCAAGTTTTCTTTTTGAGTCCCTGCACATTCTATGTCTCTGATTCTCTTTTGTTTTGCTTAGATTCCGTCCTATTTCAGTGTTCCGGGAAGCCAATGAAGATGAGAGTGGCTTCACCTGCTGTGCGTTCTCAGCACGGGAGAGGTTCCTGATGCTTGGCACCTGCACAGGGCAGCTGAAGCTCTATAATGTGTTTAGTGGACAGGAGGAGGCCAGTTACAACTGTCACAACTCGGCTATCACACACCTTGAACCTTCTAGGGTGAGGGTCCCTTCCTCCTGGATGCTCTCGTTTCTAAGATGGGTTGGTGAACTCCTCTTTTATTGGAGTTTCTTGTGAGGAATCCTTACCTCTAAAGTCTAGGTGAAATCGACTGGACTCCAAGGGAAACTGAGGAGTGTGCCGTATCAAGAGAACCGGTTATCTTTGATGTCTTTCCAAGTTTTCTTCCTCTTTTCTTTGGAGCCATTATATTTTTGTTACGAGCTCAGAAGGATTTAATGTGCTGTTAAATTTATTTTCTAGTACACTGCAGGTACATGTATTTAAATCTTAGTGACTTCTGATTATTTCTTGGCTCCTGAAAGTTGTTCTTTTTCTCTTTAATCCAGTAATGCTTTTATGTAAATATTTTAAAAATACTAATGGTAGATAGCAACATCTACATGTATATAAACCCACGTTTACCCTCCTTGGGCCTCCTTCTTTCAGGACGGGTCCTTGCTGCTGACATCTGCTACTTGGAGCCAGCCTTTGTCTGCACTTTGGGGAATGAAATCAGTATTTGATATGAAGTATGTATCTGCTTTTGTAGTCTGGTGTTCCTGTGTTTTGTTTATATAATTTATACTCCATCTATTTGTTGGACTAGAGGCCTTTTGGGAAGTAGGATGCTGTAAGTTATTGTTAACTTCTTCATTTTAGGCTTATGTTTTAATAAAATTTTATCTTTTAATTTCTAGATGCTCCTGGAAAGTATATGCTTGCCCATTTGGGCAGCAGATCCTTCACTTAACTCCAAATGGCCATCTTTATACTTTGCCAAGTTCACATGGGCCATTTACATTCTAATCTTTCGTATTTCAAAGGCACATGTGCCCTATGGTCATTTTTCCAACCAAGGAATCCCTGTCAGGGTATGCTTAGACACACTGCTGGAGGGAATGTTTTTAATCTCACTGTACAGGCGTTTCCTCTGTGGGAGCCAAGGCATTAAGAGGCTGCAGTGTGTGCAGGAGTCTGTCTTGAACATCTTGACCTCTCAGTGCTTTTGTCCGTAGGCATTCCTTCACAGAAGACCACTATGTTGAGTTCAGTAAGCACTCTCAGGATCGAGTCATAGGCACGAAGGGAGACATTGCCCACGTAAGTGCTGGAGAAACCTCTGCTTTCACGCTCACTTTGCTCATTTGTTAATTCAGAAATATTCTGGACTGAATGTGAGGACTTAGTGGGTATCTAGAAATTATAGTGATAGTCCTTCCAGTTAAACTCTAGAAGTGTATTAAAGTAGTTTTAAGTTATATAGGAAAAATGAAATAATTGACTCTGAACTTAATCTTGCAGCTTGAGGAAGATGCTGTTAGCACAGCAGATATCTTTGAGTTCTTACCAAGTTTTAGGTGAGATAAAATCCCTGCATTTTTGGGCTCATGTTAGATGGTTGGTTGCTGCAGAGGAAAAGAAAGAAGCAGTGTAAGAGGGAAGAAATGCTTGATAGTGTGGTCAGGGACTGTTTTGTTAGCTTCACTGATTGGATACTGTTTAAGCAGAGCCCTTGAAGGACTTGTGACTGTCGTGCAGGTGTCATTCTAAGGCAGAGGGAGTAGCCAGGAAACAGCCTTGTTTGGGAGCTGTGAGGCAGAAGAGGGTAAGAGCTAAGGTCAGTGATGGGTACATATCCCGTAGCATCGTGGAGGAGGTAGTTGGGACCTTTAGCTTTTCTTCTGAGGAAGGTGAAGACAACTGGAGGGTGGCAGAAGATATATGACTGGATATGAAAACCTAAAGCATGATTTGTTTCTGTGAGAGAAGCAAAAGTAGACCTTCCAGGCAGGAGGATATTGTATCATGAATAATGGGGCATGATCCAGACAGACATGCAGAGGCCTTGAAAAATGATGGGCCGTAGTCCTGAGGTTTTGGATATGTGAAGTTTGAGATTCTATTAGACATTAACTGGGAATTGAATGTACAGATGGGGAGTTGAGAAGTCTGGGATGGGGGTTAAAATTAGGAGAGTAGTGCTTATATCAATATTTATAGCTGTGAACCTGGATGAGATTAAGGGGGCTAGAGGAGAGGTGTAGGGACAGCACTTGCATGTGCCAGTGTTTAGAAGTTGCCAAATAAGGAGGATCTTAGGGAGGAGACCAGAGAGAGTGACCAGAAAGTCAAAAGGAAACCCCAGGAAAAAGACCTAAAAGCCGAGGGAAGACTGCGTTTGGAGGAATGATTGATCAGTTGAGTCAGAAATTGCTGATGAGTTGAATATAAGAATGAGAACTGAGTGGGAGCGTTGAACAACATAGAGGTTATTATATAGTTACAACTATATTTAGTTATACATAATAGTTCTGGGGCCTGGGCTGTGGTACGGTGGGTTCGGCTGCTTCTTGGGAGGCCAGCATCCCATATCAGAGTAGCAGTTCAACTCCTAGCTGCTCTGCTTCCCATTTAGCTTCCTACTAATATGCCTGGGAAGGCAGCAGTGATGGCCCAAATATTGGGACCCCTGTCACTCATTAGACCAGGGTGGAGTTCTGGCTTCAGCTTGGCCCAGACCTGGCTGTTGTGGCCATTGGGGCAGTAAACCAACGGATAGAAGATCATTCTCTCCCCCTTTGTCTCTCTTGCTCTGCCTTTCAAATAAGTACATAAATCTTTAAAATATAGGCTGTACACTGATCAGACAAAATCTTGGTTAGAGTGGTTTCATAGGAGGAGTGAAATAGACACACTGAGTATAGTTAGTTCCTTTAAATTATTTTGTTGGGATACAAAGCAGAGAAGTAGAGTAATAAATAGCTTGAGGGGAGAATTTAGCATGGTAAAGGGAGGATTTCCCTCAACTTTTCATTTGAAAATGTTACAACATACTAAAATCATATGGAAAGAATGGTACATGTGTTCACTACCTAGATTCATCACTTTAATATTTTTCCATACTTTCTCTATGAATGTGTTTTTCTCAATTTGAAAGTGAGTTACAAGCATCATTACAGAACATGCATCATCTTTTTTTTTAATATTTTTATTTATTTGAAAGGCAGAGTTACAGAGAGGCAAAGACAGAGAGAGAAGCTTTCCATCTGCTGGTTCATTCCCCAAATGGCTGCAACAGCTGGAGCTGGACCGATCCAAAGCCAAGAGCTAGGAGCTTCTTCCAGGTCACCCATGCGTGTGCAGGGGCCCAAGCACTTGGGCTTTCTTCCACTGCTTTCCCAGGCCATATCAGAGACCTGGATCAGAAGTGGAGCAGCCGGGATTTGAACTGGTGCCCATATGGGTTGCCAGCACTGTAGGCGGCGGTCTTACCCGCTATGCCACAGCGCCGGTCCCTGAACATGTATCTTCTAACAATAAAACTATTTAATTACATAGTCACATATCCAAATTAAGAAAATTAGAGTAGTTCTCAAATATCATCTAATATCCAGTCCATGCCCAGTTTTTCCAGGTGTTCTTGATGTGTTTGATTTCATATATGTTTTTTTTTTTTTTCCTGAACTAGGATCCAGCCAAGATTCACATATTGCATTTGGTTATTATGTTTAATGTTTTAAAAGCCAAGAACCCTTTCTCCAGTTCTCATGGCACTGACTTTTGAAGAGACCAGGCTAGTTGTCTTGTCCCATGATCTGGATGTTTGTTTCCTTGTGGTGTTTCCTTATTTGTTTCCAAATCAAAAGAGTTTTTTTTTTTTTTTTTTTTTTTTTTTTTTTTTTAAAGAGATAGGAAATATTATAGCACACTTGTAAACTGATGGGAAAGATCTGGTCTCTGCATGAGTTGTGCATTGTAGCCTTTGGAAACTTAGTAGGTGGACTAAAATAGGTATATTGGGAGGTTTTAAGAAGAAAAGAGTATTTCTTAGATGTTTTTCTTTATAAAGTGACCCTTAGAGAGTATTCTGTGGGTAATCATTGATTGATCCATATGGAGAATTTCTCAGTTTTTATCTTAGAAACATTTTTCTGTTTCTTGAAAAGGGAAAAGGGAAGAAGAGTTTTCTTATCTTTAATGCAGTTTCACTTTTCATTTTCCTATCATAGGAAGGGGGTATTCAAGCCTTGAATGGGAACCAAAGTACTTGAACTTTGCTTGGATTGGATCTTCCACTTTCCAGTTACTTTACACTATTAGAGCTTTTGTAATTTCAGTGGGAAGGATTTAGAATACATGAGAGAGATATTTAACAGTTTCTCTTTAAATTTGTCAGTGGATGGTTTGGTCTGATTTTTCTCTTCCCACCCCTTCTTCTCTAAAGATTTATGATATTCAGATTGGCAACAAGCTGTTGACTCTGTTTAACCCAGATCTTGCTAACAACTACAAGAGGAACTGTGCCACCTTTAATCCTACAGATGATCTTGTCTTAAATGATGGCGTCCTCTGGGATGTCCGCTCTGCACAGGCCATCCACAAGTTTGACAAGTTCAACATGAACATCAGTGGCGTTTTTCATCCGAATGGGCTGGAAGTCATCATTAATACTGAGATTGTATCCTTTACACTAATTTCTTATTTTCCGTTTTGTTTTATGGTTTGCGATGTAGATACAATTTCTCTTTCCACCGATACTTGGGTAAAGTGTCCACACTGGAAGTAACATGATGCCTGTCCTTTGGTTGGAGTGTTAGGGAATCTCCAGCACACACATGGTTATGCTGGAAATTCCTGATGACTTTCACTAGTATATTTTCCGTGTATTGGGAAGAGTCGCCATAGGTTCTTGCCTCCTTGTCTCCAAATATTGGATGGAGTTTTTTTCTGTCCTCAGAAGGGTTTTGTGTTTGCTATATAGAAATCACTTCCTAGGGGCCAGCACAGGAACCCAGAGGATTAAAGCCCGGCCTGTAGCGCTGGCATCCCATGTGGGCGCTGATTTGAGTCCTGGCTGCTCCACTTCCCATCCAGCTCTCTGCTATGGCCTGAGAAAGCAGTGGAAGATGGTCCAAGTCCTTGGGCCCCTGCACCTGGGTGGGAGACCTGGAAGAAGCTCCTGGCTCCTGGCTTTGGATCTGCTCAGCTCTGGCTGTTGCAATCATAGTTGCAATCTCTCTGTAACTCTTTCAAATAAATAAAATAAATCTTAAAAACAACAAAAAAATTAATTACTAGCCATAAGAGGGAAAGGAAAGTGCTACTATTGGAGGAAGGGAGCTCATATACTTGAGGTACCATAGGATATTTTCAGGGACATCATTCAGTAATATGTATTGACCTTTTTTTAAAATAGTTTCTGGTTTTTGTTTTTTAAAGATTTATTTTATTTTTAAAATTTGTTTGAAAGGCTAAGTTAGAGAAAGAGAGAGGTTTTTCATCTGCTGGTTTGCAATGGCCAGGGCTGGGCCAAGCTGAAATCAGACCAGGAGCTTCTTCAGGGTCTCCCACGCTGGAGCATGGGCCCAAGCACTTGGACCATCCTCCGTGGCTTTCCCAGGTGCATTAGCAGGGAGCTGGATCACAAATGGAGTAGCAGGGACTGGAACCGGCACCCATATGGGATGCCAGCACTGGAGGCGGTGATTTTACCTGCTACACAACAGCCTGGTCCCTGTATTGAGTTGTTTTTGTTTTAATTTTTTTTTTTTTTTAAGATTTATTTATTTGAAAGAGTTACACAGAGAGAGAAGAAAAGGCAAATAGAGGTCTTCCATCCGCTGGTTCACTCCCCAGTTGGCTGCAAGGCTGGAGCTGCGCTGATTTGAAGCCAGGAGCCAGGAGCTGCTTCCAGGTCTCCTACATGGGTTCAGGGGCCCAAGGACTTGGGTCATCTTCTTCTGCTGTCCCAGGCCATAGCAGAGAGCTGGATCCGGAGTGTAGCAGCCGGGACTTGAACTAGCGCCCATTTGGGATGCCGGCACTATGGTGGCAGCTTTACCTGCTACGCCACAGTGCCGGCCTCCTGTACTGACTTTCAGCACTGAGCTGGGCACTTGGCCCAGCGGTTAGGCTACCATTTGGGAAGCTGTTACCCCATATTGGAGTGCCCGGGGGTCAGGTCCCAGCTGTGCTCTGTTTGAGCTTCCTGTGGATGCACCTTGGGAGGCAGCAAGTAGTGGCCTGAGCAGCTGGGTCCCTGCCCCAGCTGTGCATGAGAGCTGATGGAGGATAGTTCTTAGTTCTGCTGTGGCCTGGCCCAGCCCCAGCTGCTGCAGACATTTAGGATGTGAATCAGCAGATAAATGGGAGATCTCTCTCTCTTTGTCTGCCTCTTTGTCTGCCTTCCTAAAAATGACAAATGTAATTGATACCTAGCCAAATGAAAAATGCAGTAGTTTAGAATTTCCTTCATGAAGTTAGTTAAGAAGTCCGGTGAAAAATAAGTTTTCCTTGACCCCTCTTCCTCCCAGTGGGACCTTCGAACTTTCCATCTCTTACACACTGTTCCTGCTTTGGATCAGTGTCGTGTGGTGTTCAACCATACGGGGACTGTGATGTATGGAGGTAATAAACTTTTTACTTTTCTTCATTAATGTCTACCCTCCTTCACTTAATTTGTTAAGTTCTTTTTGGAAATATCTATTGTGAATTGGAAAGCATCTGAAAGACATAATATAAGAAACAAAATGATAGTACAACTGTTGACAAAAGAGAAGGTGGAATTGTTGATTTACAGCTGTGGTGGGAAATCTTTTTCTCTGCCATGGGCCATTTGGATGTTTATAACATCATTTGTGGACCAAACAAAAGTTTCAACTTATTTCATAAAACCATATGGTCTTGGCACTTCTTTTTATTTATAAAATAGCTTTTATTTTATTTTTTCCTAAAGAAATAAATTTCATAAGTACAATTTTAGGAATATAGTGATTCTTGCCACCAGACCTGCCCTCCCATCTCCTCTCCTACCCTACTTCCTCATCCCTCTTCCCATTCCCAGTCGTATTCTCCATTAAGATTCCTTTCGATTAACTTTATACACAGAAGAC
Source organism: Oryctolagus cuniculus (assembly GCF_964237555.1). NCBI lineage: Eukaryota > Metazoa > Chordata > Mammalia > Lagomorpha > Leporidae > Oryctolagus > Oryctolagus cuniculus. The sequence continues at coordinate 98,137,169 of NC_091441.1, forward strand.
TGACTATACTAAATAAAAATTTCAACAATTTGTATACACACACACACACACACAAGAACTGTTTGAAAAAAAGTTTTACAGTTAATTCTAAGAATACAACTCATTGAGGACAGAGGTCCTGCATTGGAAGTAAGTGCACAGGGACTCCTGTTGTTAATTTAACAGTTAACACTCTTATGTATGGTGTCAGTGATCACCCAAGGCTCTTGACATGAGCTTCCAAGACTGTGGAAGCCTTTTGAATCCACAGTCTCTGTCAGTATTTAGACAAGGCCATAACCAAAGTGGAAGTTCTTTCCTCCCTTCAGAGAAAAGTACCTCCTTCTCTGATGGCCACTTCTTTCCACTGGGGTCTCAGTAACAGAGATCCTTCATGTAGGAGGTTTTGTTTTTGTTTGTTTGTTTTTTTTTTTTTTTTTTTTTTTTTTTTTTTTTTTTTTTTTTTTGCCACAGGTGATAGATTTTTTTTAGGTGGTCAATATATATTTTTAATTTCTTTTTGAGAGTTATTCTGGAAATGTGTTATATGCTTACCCCTTTGGGCAGTCTTTATTTTTCTTAAAAATTTGTATGATTCAAAACTATTTCTTTGGGATAAATTGAGAAGGCATTTAACTCAGCACAGTTTATCTTCTGCCAAAAGAAAGATTTCCTTTATATACTGTTTATCCGGACTGCCAGTAAAACACATGTGTATTCAACAAAAACACCAAAAAAAGGTAAAATAGTAACACTTAAAAAAAATCAGCTTAAAAATTAGCCTACTGTAGATTTATTGAATTTTGGATCAAGCCTATAGCTGCCTTGGTAGGGTCAGACCAAATGATTTCCTGGGGCTTGTATGGCCCATGGGCTGGGTGTTCCCCACCCTTGATTTAGGAGGAAAGGCAACTGACTTTGAAGATAACAAGTCTTGTATAGAAAGAAATTTTATGTAATAATTTTCCACATATCAATATGAACTTAAAACTGTTCATGTCTATTGTCTTGCAATAAAGTCTTTGGCTGTGACACCGTTTGCCACAGTAGATTGACTATGCAAGGGTACTGTGAGAGGAACCAATTGGATGCAACTAAGCTTTTTTTATTTATTTTATTTTTTTTATTTTTTGACAGGCAGAGTGGATAGTGAGAGAGAGAGACAGAGAGAAAGGTCTTCCTTTGCCGTTGGTTCACCCTCCAATGGCCACCGCGGCCGGCGCGCTGCGCTGATCCGATGGCAGGAGCCAGGAGCCAGGTGCTTTTCCTGGTCTCCCATGGGGTACAGGGCCCAAGCACCTGGGCCATCCTCCACTGCACTCCCTGGCCACAGCAGAGAGCTGGCCTGGAAGAGGGGCAACCGGGACAGAATCCGGCGCCCTGACAGGGACTAGAACCCGGTGTGCCGGCGCCGCAAGGCGGAGGATTAGCCTAGTGAGCCGCGGCGCCGGCCGCAACTAAACTTACTTATAAGGAAACGGTGAGGCCGGCGCCGCGGCACACTTGGCTAATCCTCCGCCTTGCGGCGTCGGCACACCGGGTTCTAGTCCCGGTCAGGGCGCCGGATTCTGTCCCGGTTGCCCCTCTTCCAGGCCAGCTCTCTGCTGTGGCCAGGGAGTGCAGTGGAGGATGGCCCAAGTGCTTGGGCCCTGCACCCCATGGGAGACCAGGATAAGTACCTGGCTCCTGCCATCGGATCACCATGGTGCGCCGGCCGCAGCGGCCATTGGAGGGTGAACCAACGGCAAAGGAAGACCTTTCTCTCTGTCTCTCTCTCTCACTGTCTGTCTCTCTCTCTCACTGTCCACTCTGCCTGTCAAAAAAAAAAAAAAAAAAAAAAAGGAAACAGTGAAATCCTCATTGGCTGATACATTTTCTGCACTTCTGAATAGGGGACATTTCTGATTCTTAATTGTTTGCTTTCCCCTCCCCCCCAGCTATGTTGCAGGCGGACGATGAAGATGACTTAATGGAAGAAAGGATGAAGAGCCCTTTTGGGTCATCCTTCCGAACATTTAATGCAACTGACTACAAACCTATAGGTAAGTGTGAGGGGCAGAACTTGATCATCGTCCTGTTCTGGGCTTCCTTCCCTAGGCACTTCTTATTTCTACGGAGCACTGTCAGTTTTCACTGGAAAGCAGAGGAGTTACAGAAGTATTTATAAACCATCACCTAGAGTTCCTTTAGAGGAAAAGCAGGTGATTTTTAATAACTTTAAATTTATTTTCATTTTATATGAAAGGCAGAGAAAGGGACAGAGAGAAAGATAGCATCCATACTCTGATTCCCTCCTCAAATCCTGCGACAGCCAAGTCTGGGACTGGTGGAAGCCAGGAGCCAGGAACTCGCTCCTGGGTCTCCTACATGGATGGCACAGACCCTAGTACTTGAGCCATTGTCTAGTCCTCCCAGGGTGTGCATTAGCAGGAAGTGGAGTAGCCAGGACTTGAATCAGGCACTCTGAAATGCAATGCTGGGGCCCCAAGGGGCCATTTAGCCACTGTACCACATGCCTGCCCCAAGGAAGAGCAGGTGTTAAGATCACAGCAGTAGCCCAGATCTCAGTCTTGTCTTGCTGTTTTCCCAGCGACCATTGATGTGAAACGGAACATCTTTGACTTGTGCACGGACACCAAAGACTGCTATCTTGCTGTCATTGAGGTAAAGGGGTTACAGAGGGTCTGTTTTTTCTGGTGTTCAGGATCAAATATCAAAATGCACTGCAGGTATTTTGTTGGACATAAGATGTGTTCTAAAGTTGATGTATTCTGATGGTATTACTGATAAATCTCATTTGATGAGTTTTGGGAGATGAACGCTGTAAGAGAAAGAGTACAGTGGTCTCTCCTGTGTTTACATCCCTCACTGCTCAAGCTTTTCCATCCTGTGTCTCTCTGTGTTCCAGGCATATTTTCAGTCTGCTCAAGAATTTTAGGTACTGATTAGGTAATGGCTGCCCGTCAGAGCTGAGGTGTAGATGTGAACCTTCTGACAGCTCATTGATCTTTTTGGTCTGGGTGTTTTATTCCAGAATCAAGGTAGCATGGATGCCCTGAACATGGACACAGTGTGCAGACTGTATGAAGTAGGCAGGCAGCGGCTGGCAGAGGATGAAGATGAAGAAGAGGACCAGGTCAGTTCAGTGACCTTTGAGATTCTTTTATGCTCAGCAGTCTTCTTGGAAGTTAGGTTCTTCTGATTTTGCTTTGGTGGGGTGGGGGGTGCATGGTAGGGTTGGGGGTTAAGATACACAAATGCTGTCAGCTGCCTGAAGTCACATTGCTGAGGATGTGGATTATAGAAATGGGTTAACTTGTTAAAATTCTGGTTTACTATTTCCTCAGTTTTGTGACATAGTCTGTTTTCAGAGTAATAGAGTGCAACTTACACAAGAATGTGGTTTGTGAAAAAAATGGAGTTAAAAGGTCTATTTTGGTGCAAAAAATTTTGAACTCCATGTATACAAAGGTTCCTAAAGAGAAGCACAATTCCTACACTGGGAGATGAAACAGAAGTGAGCCCAAGGTCTGTAAAACAGGTGTGTTACCTCCTCTGCTCAGATCTCTTCCTCCCCCGCTGGGATGAGAGGAAGTGCACTTGCCTTGGCTTGCCAACGCCACAGTTCTCTGTCCATCATCCATGATCGGTCTGGTAAAGTGCAGACAGTGGTTAGGGATGATAATGAAATAGCTTCCTGTTACTGTTATAGCTTTCCCAGACAGCTTGTTCTTAACATTTAAAATAATTTTTTAAAAGCAAAGATGTTTTAAATCTTAAGACTAATTTTATGGGCAAAAGACCCATGCTTTTCTCTAGCAGGGCTTAATGCTAACTAAAGAGGGGTGTGGGTTTCACTGTTAATTGTACAGGTTATGAGTATGCAGTTCTCTAAGTGAAATCCTTCTTTGAATACTGTAGCACCTGTACATCAAAAGTGGTGCAGTCCACCTGGCTCAGATAGCTGAAACAAACTCCCGTGTGTGCTCTGTTGTTTCTGGTGGTATCTTCGCGTTGACCAGCATGTATTTTATTAGAGCTCAGAGATTTGTAATGCCCAGATAGTTTTCTGAGAGTGAGGAAAAGAAGTGTGTGTGTAGGACAGTGCTGGTGATCACGGTGGGATCAGAGCAGAGCCTTGTCCAGGGCCAGGTTGCTCCTGGTCGGAGGTTCTCCCTCCCCTCCTACACAGATGGGAGTTGTCATGATCCCTCTGAATTCCATGGAAATCTTTGGTTCTTTCTTTGGTTCTTTTCCATAGTTTTTTATATACCACATGGATCATAATGCAGACTTAGCACCAGAGTGGAGATCACTCACGAGACGCTGCGGGGATTTTCTAGTGAAGCAAGCTTTCCTTCAGTGCCTGCAGCCGCAGGGCCTGTAAAGACCTTGGCATCACGGGTGAGGGACCAGCAGTGTTTAGAGCCCGTGTGGGTTACAAGATAGAGGTCCAGAGGACAGGGCTTCAGATTGATACTTGAGCTCTTTAATGTTTTCATGAATGTTGTACTATTTACCTTGTGCATTTTGTTAGTCTGTCTGGGTAGCAGAGCTTGGAAGTGGTGTAAATCCTCCAAATTTTGTATGGCTTCCTTGAGTGGATTTTTTTTTTTTTTAAGGTTTTATTTACTTACTTTAAAGGCAGAGTTAGAGAGATATCCTCCATCCTCCGGTTCACTTGCCAAATAGCTACAACTGGGCCTGGCTGAAGCCAGGAGCTTCTTATGGGTCTCCCACATGGGTGCAGGGGTTCAAGGACTTGGGGTGTCTCCTACTGCCTTCCCACGTGCATTAGCAGGAAGTTGGATTGGAAGTAGAACAGCCTATATTCAAACTGGCACCCACATGAGATGCTGGTGCTGCAGATGGCGGCTTAACCCACTATGCCACAGTGCTGGCCCCAAATGGCTTTTTTAATAGTGTCTCTTTTTTTTTCATTCTTGATTTGGTTAGCTACCTTAGACACTCTGCTCCCTCAATGCATAATTTTTCACTTCAGCTGTTATGAAATAAGATGTACTTTTTTTTTTTTTTTTTTTTTTTGACAGAGTGGACAGAGAGAGAGAAAGGTCTTCCTTTTTTCCATTGGTTCACCCCCCAATGGCTACTGCAGCCGGCGTGCCGCAGCCAGCGCACCGCGCTGATCTGAAGCCAGGAGCCAGGTGCTTCTCCTGGTCTCCCATGGGGTGCAGGGCCCAAGCACTTGGGCCATCCTCCACTGCCTTCCCAGGCCACAGCAGAGAGCTGGCCTGGAAGAGGGGCAACCGGGACAGAATCCGGCGCCCCGACCGGGACTAGAACCTGGTGTGCCGGCGCCGCAGGCGGAGGATTAGCCTATTGAGCCGTGGCGCTGGCCAAGAAGTACCCTTAAATGGACCTAGGAGGTTCAGTTGTCAAGCCACTTGGTTGTACATTACAGTGATTCCAGTGGCTGCAGGCTGTCTGCTCCTCTGGAATTATTCTTCCCTTGTGGGTATCGGTTCTTTCTGAGCCTTTCTGGATGTTACATACTTAACTGTAAATCTGAAGCAGCAGCTTGATTTGAAACTGTTTACCAACACCATTGTCCTTCCCCTCCAAGAGTTTGCAGTTGACAAGATCCTGGGCGGCAGTCTTCTGGAGAACATCACCTGGGTCCCTGTGATGTCCAGTGTCTGTCTCTGAGGAGAGGTCAGAGCTTGAAGGGAACCTGGGCTTGCCCGGGCATCTTGGGAATGGAGGCTGTTCTTTGAGTTGGGCTCTTAGAGTGTGGAGTGGTGAGAGGCAGAAGGCACTGGGAGATAGGTGGCTGGTTATGTAGAAGCAAGAGACCACCATAAGAGAATCAAGCATTGTTTCTCCTATCCTCTTCAAGGAGCATCGGATTGGGGAAGAGACTGACTGGGTCTCCTTCTGCAGTTTTGCTTAACTTCAGCTTTCAGTGATTAAAGAGAAGACCCTAGAGAGCACATAGGGTGGTGGGTAGGACTTGCATCCGTGCTGTGTGGCCAGGACAGCCAGGATCGAGGAGGGCAGGCTTCAGAGGGCCCACGAGTAGCTCAGTGGCCCAGGCTATAGAAGAGCTTGAACCTTTCTAGCTCTAACAGGACTCGGTGTTTGGCTTGGTATGGACGTGATGGGCAAATAAGCCTGCTTTCCGGGTTTCTCCAGATCTAGGCCTGTTTCACTGTGCTGACACATACCCCTTACCAGTCATCTGGTGTGTGTTATGTCTGAAGGACTGGAGACCTGCTTTCCCCACAAGCCCTTAGCGTTTTGCTTTTGATTTAGAGCTATGTTAGGATGACACTGTATCTAAGGAAGTCTTCTTTGTAACCTTAATTTCCTTGCTCCACATTCCTCCTAGAATCTTGTAGTATTTTTGCTGTATTTACTATCTCTCAGATTTCTCTTCACTGCTTCTTCCTGTGCCAGCTGCAGGTTGTTCTTCTTTTTTTAAATCCTGTTCCTTTATATTTCACCTGATTTTGCAACTAGAGACTTGTCATTTTCATATGACTCATTTGCTATTCAAAGTTTTGTCCTGGTCTAAATATCTGCTCCCAGGTCCCAGATGGTCCAGGTATGACATCATCTATGGCTTAGGGATGCAGGCACCTGTGACCAGCACCTTTGAATTTGCCTTTACACCTTAGCAAAATAAACTCAGAAGCATAGAGTCAGCTGCCGTCTCATTAAGTGGTCCAGCATAAACTACCTGAATAAAATGGGTATTTATTTGGAAAAGCTTTATTGAGAGACACACCATAAAAATAGTTGTGTGGTGTTTTTTTTTTTTTTTTTTTTTTTTTTTGCACAGGCAGAGTTAGAGAGAGACAGAGAGAAAGGTCCTCCTTCCCTTGGTTCACCCCACAATTGGCCGCTACGGCTGGTGCACTGCGCTGATCCGAAGCCAGGAGCCAGGTACTTCCTCCTGGTCTCCCATGCGGGTGCAGGGCCCAAGCACTTGGGCCATCCTCCACTGCCCTCCCAGGGCACAGCAGAGAGCTGGACTGGAAGAGGAGCAACCGGGACAGAATCCGGCACCCCAACCTTTAACCATTATATGTAATTAAGTTTGGAAATTATAACAGGAAGGGATGAAGTGTACCTCCATATTGATGAATGAAAGCATACGCAATGTATTTGACAGCCATAAATGTTTGGTTCTGGAGGTTGCTAGTCTGCCTGCATTTTAGGAAAGCCCAGATAAGCCTGTTACTTGTCAGCGTTTTTATTATCCATTAGAAGATTGGTATCTGTATTTGTAAAAATCAATTCAGTCAACTTTGACGTTGACTTTTAGGAAAATTATAGAGCCAAAGATTAGTAATTGATCATTGTTGTTAGACTTTGAAAAGCTAAAACATGAGCCGGCGCCGTGGCTCAATAGGCTAATCCTCCACCTTGCGGCGCCGGCACACCGGGTTCTAGTCCCGGTTGGGGCGCCGGATTCTGTCCCGGTTGCCCCTCTTCCAGGCCAGCTCTCTGCTATGGCCAGGGAGTGCAGTGGAGGATGGCCCAGGTGCTTGGGCCCTGCACCCCATGGGAGACCAGGAAAAGCACCTGGCTCCTGGCTCCTGCCAGGATCAGCGCGGTGCGCCGGCTGCAGCGGCGGCCATTGGAGGGTGAACCAGCGGCAAAAGGAAGACCTTTCTCTCTGTCTCTCTCTCACTGTCCACTCTGCCTGTCAAAAAAAAAAAAAAAAAAAAAAAAAAAAAGAAAAGCTAAAACATTTCAGTTAATTATAGTTGACCTTAAATTTATAAAGAAAAAGCTCAACAAGGAATAATGCTATCTTTTCTCCACTCCATTTTGGAATCTGGGCCACACTGTGTGCTGTGCTTCCTGTGTGCTTTCCACTGCCTAGAAGCGGATGCTAAGCGTCTTCCTAATTACACCCTACTGCACCCTGGTCAGAGTGGAACATGAGCACTCCGGAAAGGCTCTGCCCTGCTCATCCCTTCCCTGCCCCACTAAGAAAACTTTAAAATGTTCTGGAGTTAGAAGATTCTGTGAAGAGAGAGAAATACAAGCATTTCTGACCCTGAAATGAACCATAGCTTTTAAGGAAGTTAATGCCAGAACCAGAAACTAATGGTAAAAGAAGAAGGAATTTAAATTTAGCAAAATATGACATTCTAAATTATCAAGGCAGTAGGGTCAGGTTTGAATTAAAATTTTATAAGGTATCCTTATAAAATAAGGGTCTTGAATGGCATAGAAACAAATGCTGCACCAATATTTAAAAAAAAAATTCAAATTCTGTCAGTCATAGAGACAGTTTGTGGTGGTGAAGGGCAGTTGGGAGTACCTGGATTTGTCTTTGTGGTTCTGGCACTGGGAGTCTCTGGAAATGGTGTACTATTACAGGAAAGCAGAACTTGAGAACTACTAGGCATTTCAGCTGTCATGTTGTGCAGGGGTGCATTGCACAGGTCCCGGGAGAACCCAGAATCCACTTGGGTGAATGTCATTTGGCAAGTTTGGCTCCATCATCCTTGGGTACATGGTTTAGGCACATGTTTTTAGAAAATGTTTTCTCAACTGATTCTGGTGGTCACGTCTGAGTGAGAGCTACCTCGTTTAACAGGGGAGACTGAGACTCAGAGAACCTGGCACTGGAGATTCAGTGAAGGGCTGTTGCCCTCTGTTGCGATTCTGTAACATGAGTCGTATTACGGGGTTTTGACTGGGGAGGATTAAATCCACAGAATGGAAAGCCTGGGGGCCGGCTGGGGGAAGTGTGCTCTGAAAGCGTACAGGAGGGAGCACTGGGGGACCCCGGTTGTGTGAAAAGTGGAAGTTGCCTGGGTGTGAAGCTGTGAAAGTGGGAGAAGTGAAACAGATGTTTGAGATGTTGACATAGTAACTGAGGAAAGTGTGGAAAAGGTGCTAGGTTTAGGCGTGCTTTTAATTCACTGTAGAATGACGAGGTTTTTAAGTTTCTGTAGTACAGATGAATAGAGCTGGCTACTGCGAGTTCAGGGTTTGTGAATGAGAGGAAACGTGAAAGCAGAAATAAAAGTTGGAGGAATCTTGTGCCTCAGTGGCAAGATCTAGAAGAGACTAAATGATCAGGTCAGCAGCCTGACTTGGAATCCAGGATTGGTTAGTGGTAGCCACTGTAAAGAAGCCCAAAAGTTACCTGTTTAGGTCTTCTTATTCCTTTTAGGAGGGTTTCAGTAATGGCAGTCACAACAAACATTTGTTTTCCAGGTGCTTTCTGAAGAGCTTATATATATACGCACATAGATTTTCAGATAGCAACAGTGACCTTCTGAGGGTAAGGAACATACTCCTAAATCAATCATCATGCTAATAGAATCGGATTCAACCGAGACAGTAACTGCTGCTGGTGGAGGAGTGTTGGAGGGAGAGGAACAGATGAATAAGCCAGAGACAGCTGAGAGTTTGGAGGCTGGTGATGAAGGCCATTCCTTTCAAAAATCTGTAGGTTCAGGAAGTTGAGGGCTGTGTGGATGGAGTGTTAGGTTTGGAACTTTAGGCATAAGAGAGGAGCCAGTGGACAAGAATGTGAAAGTGGATGTTGGGAGGGAGCGAGGGGATGAGAAAAATGGCATCTGTGGCCCAGAGCGAGGGTGGGGGCCTGGCTTCTCCCTCAGAAGTGGAGAGCAGAGCAGCGGGCACCTGAGGGAGCCAATGCCAGTTACCTGTTCTCTGTCCTGGAAGGGGAAGTTGGTTATCTCTCAGGGTCTGGGGGATTTGGGTAACTACGAAGTTAACTTAGGTCAGAGAGAGAAGAGTCTGCAATTTTCCTGTAGAGAAATCTGGTAGTGGCTTAATTGAAAATGGCTTGGCCCTGAATCCTTCTATTCTTGTTTCCAAAGCCTAAAAGAAGCCTTAGAGAATTAAAAATCACAGGATTTCTAGATCCAAACATTAACATGATTTAGATGTTGGTGGAGTTGAGCCAGGATTCCAATAAGTTTTTTTTTTAGTGTTTACTTTTTGGGACACTTTAATTCCTAGGAGGGAGAGGGGCTCATGTTGTCATTCTGGTTCTTGACCAGCACAGAGTGCTTCTAAGAGGTTTTTTTGGAGTCAGGCACAGAAATTAAATTCTACCACAGCAGTTCTGACAGGTGCTTAGAAGCCTGTGCTTCATGATGCTGGTTTCAGATGGAAGATTTAGAACAGTAGTGTGTGGCTGCACCCAGGTGTGACAAATCCATGAGAAAAGGCAGCCTTGGGGAACGAGTGGACAGTGAGAACATGTGTTCGTGTCCCTTGCGGCTCTGGTGCAGATGGAGCCCTTCTTTATGCCCCCCCCCCCCCCCCCCCCAATCAGGGCACTTGTGATGTCCTCATGTAAATACACAACTTTTTCTTCTGATGCAAGGCTGGGTTTGTAGCCTACAGGAAAATTTTGGGGTCTCTGTAGTTCAAAGCTTGGACTTTGCTTGACCTATTTTCTAGTATTACTCCTGGTAGTTTTCTTCCCCATATCTCCTGGAGTTTTTAGAAATTAAAGAACTAACTTCCTGCATTTGCTGGCCAGCCACTGCCTTTTTGAAGTTTAATCTACCTTTAAAAATTGTGCTGTCTTAAATATAATTGTTCTGTTCCATAAAGGCATGAGAGACACAGGCAGGGCTTGGATACTCTCCTTTTCTGTTTTTAAAGTTGATTATTTTAAAGACAGAGGCAGACAGAAATCTCCTGGTCACTGGCTCTCCTCAATTTCCTGCAACAGCTGAGGGTGCTCCAGGCAGAAGCTTGGAGCTGGGAACTCATCTGGGTCTCCTATGTGGGTAACAGGGGCCCACGAAGAAACTGAGCTATCACCGGCTGGCTCCCGGTGTGGTCCCTGAGCAGGAAGCTGGAATTGGGAGTGCAGCCAGGAGTGGATGTCCCACATGGTATCTTCACCCACCACATCAAATGCCTGTCCCCATTATACTTACTTTAAATTGTGGTCCTTACTTAATAGATCAGAGCTAAATTTGGTCAAGGCCAGTATGAAAATATAACTGGAGAAAAGGACAAAGTTGTAATTGGGATTATTTTTTCTTGAAGTTTGATCCCGCCTGTCCTTTCCCAGTTATTTGCATGAGCGTCTGTGCTCGTGGGCGGGCTGTGACCTCATCTGTGTTTCCGGGAATCCATGCTGCCTCCGGCGCTCTGAGCTCCTTTCAGGTGAGTGGATGCCTAGTGGGCATCCACCTGTGCACCTCTGTGACCAAGGCTTTGGATTAATCTGAGGCCATTACATGTGTAAATTTGCACACCCAGTGATCTGATACAGATATACACACTTGTGTGCAATTATTAAGACTACTGAGTATTTAAAGGAACAGTTTCTGCTGCCAGGAATTGTTGAAAAGTCTAAGTCATTGGATCAAACAGCCTATCGGAAGGTCTCTGATGGTAGTTCCAAAAGTATCAGAAGTCCATAAAGCAGAGCTGCCCTGCTGCACGAGCCTGGTGTACGGCACAGCTGGTGGGGGCTGGGTACACACGCAGACTGTTGGTCTTTTAAGTGCTTGGCAGGCAGTAACACCTTCAAGATGAAAAAACTTCTTTTAAGCTTAGGTTGGGCTTGTCCTGTTCCAGCTTTTATCAAGTTGATGTGTTAAGTACATTCTTATATTTTGTTGTTGCAGGGGTTAGAATGACAGCTGATGGCTGAACAGGAAGATGGGTGTGTGAATGCTGGTTGCCCTCGTGTGGGAGTGCCTGTCATTCTTACCAGGTAGCGAGGGCTGCTGAGAAACAGTTTAGATTCTAATGTACAGCTGCAATCTGTGGCAGATGTCAGAATGTGCTGTTTATGAAGCCAAGGGTGGCCAGGACAATGCGTCTGATTGGTTTTCTGGCCTTTGGGAAGTTCTCTGAAGAACAGAAGGATGGGGCTGGTGTTGTGGTGTTAACAGGTAAAGCTTCTGCCTGCCGCATCTGCAGGCAGATGTGGGTGCCAATTTGAGTCCCAGCTGCTCCACTTCTGAGCCAGCACCCTGCTAATGTGTCTGGGAAAGGAGTGGAAGATGGCGCAAGTGCTTGCACCCACGTGGGAGACCCAGATGAGCTCCTGGCTTCAGCCTGGCCCAGCCCTGACTGTTGGCAGCTCTTTGGGGAGTGACCCAGCAGATGGAAGCTCTCTTTCTCTAACTCTGCCTTCCAAAGAAATAAAGTAAATGTTAATATAGTAGCTTTGGCCGGCGCCGCGGCTCACCAGGCTAATCTTCCGCCTAGCGGCGCCGGCACACCGGGTTCTAGTACCGGATTCTGTCCCGGTTGCCCCTCTTCCAGGCCAGCCCTCTGCTGTGGCCAGGGAGTGCAGTGGAGGATGGCCCAGGTGCTTGGGCCCTGCACCCCATGGGAGACCAGGCAAAGCACCTGGCTCCTGGCTCCTGCCATCGGATCAGCGCGGTGCGCCGGCTGCAGCGCGCCGGCCGTGGCGGCCATTGGAGGGTGAACCAACGGCAAAAGGAAGACCTTTCTCTCTGTCTCTCTCACTGTCCACTCTGCCTGTCAAAAAAAAAAAAAAAAAAAGCTTTATTCATAGTTACCAAAACTGGAAAGGACCCGAATGTGCTTAACTGGGAAATGGAGTTGTAGTAAATCCACAATGGAGTACAAGTCTGAAGTAAGAACTATTGATATACCCAATGCGTGGATGAACCATAAATGCATTCTTCTTAGTGAAAATCACTCTCATAAAGCCACATACTGTGTAATTCTACTTATATGACATTCTTCAGAAGGCAAAGATATAAAGACAAAAATATCAGTCATTGCTATGTTATTAGTTGTAGGGGACTGGTATTGACTATAAAGGAACAAGAATTAATTTGGTGGGAGGAGGTTAATAAAACTGTTCCATAGCTTATGTTGTTAGTTACACGAATCGAAACATTTACCAAAGTTTATAGACCTATAAATCAGTGTCTCAGGTTTTTGACAAATTTAAATACATTAAGGCAAAAAAAAATAAGCCTATATATATATATTTCCATTTATTATATATATGACATTCATGCTAAAGCAAAAGTAGAGACAGGAAACAGATCTGTTGTTGTCAGAATCTGAGAGTAGGTGATAGGAGTTGACTATAAAGGGCTGTCTGAGGCATTTTGAGGGTTTGATTGTGGTAGTTCACTCCTGTTTGAAGTTATTCAAAGTCAAAGAACTTAAAAGGTGAACTTCACTGTATGTAAATTATATTTTAAGAAAGAAGACTCAAGAAACAGCTTTTTTCAGAGAATATCTTATCCTAATGTTATTTCAGTTCCTCTGATTTTGCCCAGATTACATTCTCATGCTGTTTCTTACTCATCTAGATCTTTCCAATTCTAGTAGTTAAGAGCACTTCGTAGTAGTCAGGATTTTGTTAAATTATGAGATGTCCCGTGTTAGTAAAGTGACCTTAGCTGTCCTGGAATTTTATCATAGATTTTGATAATGAAATACCATGAAATGGGTTTTAAACCAAAAAAGAAAATGCATTTCAAGGACTTGCTATCGGAAACTGGCACACAGTAGGTACTTAGTCAATTTTCCTTTGTTAAGGAGGCAGTGCAACGCAGAGTAAAGAGCCTGCCTAGGTTTTTTTTTTTTTTTTTTTTTTTTTAAAGATTTATTTATTCATTTGAAAGAGAGGCAGAGACAGGTCTTCCATCTGCTGGTTCACTCCCCAGATGGCTGCAACAGCCAGAGCTGCGCCAATCCGAAGCCAGGAGCCAGAAGCTTCTTCTGGGTCTCCCACGTGGGTGCAGGGACCCAAGGACTTGGGCCATCTTGTACTGCTTTCCCAGGCCATAGTAGAGAGCTGGATCGTCAGAGGAGCAGCCGGGACTTGAACCGGTGTGCATATGGGATACCGGCACTGCAGGCAGCAGCCTTCCCTGCTACACTAGAGTGCCGGCCCCCTGCCTGGGGTTTTAATCACACTTGTATTGTAATTCTGACATCACCCCTTAATAAGTCATCTTTGGTACAGCCTGTCAACTTTCTCTCTAGTGCTGCCTTTAAAGTAAATCTTTCAAAAAAAAAAAAAAAAAAAAGTGGCAGGAAGGACAGTCTCTAACTAGCATGTTTTTGTGGGGGAGTGTAACAGGAGGTGCTGTGTGTCAGTGGTCCCTGCTGGAAGTCTGTTTTGGTGCAGTGTTGAGATCATCAGGTGTGTGTGATGGCACTGCTAGGGATTTGCCCACGTTTTTGGTTAGAGAATCGAGGGCAGGAACTTGAGGGCTTAGGAACCTGACAACTCAGCAGCAGAGTTCTTTCTTCCTTTTGTTAAAGCTTTGCCTTTTAGATTCCAGGTAAAAAATCTGACCCAGTGCTACAGCGGATTTCACTTGCTGTAGCTGTGCAGCAGACAAAGAGCTCTCTCAGGCTCAGAATATGGATGGCAGAGTGCTGTGGAGTGCGTTTTTTGTTTCCTTGGCTAAGGGCTGCGTGATCACTAATACTTCCAACAGCTGTCATTCTTGCACAGGAGGTGCTTTGAGCTTCTTGGGGACGTGGCTGCCATCGTCAGCAAGTCTGGCTGGTCCAGAGTCTGCTGTCTGGATTAACACCATCTCTGCTGACTGCTTCCTCCTGTGTCCCTAATGGAGTTACTGCTCTCTTACCAGGAAGAGGAAGAGCAGGAGGAAGAAGACGATGATGAAGATGACGACGACACTGATGATTTGGATGAGCTGGACACGGATCAGCTGCTGGAGGCAGAGTTGGAGGAGGATGAGAACAATGAGAATGCTGCAGAGGATGGGGACAATGACTTCTCTCCTTCTGACGAGGAGCTGGCCAACCTCCTGGAGGAGGGAGAGGATGGCGAAGACGAAGACTCTGATGCGGATGAAGAAGTGGAACTGATCCTGGGGGACAGTAAGTAGAGTGCAGGGTTTGGGCTGAGCCATGGCACCAAGTGAGGTCCTTGTTCTGGTGCCAGTCCGACCCAGAAGGCAGGCCCTGGCAGGGCTCTGTGTCCTCTCACTGCTGACTCACTCTGGTTCCTTTGGGGAAAGCACTTGCCCATCGTTGGTCCCCTGCTCTCCCCGTAGACTGTGTATCCAAACCAAAAACCTGTCACCTCTTTTCTTTCAGGCAGGGTTTGGCTAACCTTTTCTGTAAGAGCAAACAGTAAATATTTTATGCTTTGTGGGCCACCTGGGCCCTGCTGTTGTAATCAGAAAGCAGAGACAGCATGGAGGTGAAATGATTATGGCTCATGAAACTTATTTCCAAAAATAGGTTGGAGCTGTGCAGTCAGCCTGTGCTTTGGAGGACCAGCTTCAGAAAGGGGAAAGCGTGGCTCTCGGCAGGGCGGGGCTCGGATCAGCAGCAGCTCCTGGGGCGCTGGTCTGTGATGCGAGGCAGATGTACCGGCCCTCCTGTGAGCCGCTCTTCCCTCCTGCTCTGGCCAATCCCTTTTGAAGGCCGTTTCTGTGCGGCTTCTATTTGTTCATTTCCTTTTCCTGAGTGCTGAAGAACTAGCTTCAACTTGTGTCATCTCCCATGCTTCAGTTTTTCTAACTCCCATAAGGACAGGGGTCTGAAGTCAAGTTCCATTTGTCTCCTGCCTGTGCTGGTGACTCCTGGATAAAGCAACACGTGGTTCTGAGAGGGGCAGCTCTCAGCGGCACCCTCTCAGGTGCACTGAGCAACGTCCCCAAGATGGGCATTGCATGCTCCCCTTTACACTGTCCATTCTTTTTTTTTTGACAGGCAGAGTTAGACAGTGAGAGACAGAAAGGTCTTCCTTCCATTGGTTCACCCCCCAAATGGCTGCAAAACAAAAGCCGGCGCACCGTGCTGATTCGAAGCCAGGAGCCAGGTGCTTCTCCTGGTCTCCCATGTGGGTGCAGGGCCCACTTGGCCATCCTCCACTGCACTCCCGGGCCACAGCAGAGAGCTGGACTGGAAGAGGAGCAACCAGGACAGAATCTGGCGCCCCAACCGGGACTAGAACCCAGGGTGCTGACACTGCAGGTGGAGGATTAGCCCAGTGAGCCGTGGCGCTGGCCTGCTTTCCATTCTTGAATATAAAACCACCGTATGTACTGGGCCTGAAAAATAACTGCTACCTCTAGGAAATGCCTGCTAAGGACAACTTTCATTTTGTTAGAATACTGTTACTTTAATTTGGATTTGAGTATTTATATGAAAACAGGTGACAGCTTGCAAGCCTTTCAGCTTGGATTCCAGGACTAAGATGTGGCGCTGGCGCTGGGCACACCAATGCTCTTACTGGGTTTCCTAAGAGTCACAGCACCTCTTGGCAGAGCAGCCCGTGTGCTCAGGCCCCTTGGTTTGCCTCATGTGAATCCTCGGGAGCAATAGCTCTTCCTGGAAACCCCGTGTAACTTGACTAAGTCCTGGACCTGGTAGGGTCTATTGCATTGATTCTAGATGCAGACCCGAACCCGGAGCTTGGCAGTCTTTGCTCTTAATAGCTGTGCAGCTGATGGCAGGCAGTGGTGGCACCAGTGGCTCAGAGTGCATGAGCGCGGGGGGATGGTTTTCCAGCGCCTGCCATGGGTACCAGGAAGTGAGTGGTAGGGTCTCAGCACAGCCGTGTTGTGCTTGCTTCTGGGACGGAGCTCTCAGTGTCGAAGTGGAGGAGGCGTGGCTTGTTGAGCTGTGTTGTAGGTGTCAGTGCTTTTGACGTCCCCACCTTGTTTTCGCCTCCCTTCCCCAGAATGAGGCACGCTGTTGCCTATTCAGACCCAGGAGCACTTGCTTCCTCAGGGGCCCGTGCTGCATCGCTGCTCTGCCGTTCTGGACTAGACTTTGTCTACTTTAGGTTTTGCCCTAAAGGAGTTTGCAGGGAAGGCAGGTTTGGGAAAATGCATCTTTTCTTCCTTAGTGCTCCAAGGTTGATTTTTCTCAGGGACTGGAGAGGCTGATGAGGGATTCTTTGCAACCAGCAGATTCCCTTCCTCCCCATGGGAACCTCAGAGCCGCCGGGCACTGCAGACCTCCAGTCAGCTCGGGATCACTTTGTGCACTTGGTCAAGTGTTCCCCTAGCTAACGGCGGTGGGCACTGAGACCTCCGCTTTTCTTTCACTCGGCAAGTACGAGTCTTTACCAGTGAGGCCCACTACGTTTCTCTCTCACCTGGGTCAGCCAGGCATGCGGCACTGACTTGAATTTGAAGAGTCCCTTCTGCCACCCCTAGCTTCCCCCTCCACAGCGTTAGATCTGTGTTTATTACTTGCCTGAGACGGCAAAGGGTCCAGCAGTTTCTCATCTTCCAGGGGTGACAGCTGCTTCCTGCTAGCGTCCAGCACATCGTAAGGTCTGTAGCTCCTCCTGTGGCATTGCGGCACGTGTGCCTGTACCACACTCACAATGTGGTCCTCACGTATTAGGTTGAAAATTATATTTGCATATTAGATTGAGCGGTGAACCCTAGATTGGTGGTCTCTGCTTTTTTGTAGTCTTCTGAGGACTGGAGACAGGAGTGGCTAAGGGGTTTTAAGAAAAATCTCTTTTGCTTGGAGTCAGCCTGCTTTTTTGTGATGCCTTGAGGTCATGTGGGCTTCCTCTGGCCATCCCTGAAGGATACCAAGAGGCCAGGAGTCCTGGGGGCTAATTCACTGCTCCCCTTAGCCCTTGGCAGCTATTCAAAGTGCCAGGGGTGGAAAATCTTGTTTGCTCACTGATTGCTTCAGGGCCCCCTAGTAGAGCCCCCGACGGTGTCCAGGCCCTTCAGGTAGGAAAGCGAGCGGTCCCAGGGGTGTGACAGCTGTTGCTAACAACAGGTGCATTCTCCAGAGCCAGCTCCGAGGAGCTAATTGCTGTGTTTTCTTCTTTCTGGAAACTTGTAATTACTTTGCCCAGTCACAGATACACGGAAACGCAGTGCTTCCTTCCTGCAGGCCTCACAACCAACCTGCTCTCCCCTCTCCCCTTTTAGCCGACAGCTCGGACAACTCTGATCTGGAAGATGACATCATCTTATCTCTGAATGAGTGAGGAACAAGCACCACTTGGAAAATGTTGGCAGGCGAGAAACTGAGTCGAATGAATTCAGAATACGTTCCCTTCCCTTTCTCACGGGGCTGTCTCTGAAGGAACTGCGAGCCCTGCATTCCAGAGGTGATGGTTTAGAGGCTGCCTGGGATCTGAGGGGCCTTCCAGAAGCAACCACCACACAGACGGCAGGGCTTCGGCCCTACTCTGCTTCCCTCCTGTCCTAGGATGGACATATCTTTCCTCAAGGGAAAAAAAAAACATGTCTCTGGGGTATTTCACAATATATTTTCTTTGTATAACGTTCTTTACTTAAAGAACAAAAAATAGTTTTTTACAAAACTTAAAAATGAAAAAAACAAAACAAAAACACCAACCAATAGGCATTTATAACTGAGGGTATGAACTTATATCCACCAGGTCTCTTGTCCCTGCACTTCATTTTCTTTGGAAGAAAATGATGTCTAAAGAACAATCTAGAGGCATTTTTACATACGTATTTAAATGAAAAGGAAAATCGTGGTTTCTTAAATTGATAAGGATTAAGAATATTTTATTATAAATATAATATATGATTTTTAAGCCTGTTTTGCCTCATGTACTGTTAGATTAATTTGTTTTCCTTTGTGCCAGGGAGGCGGGCGCCACTTGCTTGCCAAGTCGGTGCCAGATTTACCACCTTCATGGTTTGGGGGCAGCACTGTCACTGTGGATACTGGTTTTGTGGATTTGAGGTAACTTAGGATATAAGTTCACTCCCTCTGTTTTTCTTTGTGATTCAGTTTTTCAAAAATCTTTTTTTTCTTTCCCTTTCTCCCCAATGTGGAAATTACAAATCAAAGGCCTTTTTCTTTAATGTAAAGTGTATTTATTTAAAAAAAATACAAAATAAACTACAAGTCTGTCTTTGTTTATGGCCTTTCCCTGTTCTCTTGCCACAGTGGGCGTGACCCTTTCCTTAGACTCTAGCCAGGCCCCAGAGAAGATGCCTGGAGTGGCACTCAGAACACATTCTGCCTCGTCAGTCCCTGTCTAACCTGACTCACGGTGCTCTGATCCAGAGGGGTCCTGGGGGCCTCAGGGAGCACACTGTGTCCCCCCAGCTCTGACTGCCATTTCTGTCTTGAAAGGGATCCACACTGGACTGGAGCTCCCTGTCCTGGCAATCAGGGATACCGGGGACAGCACTGCTGCACGCACTGGCGCGTGCTGGAAGTTGTTAGGGCTCCTACCTTTCTGTTCAGTCTAGCCCTTGTCCTCCTGGCAGATAAAGACCAGACCCTGGTCCCTGGTTCCTTTCTTCCCTTGATTTTGCCCAAATAGCAGCTTCCTGGCTTCTGTTACGTAGGCATTCTACAGCTAAAGAGATTTTACTGAGAGAAGAGGGGACACATTTGGTTGTTAGAAAATAAACAAGCAATACAAGGCAGCTTAAAGCTCTCCAGGGACAGGTAAAAAGCCTTGCTGGGCCGCAGGGCACCATGCAGGCTGTCACACTCTGAAGCCACACACAGACTCCTCTCGGTCCTCTACAGAGCACGGGCCTCAGCTTCTGTGGGCAGCTGGCACCTGACTCGTGCAGCGGTCTGTCTGCTGGTGAACACATTAGAAGAAAACGGATTCAAAATTCAGAAGCAGCAAAGCACTGTCTGGATTCTAGCCATGAAGTCATCCGAGCCAGTCTCCCTCATCTCTGCCAGGAGCTCTCGGGAGCACCTGCCTAGAGTCTCTGAGGTTGCCGTGGGGACCTCTAATGGGAAAGCAGAATCCTGGCTGCCTTGACAACACGCCCTTAGGAAAGTGCCTGGAGAGACCCAGGAAACAACCTTCCGTGTTCCACCTCGGCAAACGGATTCCCTCGGGGAGATGCGCGAAACAGCCAGCCCCAGCCCCCCCACCTTGAGTCCAATTTTGCCTTTTCAGGCTTTTGGCTTTCAAACATCGTCTCAGCACTAGATCCCCAGGTGGGGGCACCGGGCACCTACATGAAACAACCAAGGCCTGTCACTAGTACTAGCCCTTCTGAGAGGTCACAGACCCTGCTGTGTCCTAAGAACCACAGGGAGGAAGTGGCTGCGGAGGAAGGAGGAAGGGCCCACAGTGGGCTGTGGTGCTTCACCACAACTCAGCAGTTCCTTTTGGGAGCCACAAGGCACCCTTCCCTGATGGGGGGTGGACAGAGCAATGGCTAAAGCGTCCTCCCCACCCAGGTTTCTGGCCTGTTTCCCTGTACTGATCTGGCAGAGCTGGGAGGGCAGTTCAGGGTCCTGCACGCTCCAGCCCAGCAAAGCGCTGCACATAACAATGCAAGGCAGCTCCAAGGCCCAAGGCTCAGACATAGGCTGAGGTCTACAGGGCCAGCCAACGTGCCCTGGACAAGGCCCACTTGTTTCTGGTGGCACCAGCTTTGGCAAGGTGCAGGCGTGTCCTCTTGTGCCCAACTGACTTGCTTGGATACCCAGTATCTCTGGCCACAGCTCAAATACAAATAAACCTGAGTAACACCTTCTTCGCTAGTGTTTTGTTAGGAACGTCTGTTCTCTCGGGGACCCCAGCGGAAGCTCGGTGCTGCTCCCCCAGCAGCCACGCAGAGCCCCTGCCTCACAGCCTCTGAAATCCCAGCTGTCACCTATGCTGCCTCATGGTGGCTGGGGTGGTGGCCTAGACTCACTCACAGGGAGGACCCTGGAGTTCCTGGCTGATCTGTGGACTCATTAGTCTTTCCACGGCTTCCACTGAGCCCTGACAACCATCCCTGTTAGGGTAGCCAAGCTGCCACCCAAACACTGAAGGAGGCATGTGGTGACCATCACTGTGTGCTCTGGTTTTCCTCCCTGGTCCCTGACACCGCTGGCCTCTGGTTTTTCAGCCATGGCCACGCTACCTTATTAGAGACGGACAAGGCAGAATTTTGAGACCTGTAAGCCGCCTTTCTTCCTACCCGGAACCAGAAGATGCCTGCATGGCCATTTCCTCCCTTGCCTGGCTTAAATGGTTTCAAACTCGAGCACGGCCAACACCTCACCTGCTGTGACCTCATTTCCCCCCCGAGAAGTACCTTTTTCTCAGTGGTCCCCACCTTCTCAGCACCGGGGCAAGAGGTCCAGGCACAGCTCCTCCACTGCACCTGGGAAAAAGGAAACCACTTCAGATACCAAGGGCATCTCCCTAGCCCACTGCACTCTCCCGCAGCTTCAGGCCAGGGCACCGGTGTCCCCCCACAAGCTCTAGGTGAACAGCACAGGCCCACTCTGTTAACACATCAGCCCTGACAACCAAAGGAAGAGCCAAAACTAAGAACCGTCCGTGAAGTCCAGGAATTAACCAAGGAAGTCCACCTCCTCCCCCCTCCCCCAATGGCTGGCTATCCCTGGGCTGAATCAGAGGGTGGCTGGACAGGTCAGTGGCACCAGGACCACTTGGCATGGTTACACTGCCCCTCCCCCAGCTACGAGACCCCCCCACATCTGAAGACTCCCACTGGCAAACTGGCATTAGCATTGGGCACGCTGTCCAGCAGCCCCAGTTGAAACTGATGGACACGCACAGCATTTAGGACAGGCAGGAAAACAAAAAGCCCAAAACTGCCAGTGGCTGTTGGCCAGGACTTAAGCTTGCCGCCTGCATGTGCATGGGCTCTACTCACGCCAGTGCAGCTGGGTCCAGAGCCCAGTCCTGACTCAGCCCCGCGCGCTGAGCTGAGGGCGGGGAGCCACTGCTGCAGCAGGACTTCTGGGTGCGGTGGTGCTCGCAAGATGGCACAGGGCATTTGTGTGCATGCACTGGGCAAGTCTTCCACTCTTTAAGAGAAAACTTGATTAAACCAGGACTCTCAACAGGGTTAAAAATGCATCCTCTGACAAAGGCTTTACTGACAACTTTCCACAGTCAAAAAAATAAAAAAAATACAGAACACAGCAGACAGCATCTCATACATCAGAAATGAACATAACCGTCCCTTCTCATCACTGTAAAAAAAACAAAAACCAAAAAATCCTCAGAAACCTAAGAACTTCGTTTTAGTGGTGGACAGGACTTGGATCCCGGCCAAATAAAATAACCCAGCAGGGAATTCAAACCCAGAGGGCAGGGCAGGGAGGGGATTTTAAAATAACCGCTTTTGTGACACAAACAGGGAGCTTCCTGGAAAAGCCAGGTTTGGGCTAAGCAGTGTCTCTGACTATAACTATCACCATGTGTTCTTCTTCGAGCTTGCCCAGTGTCCTTAGTGCTGACTGGAGGTACTGCTGGGAGAAGGCGCAGGGCGGGAAGGCGTAGAGCATGCCCGTGCTGTCTCTGCCTTTGGACCCGCCCACCGGCAGGCTGATGACCCCCGCAGCCTGCTTCTGTTTCAAGTAGGAGACCAGGTTCCTGAGAAGCCGCCTCTGCAGGCCTGGCTCCACGGTGGGCACCCCCTCGGTGCCAGGCCCAGTGGGGGCGGCCTGGGTGGCTAGGAGCACCGCATAGCCGTTGGGGCTCCCCTGTTTGATGCGCCGTGTGACCTCGTCGAGCTTGGGCTGGTCCAGTCGAAGGCGCTGGGCGATCTTCAGCTGGGTCAGCTTGCTCCCCGAAGTGTGGTCTTTGAGGAGGCCGCTGATGACGCCCTGGTCCCCCTCGAGCACGTGCATGGACGTCGGGAAGCAGCTGTTCTTCAGCACCAGCAGCCCATTCCAACCCAGCTGCAGCGTCTGCGCATACTCCGACAGACTCTTCAGCTTTTTGGGCTCCTGTTTCGGCTCTTCCGGGGGCTTGGGCTCCGCCTCCGAGGTCCGATGATTGCGCTCGCCGTCTCTCGTCTTCTTGCCGTGGGAGGGGTCCGGCGCCTCGTGGTGGTGGTGGTGGTGGTGGCCCCGCTCCTCCGCCCCGTGCCTGCTGTTGCTCAGGGAGTTGCCGCTCGCCTCCCTGCTCCCGTCGCTCGAGTGATTCTCCTTGCGGCTGCGCTCAGGGGTCCGGTCGGAGCCCCGCTCAGAGGGCTGCCCGCCACCCTTGGTCCTGCTCCGCTCCTCGTAAGGGGAGTGGGCTGTCCGGCCACGGTCACTGGAAAGGCTCCTCCGCTTCCGCCTTTCTTCCCAGGGCTTGGCCAGGCCGCGGTCCCCATCGGCCCCCCAGCGCTCACCACTCCGGCTGCGCACAGAGCGGCTGTAGCCCTCCAAGCTGTTCCTGCGGTCAGGGCCTTTCCCGGGGCTGGTCCAGTCCCCTTCCAGAAAGGCCCGGTCTCGGTCGGAGTAGAGGAGGTGCGGAGGGGTCCTATCCCGCACGCGCAGGTCGGCGTCCAGGTTTCGGTGCCGGGTGTACCCGTCCGTGAGCAGCTCGTAGTGCACAGGCAGCGGCGAGGGCTGGTACTGCTGGGGGTACCGAGTCTCCTCTGCTTTGGCGAAGTCCACGCGGAGCCTGCGGTCCGGCCCGCCCAGGGGAAAGCCCCTCATCTTAGCGCAGGCGGCCTGCGCCGCGTCCAGGCTCTCGTACTGGATGTACGCAAAGCTGTCTCCTTTGACGTGATCGATGGTCCGAATGCTCCCGAAGCGGTCAAACTCCCGGGCCAGAGCCGCCAGCGACGTGTTGGGTCCCAGGCCGCCCACCCAGAGGCGAGTGGTGGGGTTGGCCTTGCCATAGCCTATCTTGATGGGGTTGCGGCCGATCACCCGCCCGGACATGGCCACCTTGGCCCTGTGGGCCATGTCCAGGTTCTGGAACTTGAGGAAGGCGTAGGCGCCGCCTTGGCCGCGGGCGGGCCGCTTGATGACCACCTCCTCGATGATGCCGTACTTCTCGAAGGCGCGGCGCAGCTCCACCTCGGACACGCTGTGGTCCAGGTTCCCGATGAAGAGGTTGCGAGTGGCCCGCTGGTCGTCCTCCGGCATCAGGTCCTCCTCGCACACGGCCGGGTAGCCGTAGGGGCGCCCGCGGTCGTCGTACAGCCCGTAGTAGTCCAGCGCCCGCTCCCGGGACAGCCCCACGGCGGCGGCGGCGGCCGCAGCATCCAGCGCGAAGGCGGCGGCGGCGTGGCGCGCGCGGGGCTCCCGCAGGGGCGGGGCGGCCACCGGGGACAGCGAGCGCTGCTTGTACTGGTAGCCTCCGTGCAGCGGCAGGTAGCCGAGCGGGTCGGCGGGCGCGGGGGGCCCTGGCGGCGGCGTGGAGGCGGCGGCGCTGCTGCTGCTGCTCCGCCGGCTGCTCCCGCCGCCGCGAAGGTACACGGGCTCTACCTTGAGCGGGCGGTCGTAGAGCAGCAGCTGCCGGGCCAGGGCGTGCTGGCGGGCCTCGCGCGCGTCCTGCGGGTGCCGGAAGTTCACGTAGGCCACGCGCCCGAGCTCCGGCGTGTGCGACAGGCGCAGGCTGATCTCCCCGAAGCGCTTGAACTGGTGGAAGAGGCGGTCCTCGAGGTGCTCGGCGGGCAGCGCGGGGCTCAGGCTGCTGATGAGCAGCGTCTTGTACTCCGGCGCGCTCGCCAACGAGCCGGGGCCTGCGGGCTCAGCCCCGGGCGGCGGCGGCGGCGGCGGGGGCGGAGGCGGCGGCGGCAGCGGAGACGCGCGGGGCGACGCGCCGGAGGCGCCCGGGTCCCCCGAGGCCTTGCCGCCGCGTCCCCCGCCGCCGGCGCCGGAGACCGAGGAGCGGCCGCCGCTCGCGCGGTGGTTCGCGTCCCCCGCGCCGCGGCCGTCGCGATGCCCGCCCCCGCTGCCACTCCCGCGGGGCTTGTCGCGGGTCCGCGCCGGCACCGGGTGCTTGGCGCCGCCGGAGGCCTTGTGCGCCGCCCGCCGCCCGCCCGCCTCCGCTTCCCGTTCGCGCTCCCGCGGCCGCTTTGCCGACGACGAGGAGCCGCGTCCGCTAGGGCTGGAGTCTCGGTCGCTCTGCCGCTTCATGGCGCCGGCGCGGCGGGCGGGCGGGCGGGCGGGCCGCAGGCTCCTCACAGTGACGGCGGCGGCGGCGGCGGCCCAGGAGGCAGCGCCCCCGGCGCCGCCATCTTGGACAAAAGGAATCGGCGCGGCTGTGGCGGCGGGGCGGGGCGGCAGCGGCGCCGAGGGCCCGGGCGCCGCGTTATCAAGTGGCGCCGGCCGGCCCACGTGACTGAGGCGGGCGGGGCGAGCGCTGCGCCGGGGTGCGTCATCCGGATGCGCCGCCCCGTGCCACGTGACTCCGGGGCCGGCGGAGGTGCGCCCGGGCGCCACCACGCGGCCACGCCGGCTGAGGCTTTCGGGGCGTCGCGGGGAGCGATGGGAGCGCTCTCCAGAGCCGGGTCGGCTCGCGCCGCCTCAGACTGCAGCGCGCGGGGCTGGTCCTCGACCCCGTGAGCCCAGAGGAGCTTCGTGGCCAGGGCCCGGCAGTCTTCTGCCGGCGCCAGGGTCCGCGCTGCTTGGCACAGGAATGGTAGCTTTCGTCTACGCAGCATCAGTGCCGGCGTCTGGGGCCTTGGCCCCAGTGTTGTTTTCACCCGGTCCTCGGCTGCAGCGATCCCCATCCCCCTCTGCAGTCCCCTGGCTGGGGTCCAGCGTTGACAGCCATGCCAATCCTTGGGCCCTGTACACGTCCCACGCCCAGCTCCCGAGTGTCCTCCGTGTTCAGGTTCACCTGTAGCAGTCCCTGGGAAGACCACGAGGATCACGCACCAGGCACACGCACGCAGGTGAGACCTGGCGGGGTGCAGGCTCAGGAGCAGTTAGACCCGCAACGCAGAACTGCCACACTGGTGCGGGCATCCCGGCACACAGCAGGCTGGGAAGGCCGGGACGGTGCCAGCAGTTGCCACAGCTTGCCGTGCTCCCCTGTGCACCCCCAAGGATAGGACCTTTTCTCCCCAGGCGTTGCGAGGGCAAGGGCGCCCGTGTGCCAGGGCCCATCGGCCGCTTTCGTCCTCCAAGGTCGGCTGCCGGAGCCACTGCCGGACCTGACCCCACTTCGGGCACAGGGAGCACGGGATGGGCAGCGCATCCAGCCCGCTTCTCCTGCTGCAGCCTGGCAGGTCCAAAAGCAAAGATCTTGCTAAGAGGGAGCAGCGGGCTCCCCGGCAGGCTGGAAGATCCCTTACGGGCACACCAACGAGGAGCTGAGCTCAGCTACTCGGGCAGCACCGTGACTGCTTCCTTTCAGCTGGTCTCTGCAGGACAGCGGAGCAGCCAGAGCTCACGGACAACTGGCTTTCCCAAGCGACACCAGAGGGCTGTCAGACAAGCCCGCGGGCCCTCAACTGGATTCCTCTAAACAGGAGAGGCAGCCCTCTGACCGCCTCCTGGGGAAGCTGGCAGGAATCTCGATCAGAGGCGTGGGACTGACACCAGGCCGCACACCACGGCCAAGAACATCTTTTAGAGCTTTCAGTACTGAACGCAGTGAGGGCACCACTGTGGAAAACCACATTCCACAGAGCTTCCTTCTGCCGTGGCCAGTCCCATGGAAGACCCTCCCACGCACCCTCAACTCAGCGCTCCATGCCCAGCAGCCGGGAAGCCTCCTGTTTGGGGACAGTGCATCAGGGCGCAGGGTACCAAGCCCAACCTTCTCCCCAGACTCTGGTTTGAAGCCTTATACCACAGCTGGTTCTAACCCATGTCCTGCCCTGCTACTTCTGGCATAGGTGAGTTGAGGGACAAATGGCAAAATACAAAGCATAATGCATTAAGATCCTTCTCATGCGGCAAAACCCTGTTTCAGTATTCATGTTAATTGTCCAAAGACAGCTGGAACTGTTTTCTCCTTTAATAAAAAAATCCCAGACACATGTTGAAGTCCTAGAGTAAACCAGCAACAGAAGGGAGTAAATCCCCCCAGGGGCACTAGCAGAGCTGGCGTCACGGAAAGCTCCAGGCTTCGCACCTGATGTTGTCAGGAGCCCACTTAAAAAATAAATTACAAAAAGGCGATTTTGGGGAGACAGCTGAGCTGCTTCTCCCCTCTCCGCTGCGGAGGGGTCAGGCCGACTACAAGTCCGTCCGTGCGCTGGCCGCCTTGGGGGCGTATTTAGGCATGAGTTCATTGATCTTGCGGATGTAGTCGGACTTTTCTGCGCAGCCTTTGCACGTCTCCCCCCAGTCGTCCAGGATCTTCTTCAGCTCTTTCACTCGGAGCTTCTTGAGGTCCACTGTGCTCAGGTCGATCTGCTTGTCTGGAGAGAGGAGTGAGAGTGATGGCTGGGTGGGAGCAGCCACAGCCCCCAGTGGTCCCAAGATGCGTCAACCCCTGCATGGCTGAACCACCTCAGAACAATCAGCTCTGCCGGCTGCAGCGAGAAGAGACGCTTCCAGACAAGGCAGTGTTGAAGGGACATGGCTCCCAGCCCTGAGGTGTCACCCTAAAACAGCAACTGCAGGCCGCTGACCGAACGACAGGACTCATTCTCCATAACCACCTGGGGCCAGAGTGACCTGCAGCCAGCTCACCCCATGCTAGGCTCTCTCTGAGACCAGGCATCTGATGCCAATGGGTAAACACAGGCCCCTGGAGAGTCAAGTTCTTAAACAACAAACAAAAAAGTCACAGCCACTGCTGCTGCCTCATCGTGCAGAGGGGGCCTGACGCTGGGAGCACAGGGGCTCTGTGCAGTAAAGAGTGAGTCAGCAGACAGATGCTGTGGGGCTCCTGCGCCTCCTCGAATCGCCCGCTCTTTTCAGAGCCTGCAGCCAGGACAAGCCTGGGAGAGCCAGGTCAGGTCAGAGCCCTCCTGTGACATTCCCGCCATCACTCACAGTGAAAGCTGACGTCCTCGCCGACCTGCAAGGGGCTCTGTGCCCGGCCACCTGGCTGCCTTCACACCACCTAGCCCTTCTGCCTGGGATGTGCTCTGGGAGCCGCCTCTTGGCAAGTCACCCCCTTCTTCAGTTTGCCGAAATGTCCCCTCCTCAGTGTGGCTTATTCTGACCACCACCCACCTCGATGCTGGGTCCTCCCGTGTTTTGCACCGTCTGCCACGCTGCAGGACCCACTCTCAGTGGACTGAGTTCTTCGCCTTCCTCCCCGAGCCCGCCAGCAAGCTGGGAGGGCACACCTTTGGCAGGGCCCGGCCACACTCACCGTACTTGAGCTCGCAGATCTGGCTGTCTTTCTTTTTCAGCTTCTCACAGATCTTCTCCACGGGGATATGGTGGGCCAGGGGCTTCGACACCTCGTTGATGATCTTGGTGGCGGCGTCCTCCGTAGCCCCGATGTAGTAGCACTGCAGCAAGAAAGGACAACAGCTGAGCCATCTCCTCCGAAACACGCTGCCGTCCACAGGTCCTCGCTGCCAGGGCCTCACTTTTTGGTGTCCTGCCTGTACTGGCGGTCAGCTTCAGTCCTTGCAAGCCCTGGTCTCTATGCACGTGCTTGGTCCTAGAGCTGCCATTCACCGATGAACTTAAGAGTTGCCAGGGTTCAAACCTTTAACAGAATGATAGACAAACCAGAGACTTCCAGAGCAACTAACGCTACAAAAGCCCTGCCCTAGGGCTACCTGTCCTCCACGGGGCTCTGGCTGCTCTGGGAGCACCTCACACACTCTGGCTCCCGGGGGCTCACCGGGCTGCTCCCTCAGCCTGCGGTGCCCTTACCTCACCTCAGTGACGCCGCCTCCTCAGAGATCTCTCTGGACCCTTCTGTCTAAGTCCATACCCACCCTCTCCACCAAACACTCTGATCTGTTATCCGACGCCCCACCCACTGTGGTGTTTCTCCCTATACGCCCAGTGCCCAGCACATAGTAAGTGCTTAACAAATCCTAACAGGGCTAGGACATATCACAAGAACAGGTGCTGACCGGTGAGGCGGAGAGGCCAGGCCATGCCTCTGAGCTAGAAGCTGCCTGACAGCTCAGGGGGAACCCGAGCCGGGCCGGCGGGGCGCCAGCTACTCACCAGCCGATTCTCCTTGCCTCTTGCCTCGCGGCAGAACTTCACAAGCTCTTTTTCAATAGTGGCTGGGGAGAAGGTGACATCTCTGTCTTTGAGGTCCTGGTAGAACCTTCCCAGGTAGGAGATACACACTGAAAAAGACAAGTTGGGGAGAGGATGTCAGCCATCACCCAGCTGTCCCCGATCCACTACAATCATGGGAGGTTTCTCCTTCCCTGGCTTTTCTCAGGTGTCCACGCGAGGACAGAAGCCAGCTCCAGGTTGCTCGGGTACCCTGGTACGCCCAGGGCTGACGGGGCACGAGCTTATCACCCTAACGACCACAGAAGCTCCTCCCGACATCTTTCCTTCAGTCCAAAGTGCACAAGTGTCCTTGAGACAGGACTCACTGTGACCTCATAAATGGATCCACGGACGGCGGGAGAGAAACGATCACGGTGGAAACGGCCATTCCCAATGCAACACTGAACCCCGACTCGCGGCCCTCGCACCGCTCCCGGGAGCTTCCGGACAGCGATGAGAAGGGACAAAAACTCCGGCGTGATGTGGCTTTCAGGCCAGGTTCTCGGCACGCTCTACTCTCAATGCTCCCTCAGCGGGCCAGTGTTTTCTAGGCCGGCGTCTGCGGCCCTTCCTCAGGCGGACCCCGCCGGGCCCCGTGGCCGCCGCCCCCGCCCGTCCTGGCCCTGGCCGCTGGGTGGTTTGGCGGTGTCCAGCGCCGCTACCAGGCCAGCGGCGGAGCGCGGCCCCCGCACCTTCGCAGTCTCCCGGCCGCAGCGCCCGGTTGCCCGGCAGCACGCTCAGGGCCAGCGCCACCGCCAGCCCGTGAGTGGCCCACATCCTCCTCTACCGCCGCCGCCGCCGCCGCCGCCGACCGACTGAACCGCACCCGCGCCGCCGCGCCGCCTCCAAGTCCCGGCCGCGCGCCGTAGCTCCCCATTGGCGGGCGGCCCCGGCGCCCTCCCATACGCCGCGTTCCCATTGGTCCACGTGCCACGGAGCCCAGACGGGCGGCTCCACGCTACCCTTCCCCATTGGTTGGTGGCACTTTAGCCCTAGACAGTTGTCGGCCGCTGATTGAACCCGGGCCGCCCGCAGGAAGCGCTGCGGCTGCGACGGAAGTTGCATGCGCCTCCATCTTGGGTAGGGGCAATCGCCTTGGCGGAAGCCGGTTGCCG
Source organism: Oryctolagus cuniculus (assembly GCF_964237555.1). Taxonomy (NCBI): domain Eukaryota; kingdom Metazoa; phylum Chordata; class Mammalia; order Lagomorpha; family Leporidae; genus Oryctolagus; species Oryctolagus cuniculus. Next base: position 98,167,066 of record NC_091441.1, read on the forward strand.
CGGGATCCAGTGTGGTCCGGATTCCTTGAATCCGCTGGGTTGTCTCGCATTTCCCTTGCCCTAGGGTCCACGCCTTCCCCAAAATACCTGCGGCTCTCTCCGTCCAGGGATCCGACTCGCGGCGCAGGTTAAGAGTCCTGGGGTCAGCAGAGACCCTACAGGGCAGGCGGGGAAACGGGGGAGGCGGCAGGCTAGGCTTGGAAGAGTTTTCTTTTCCTTTTTTTTTACAACAATCACGTGGGCGGGAGACCCAGCCTTTGGAAGAGTAGGCTGAGGCTCAGGTGCTTGCGTGCCTGCCCCGGCTGACCCGAGTGCGCCCTTCCCGGACCTGCGGAGTGGACAGACTGTCGCGCTGCAGAGCCAAGGCCGGCCCAGCCGGGCTGCCCTCGGGACCGCTGAGGTCGGGGGCTTGGCTATCACCCTCGCAAGCCCCGGAAGTGTGCTCTAGGTGGCTGGCTCTCCGCCTCCTGCTTCCCACCTAAGCTCCAGGGCCCTCCTGCGTGGGTCCCGTGGTCAGCGGACAAGCATTGGCGGATGTTTCATCCGGGACTGCCTGCCGAGGCAGACCACGGGAAGGGCTGGCTCAGTGCGGCAGGGACCTGTCCGTGGTGACTAAAAAGGGCTTGGAGCCCGGCGGCAGGGGCTGAGAGAGACCTGCGCTGCTCCCGTTCAGTGAATTCAGTGGATCGGTATCAGGTATTCATCTTTAATTCACATCACAGCAGTCAGGGCAGGGAGGGGGAGAAATCAAGTGGCAGATATTTACATCTAAAATTCACATTACTTACTTGCTGGGTTTATAACATGCTACCACAATATATACAGTAAAATACCTTTTGGGACACTGGTACAAATTTTTTCCTTTTAACTTTGCTTTTCTGGTACAGGTAGGATCATTTGTAAGTCACTTTTTCTTTAAACATGAGTACATAAAAGAAATGGTTAGAAGTCTTCTTGTTTTAAATAAGCACAGAATGCCAGAGATTAAAAACACATTTATAGGGCTGAATACCAATTGGACATCACACTCTATACATTTTTTGCTCAAATTCCTGTACAAATACACAGCATTCAAATAGGTATTTACAAATAAGCTTTAAAGAATGAGAACCAGTGTTTCACAATCTTAAAGGATTCGCATTTCTGGCCTCACTTCCCCTCAGCCTGGCAGGTCCTCCCAGCGGGAGGAGTTCGGAATGTGTCCATGTCATCCAGTTAGGGAAAATGGAGAGGGGAAACACAGACCTGTCTAACTTTACATAAAGCGAAGCCAATGAACCCACACCCCCCTTCTACCTTCAGTGCCAAAAAGTGGAGAAGACAGATGACTGAGGTGATGCCTGCCTTACCCAGGGTTGGAGGTTCGGAAGGGCCTTAGAATCACAGATGCTCTCTTACCTAAGAATCCAGCCCGGGGCTGGCCCCCGACTCTTTAACACTTGTCAACACTTGGTGGTCCGGAGACTGAAGCTTGCAAGTGATTCTTGGCTAGACTCAGGCCTGCCCTTCAAACGAGGGGCTGCCACAACTGACCTACACCCTCGGCAGCCTTCTGGCCCATGCTGCCTGGAAGGACCCGATGGTATCAGAAAGGATTCACGCTGAGGACACAGCTGGCCTGCAGGTTGCTTGCTATCCTTTCTGTTAAATAAGTCATTGTTTGTTTACAAGAGAAAAACACCCTGACCGTAGCCTTTTCTGTTTGGAAAGAAGAGATGTGGAGAAGGGCTAAAGGGCTAGGGCCCAGGGCCAGCCACCGAGGTCAGGCAGGCCAGTAGAGGAACGGGGGGGGCGACAAGAAGGCAGCCTTGTGACCATCAGAGTTGTAACCATCACTCATGTGAACTCAGGCAAGTGAAAGAAAAAATGTTCAAAGACAGTTTTTTATAAGTAATTTAGAAGCACCCTGGTAAAACACCACTATAACCCACCCCACCCTATAAAGCATTTCCTATAAAGACACCACTGCGCTCTGCCCAGTAGACTGGGGAGGCTGGAGAAACTACCTCTGCCCACCCCGAACCCTGAGTGGCAGTCCCCACGGGCCTGGAGTAGGGTGCTGTACTTGGCCACTTGGGAGATGATGATTCTACCTGCATGGCTCTCTGCTTCCCAAAGAAGAAAGTTTCCTCACACTCTTGCTGAACCTGATCACACATCCTCAGGGCCTGGAAGCCTGGCTGGGCAGCCAACCCCATGGCTCGGAGGTAGTGCTGAAAATCCCTGATTCAGGAGCTTACGGCAGGCATTCTGGCCACTTCTGAAAGCTCAGAGGATTTCCGGCCCCTGCCACGCGCAGCCTCACTCTCGCACCAGCTCTCTAGCACATGGGAAAGGGCTCAGCTTCCCGTAGGAGGGAGGTGTCAGGCTAGCCCCCGGCTCTGCACCTCCACTCAAGCCCCAGAGTGGAAAACCACCCTTGCAGATCCATTTCCCACAGGGTCTTGGGGCAAGAAGTCTATCAAGAGTGGGAGATAGCAAACAGTCAGAAAAAAAGTGATGGCGAGCACATTTCCAGTGGAGTAGCAGACAGGGCTGGCCTGTGGAAGCCTGGCAGTGTGTCCTAGGCGTGCAGCCAGACCAGTCACACGCCTGGGCTGGCAGGCTGGCCAGCCGGCTCCTCAGCTGCACACTCCTGGATGGCAGAGTGGACAGCTGAGTAGGCATTTGTGCAAAACAGCTTGTGGCCCCTTTGTCCACCCATGACATAGCCCATGTGGTCTCTGCAATCCCTGAATGCAACCATGAACTTTTTCTGTCCACATGGCAAAGGAAGAGGTTCCTAGTGCAATTTCCATTTTTCTGTGCATCTCTACCCTGGAAGGAGGGCCTGGGCTCCTGCTCCTGGGCCCTGCGACGCTGCAAAGCAATTCTGTCTGTGCAATATCTCCACGTAGTTCCACGTGGCCTGGAACTGCAGGAGGAGGAAAGCATCTACTGCATAAAGGAAAGGAAAACCATAGAAATGGAAACGTAAAAAGTTAAATAAAAAGAGAAGCCACAACCCTTCATGCTGCTGCGGCCTCTGTACATGGCAACACAGGAGTTCACGGCAGTAGAACGGAGACTTGGGTGGTTCTCTCCTGAGTGCCAAGCCGCTCTGGCTCCCTGGGGGTACTTGCTTTTCAGACCTGGAGTGGTTGGGCAAGCTGCTCACTGAAGACGGTGTCCCAGCCGCCTCCCTGCCCTTACTGTTCCCCTCGGCCATGTTCCCAGGCCATGCGGGCCTGTTCCTCCTTGGCGCTCCCAGGAGGCAGTGAGGCCTTGCGGTGCAGGCCCCGAGGTCTCTCGGCCTCATCACGCAGCAGGACGCCCTCATCGTGCTCCAGGGCTGGCAGGCGGGGGTGGTAGGGCTTGGGCGGCAGCGCAGGCGGGTCCATGGGATCCTGAGGGATGACGCACCCTGGGGCTGAGTGGCTTCGGCATGGCTGCGCCTTGATGGAATCCAGGACAGCAGACTCGGAGAGGCTGTAGTGGACAGGGAGGTAGGGTGGCTCAAGGTCTTCATCACCGTTCCAGGCCTGGCTCGGCATGGAGTCCATGGTGTCCGTGCGGGGTGGGGCCTCTGAGGAGTGCCCAAAGTTACTCTCGCTTAAGGAGGATACGCCGCTGCTGGCACTGCCGGACAGGGTAGAGTTGCTGCCGTCCAGGCCCGACTGGGGGCTTGTTGGGGAGGCTGGGATAGGATGGAGAGGAGACTGCGAAGGAAAGGGTGGGCGTGTTAGAATCCCTCTCTCCAGGTGGGCTGTCTGGCCCACCACTTGAACTCCAAGAGTACTTACTAACTGACTGACACGCAACAACTGCCCATTCTTGTTGCTTCAGCAGCCACCTCCCAGATCTTCCCCTACCCTCAGGCAAACCAATGGGGCCCGATTCATTTGCATTTCTGTGGGCCAAAAAATGGCCCTCGTCTCTCTGCTGGACATTGGTGTCCCCTGGAGCTAGATCCCACGCTGCTCCCTGTGTCTGGGATACTGACAGAGAGCTGGTCCATGAGGCCATTTGGGGAGGGTAGAGAGAACCCGAATGAGCAGTGGGCCAGATGAGTGTGTTCTGCTGCTAAAATCTATGAGGCTCTTTTTTCCATTTAGCAGAAAAATTTTAAGAAAAGTTAACAGCAGGATTTATATTATACTCTCAGGAGCATGCTCTAAGGTTTTCATAAAACTTTGGCATCTGAAGCGTCTTGCTTTTACTGGACTCTAGTTTAAAATGCTCTGTGACCCACCTAGTAACAGTTTATTTAGCCATTGGACTATGATGTATTGGCGGCTTGTGGTGTGGGCAGAGAGCCCCCAGGTTTTTCAGTGCTCACGGCCCCCACTTGGTACCATGTGTGGGCAACTGCAGGGCCCTCTGTTCTCCCTGCTCTCCTCACATTTGCTGTGGGACACACTGGTCACCTGCAGCTCAAGTGCGGCCCTGGCTTCCCCCAGCTTCTGCCAGGCTGGGTTCTCAGGGACAGATGCAGGACAGGGCTCAGGTCCCTCTGCAGACCCCAGGGGTGATTCACGGAGAGATGACTCATCTCACAGTCTGCTGGGGCTGTCACGTCAGTACATTACCTTGCGCAGGGTCCGGGCGGGGAGGGCTGGAGGAGTATCACCCAGGGGGTGGTGGAAGGCGTCAAAGTGTAGGGAGTAATGACCTGCAAAAGGAACAGAAACAAAGCCTCACTGGGTCCTGTCCAGGTACATGCCAGCACCATCTCGCTGGGTCAACTAAGCAGGCATGGCAAGAGTCCCCTGGGGACCCATCAGCACAGAAGGCCATGGAATAACCTCTTTACATTGATGTTCTCCAAAACACAGGCTGCAGGGGTAAAAGAGACTCACTCCACGGCAGGAGGTCAGGGAGGTCGAGTGCTTCAGAGCCCATGGTGTGACAAGTCACAGGCAGCAGCCCCGCTAGCCCATTACTGGGCGATGACAAGCTGGTGAGCCACATGCCTGGTAGTCAGTTCTGTTGTCTTCAGCCTCCCTGACTGGGAAGGCCTTACTGAGCTAACCTGCTGTACTCAGCTCACTGACCCCAGGGCCCAGCAGGCTCCTTCGTGTGGTGGAAGACATTTCTTCCCTGGCTGAGTCGGCCCAGAGAGTGGCTCATCTTCTCAGCCTGGGCGGCTGTTGCTCTGGCCTTTGAGCAGCGTCTGAGCCACAGACTATTTGGGGGACCCGCTGGAGGTCTTCTTACCATGCAGCAGGCTTCGGGGAGGCACTGAGGGGGCCAGGATGTGCCCCATGTGGGCAGACAGGAAGGGTTGGGCCTCTCGGGCTCCGCTATCCAGGCTCCAGCTGCTGGGGGCTGCTGGCACCGCTGAAGGGTGGAAAGAGATGGCATGAAGGGAGATTACTTCTTAAGTGACCCTCTGGGAGAAGACTGTCCTACAGTCTGTGGCTGTTCCAGTTATGTTTAAACAGCACACATAGGAATGGCATGGCAGCTCCTAGAGCTCAAAATACTGGCCAAGCAAGGCACTGTGGCCAAGAGGGGTGTGGCCAGCTACTGAACTGGCTTCCGAGGATGGCAAGAGTGAGATCAGTGAGCTGCCGTCTGAAGAGAATTCAGGATGAGACAAGCAGAAGTGTGGCAAGGGGTGAGCATCTATAGCCTGGGATTTGCCAGGAGAAGAGGAAACAGAAGAGGAGAGTAGAACAGGCTGGGGCGGAGAGAATGCAGAGAGTGCCCAGGCCACAGAACCTGCCCAAGGTGGAGTCAGGGCTCCCATGCTGGCCAGGCCCAGTGGGAAAAGCAATGGAGCAGGATGGGTAGGAGGCAAAGACTGCCTCCTCTCAGAGCTTCTAAGAGCACGATAAGGAAGTGGACATCAGCTTTCCCCAAAATTGGCCTCACAAAGGGCCTGGCATGAAAATCCAACCTTTGCCCCATCCCTGGTGCTCCTGTGCTCACTGGCTGGGTTTGGGATGCTCAGGTGGTTTCTCTAGGCAAGGGGCAGATACTCAGTGTACCTGCTGAAGGATAAAGCCCAGGAATTATAGTCAGGTCCAGCTGGACTCACTGCTTCCTGAGGGGAGGGAGGCCCATGGAGCCCATGGGACTTTGGGGCATCTAGAGAGGGCCAGTTACTGGCCCCTTGGGCCATCAGTTCCAGGAAGTACAAGAGTGTCCTATGCTAAGGAAGGAGCCCAGTGCCAAAATACTGGCCCCCAGCCACATTTGAGGTGAGAGATTTGGTGGAGAGGAGAGGAGCAATGGCTGGACCCTGGGGTGCCACCATTGTGAGTTCTCTTGGCTGACTCCTCTGGAGGACAAACACCAGTGAGAAGAAATATGCCCTTTCTCTGAGGGAGCTAGGAAAGCCCAGTGTCCCTTTTGGGCTTATAAGCAGCAAGACAGAAATGCACAACCCAGGTGGCCAGCGACCAGCGGTAGCAAAAGTGAGCCTGTGGCACTTGGAGCTTGGGTTCCTTCTGGCAAAGCCAATGTGTTGGGCGGGGTGGGGGGTGGGTGGGTTTGCGGAATTCCAGTCCCTAATGGAAGCTGGAAGGGAAGGAGCTAGAGTCTTCCCTTTGAAGAGGATATGGCTAAGAGGAGCTAGGCCTCATGGCAATCCAAAGAAAAGGTGGTGATGTCCATCCTCTTCCTCTTCACTGCTGAGTAACTGGTGTGGGCTTGCAGCGAACAGAGTGAAGCTCCACTGCCTACACAGCCTCAGTTCTGAGGAAGACGCTCAGCCCCACGGTGTGGCTGCTGGCTGCTGGCAGGAAGGAGGAGTGGTAGCAACCGGGCAATGGGCAGGCACTCAGCTGTACTGCAGGGAGTAAAGAATTCTCAATCTGATGGGCATCAGGTTGATTCCACCAGACAGCCTCGCCTCCTCACAGAGCCTGGGAATAGGCCTGGCTTCACCCCATCTAAGATACAGCAGGGACTTCCTGGTTCTCAGCACTAATGCTCACTCTTCCCCCAAAAGAAAAGCACCTTCTCCATAAAAAGCCACCAATTCTTACAGAATAGAAGCTTGGAAGTGAGTCCGATCGGTTTCCCCAGGGGGTTCAACAGCCCAAGGTCTCAGATGCACCCCTAGCCCCTGGAATTGTGGGGCTACCAATAGTTACCCACAGCGGCCCTATGGAAGGCCATGGGGGAAGAAAGATGGCAAGGCTGTAATGGCTAACAAAAGGGTGCCTGTCTAAGCCACTCCATCTGAGCCAGAAACCATGAAGCTTGCCTTTAGTGTGGTATCTGTGAGCAGTACATTCAGCAAACCTCCATCATATAGCACAAGTGCCATTAGCTAGTGGAAGAGCTGCAATGGAATGGCTTGTCCCAGAAGAGGGGCAGTCCCCATGTCCTGTCACCTCTCTCTTGTTACTAAGTGATCAGCTCCAGCCAGCCTGAGGACAACTTGCCTGATCTGAGGGTCACAGCCTGACAGAAAAAGGTACCTACAAGTGAGAGGTAGAGTGCTCAGGAGACTCAGGACCCTGGCTGACTCAGCAATGGTGACAAGCATGCACAGTTCCTGCCCTGGGGGATCCAGGAGGAGCCTTGGGAAGTTACCACTCTGAACTGGGTGTTGCCACTGCACAAATGTTTAATTTGCTGCCCATGAAGTGCTAGCCTTGTGTTGTGTTTGCCTTAGGCTCAGCCTCTGTTCTGAGACAACCCTTCTTTCCTCCCATGCCTGAAAGGTGGGCATGTCAAGCTTGTTGCTGCAGCCTGGCCCTGAAGCACTCCTTCGTTGGGCTGGTGAGGCATCCTGGTCTGGCCACCAATACCCCTTTCAGCTCTGAGGCTGTCTGGGCTCTTGGATAGTTCTGAGATTGGTCTGCATCTCAGGTGAAGATAAGCCAGGTACATTCTGGTCTTCAAAGCTAAAAAGGCACTTTGTTTTGGGTCATGGGTACAAATATCCAAGAAGCCATACTGTTCATTAATGCAGCCTTGAAGCCAGGAAGCTGTCTTCAGCCAAAGTCTGTGGGCCCTTTGTGGCCGGGTACCTGATGCCATTGCCTGCTAGGCAGAAAGGTTGTGGACCTAGTGTTTGGTTTCTTTGAGGTATATCTTCCATGATGAGCAAATGAGGGACAATGACAGCGGGGACAGCAGACAGCATTTGGTGAGCAGGTATAGTGACATGATGATAATTTTGGAGGGACAGCAGGCTGTATAGATGGGAATTAAAAGTACCCTAAACACCAGCAGAAATGGGAGAACACAGAGGGAGAGGGGCTGATTTGGGGCCAGGTTCTGAGTGGTAGGAAGGCTCAGCACTGTTACCTATTAGCACTGTTACCTATTACTCTCAGGCCTGTGTGTCTGGGGCTTCAGGCCACAGTCACAATGGTCTGAGTCTGGTTCTTCCATCACCTTGTAGGAGTGTAACATGGTAAAACACCACTGTTTAACAGTCAGTTTTAAAGAGGACTGCTCAGTCTCATAGTATGACTCATGGCCTTGCAGTGTAGAAAAAGAACTTGCAACAGGAGGATTGGGGCCCTCTGGGACACCCATGGTTTCACCAAGAGAAGCCTGTCTTCGGGAAATCCACTTTGCTATGGTGTGTTCTTCCCATTGTTTTTGGGGTTTATCTGGCCACATGTCTATTCTGAGCTCCAAGAAGAGGTCCCTGCGGGCCCAGGTTGAAAGGGACCAAAGGGGTCACAGGACCTTATGAATTCTGGAGCAAATGGGAGGAGCTTATAAGGGAGTGGTTGCCTAGTTTGCATATAGCAGCCTAAGTTTCCCTAAATTTGGGTTCAGTATAGGTGGCACTGGGGTCTCTCAGAGGCTGAGTGCCCTGGAAAGGGAGACACAGAGACACACTTAACAGGATCCAAATCTTAGCACCATGCCAGATGTGGGTTAGACAGTAAGTGCAGGAATTGGTCAGGACGCTGGACAAACAGACCTGAGAGTTGGTGTGTGGCTCAGTCCTGGCCATCTGTGCTCGAGAACAAGTCAGACATGTAGGATAGGGATAATTGTGGGGAGGCCATCTGGAGAAGGGTAACCATACCTTTTTCAGCCACAGACAGATTAGGATCACTGCAGGGTTTGCAGGCTCCAACCACTTGCTGGAACAGAGCCCGCTGGAAATTTGGTGGCTGAGGGAAAGAGAAAACCATCAGAGCATGGCAACAACCTATGACACCTTGGGAGGCAGTGTTATGGGCCCAGGAGCCAGGACATGTCAAGATCATACTGGGGGTGGGGGAGTTGGCACGTGCACCTCTGGTATCCCATATGGATATTGGTTTGATTCCTGGCTGTTCCAATTCCCATCCAGCTCCCTGCTATTGTGCCTGGGAAAGCAGCAGAAGATGACCCAGATACTTGGGCCCCTACATCCATGTGGGAGACCCGAAGAAGCTCCTGGCTCCTAGCTTCAGATCAGCCCAGCTCCGGCCATTGTGGTCATTTGGAGAGTGAACCAGCAGATGCGAGATCTCTGTCTCTCCCTCTCTGTAACTCTACCTTTCAAATGAATAAATTTTTTAAAAAGTGAAAAAAAAAAATGGGGAGCTCAAAGCAGTGGCACAGCTTGTGCTTGAGAATTTCACAGCCCTAAGTATGACCACCTGGAGTGTCTAGAGGATTTAGAGAGGGGTAGGCTTCTGGTGCAGCAGTTGGGATGCTGCCTCTCACACTGGAATGCCTGGATTTGAGTGTGGGGTCTGCTTCTGATTCCAGCTTCCTGCTAATGTGTAGCCTGGAGGCATTAGGTGATGGTTCAAATACTTAGAATCCTGCTACCCATAAGAGAGAGACCAGACTGAATTCTGGGCTCCCAGCTTAGCCTACCCAAGCCCCAGCTATGCAGGCATTTGGGGAGTGAACCAGATGATTGAAGATCTCTCTTTCTGTCTTGGTCTGCCTTTCAAATAAAAGTAAATAAACACATAAAAATTAGAACAAAACCCAAAGAACTTAGGGTCCTCCTTCCCCCACAAGCACAGGCGGTATTACTCTCCAAGAGAGGTCCAACACAGGCCTGTGGTAGCACTGGGGGTAGAGCAAAGGGCAGTATCCAAGCATAGTCACAGACAGAACCTACTTTTTGATAGGCAGCTGCCAAGGAGACCTCTCTGGGGCCAGGTATTTCCCACTTGCAGGTGACTTTTGTGGACTTTGATGGGAGGGCAGGGAAGATTCTACAGGGGAGGGAGTTAATTCCTGTGGTTTCCTGGTCCAGGTGTCCAGGCCGGGTATTTGGAGAGCAGCTCTAGCACAGTGTCTCAGGCAGATGGACGAAAGATGCGGAGCTCGCCCCACTGAGGGTGTCTTGCACATACACAAGGAAGGACTTCCTCGAGACCATGTTCACCACTGCCTTCTCGGGACAGGTTGCAAAGAACCAATATCCTCTTCTAGATTTTTTTTTTTTGACAGGCAGAGTTAGACAGTGAGAGAGAGAGAGAGAGAGAAAGGTCTTCCTTTTCCGTTGGTTCACCCCCTAAATGTCTGCTACAGCTGGCGCGCTGCACTGATCCGAAGCCAGGAGCCAGGTGCTTCCTCCTGTCTCCCATGTGGGTACAGGGCCCAAGCACTTGGGCCATCCTCCACTACCTTCCTGGGCCACAGCAGAGAGCTGGCCTGGAAGAGGAGCAACCAGGATAGAACCGGCGCCTGAACCGGGACTAGAACCTGGTGTGCCAGTGCCGCAGGCAGAGGATTAGCCCAGTGAGCCACGGTACTGGCCCTCTTCTAGAGTTTTTACAGGAGAGGAATCCAGGAAGCTGCCAGAAGAAGACAGTCACACAAGCCATGCTGGTTCTAACCCTGCTGCCATTCTACCCACACCTGAACTGTGTCTCAACTGCTGGTCCTTAGCTTCACCACATCCCTCATCCAGTCCAGCAGCCTTCTGAGGGATCTTGGGGCAGAAGCAAGGAGACTTGTAGAACAATGCAGAAGACCCAGCAAATGAAACAAGGGCAGCCCAAGCCAACACACTTGTCTACTACCTGTCCATTCTCCAGGAGAGCTGCTGGGTACATGGCACTGCTTGGGCGGTCCCGGTGTGTGGGCAACAGCAACATCATCTCCCGGGTGTGGCGGTACTTATCTGGCAGAGAGGGAGAGCCTGTAACCAAGTGAGAACAATCACGCACAGATGACAAGCCACAGATGGAAGGCCCAGCAACTGGGGAACCAGGGTACACGTCCTTTGCAGTTGGGATGAGGATGAGCTCAGCAAGCACAGGGGGAATGAAGCAGAGCCCGGTGGTTCAATGATGGTGGGGGCTGCATCTGCTGTCCAGCTGAGGCAGACACTGCAGGCTGGGGTGACGCAGACTCACTGGCAGAGCTCCCCACCATGCTCAGAGGCAAGGGTAAGGAGAGTTGAGGACTTGAGCAGAGTGGCAGGGGCCCCTGTACCCAGTGCTCTCAGGGGATGGGTGTGACCTGGATGCTGGGCTCCCTCATGGATCCAAGGCATGGATACAGTCCAGCTTGCAATGGAGCCACCACATAGAGACAGAGACAGGCAGGTAACACAACCACACAGACTTTTCTCAACATACTGTGTCTCTGCACACTTACCTTCTCCCAAAGCCAGTGGCCCTGTTTTCAGCTGGCCCCTGACCACCTTTTTCCAGAGGCTTCTTCCCAGATTCTAGGCCCCCAGCACTGGCCTCTGCCTTGCTGCCATTTCTACTGTAGCCTGAGAGGCAGGCTGGTTGGGAACCCAGCGTCCTGCACACAGGATATCAGGACCACTCTGAGACTTGCCCTTTCAGTGAAGTCAGGGGTCACAGAACTAAACTGGAAGTTTTGGGGCTTTAACTCAATACAGACTCTTGAGTTGACTTGGTCCATGTTCTCCTGTGCCGTCTCAGCAGTGATACCCCATGTTCTAAGGGGATGAGATGGAAGCTGGATCACACCATATCTGGTGTGAGCCAGTCCCCACAGATTCGTGATGCAACTGCGGATCCAGGAACTCATAAACCCTTGGTTTTCCAGAAGACGTTCCACACACACAGTAAGAATAACCTGCTGGTTTTCCTGGGGGGTGGGGAATTTAGGAGGCCTTCAAAATAAATGTTCTTCCTTTTATCAGACTCCTGTATATACATGAGAAACCACTGGGGCAGCACACCCCTCACTGGAGGGTTACCAGGACCCCAGTGCCTCTGGCTGGCTCAAGTGGTTGAAATCTCTCTGTGGTGGGCCCTGGCTGAAGGTGGATGGTGGAGCCCATCCATGGGATCCAGCTGAGGGATGAATCCGCGGCTCCAAGAAGTTCTGTGTCTGAAACCTACAGTTCGCTGAGGTTTTCTTTGGAGTGGTCAGGGCCAGCACCGTCAGGACTCTGCTAGAAATTGGTCTTCTTTAGCCAGCTTGCCCCAGGAGTCCTTGAGAAATTTCTGTGGTATTCACTTTGGTCCAAGAAGTTGAGGCTTATATACTTGCACAAGTCAGTATAATAAATTCCAGTAACATAACTTCTTTTTTTTTTTTTTATTTTTATTTTTTTTTATTTTTGATAGGCAGAGTGGACAGTGAGAGAGAGAGACAGAGAGAGAAAGGTCTTCCTTTGCAGTTGGTTCACCCTCCAATGGCCGCCGCTGCAGCCGGCGCATCGTGCTGATCCGATGGCAGGAGCCAGGATCCAGGTGCTTTTCCTGGTCTCCCATGGGGTGCAGGGCCCAAGCACTTGGGCCATCCTCCATTGCACTCCCTGGCCATAGCAGAGAGCTGGCCTGGAAGAGGGGCAACCGGGACAGAATCCGGCGCCCCGACCGGGACTAGAACCCGGTGTGCCGGCGCCGCAAGGTGGAGGATTAGCCTATTGAGCCACGGCGCCGGCTCATCATAACTTCTTTCAGTTACTATTTGTGTAACTTTTCCCACTACTGGGCTGAGCAATCCCATCTGCATGGTCTCGGGGCTGGCTTTAAAACCTAGTCTTTAAAGTGTCCCTCATTGATAAGGGAGTAAGTAAAGTATGCTTTTTCAAAAATCTGGGCCTGCCCCCCATTTTAAAAATTACTTGGTGATTTTACTAATTTCTATGATCTCTTTTTAGGGTTTGTGCTCTCAGGCAACCTCATGAAGACAGATATGTAAAGAAGAAAGAAAACAGCTCCTTTCCTACTTATGTGTATGGTGTCTTCCTAGCTCTGGTCAGGGCTGCCCTCCATGAACATGCACAGACATGCAGCATCTTTACACCAGGTCCATGGTCTCGCACTCCTACAAAATGCTCAGTCCACACCAGCATGTGGCTGGATCCTGGCATACCACCTGGTTCCTGTTCCCTCTGCTCACAGAGCTCTCAGGCTGGCTCACGAGGCCAAGCCCATGTCTGTGTCCTCTGTGATCCATGTTGGGGAACTAATATGGAGGGATAGCAGCCTTCAGGCCCAGGGGCTCCATGGAGGGTTTGGATTCATGTCACGTGGCACCTCTGGTGCTGTAACAAAGGGTGCTCTGTGCTCCCACTGAACTTTTCAGCTCTACTGCCTCACTTCCCTCCTACTGCTCTCTGCCCTCCCTGGGCTGCCAATCCCAAGGTATGAAGGGTGACAACTAATTTTCTTGAATCATTTAAATGTCATCAAGGGCTTCCATGTCCACAGACTTGAGTTGTAGGAGTCTGGTAACCCTCAGGGAGGCTCAGTCCTGGTGTGACTGAGCATTCAAAATCCCCTGGTTTCCTAGCCCCAATCAGTCTTGTGACCACCAGGGGGAGCTGCCGACTTGCTTTGCCCGTCATCATTCATCAGAGAGGTTTTCCAAGAACAGAAATCTCAGCAGACAAACCCCTGGGTATGGTAAAGACTGCAGCTGATCTCATGACCATTCCTGAATGTGGGGGAAGTAACTCCAATTTTCCATGAGATTTTTCTCTCACCATTAACACCATACACAAATCCTGCAGAGTGGATTCCTCCCTCACTTCTTGGCTCAGAATGCATCTACCACATCCATTGGAAAACATGGCATCCTCTACAATGCCACATCACACATGGTTTTCTGCCTTCTTTCACAATACTAGGCCTGTGGCTTTCTCCAGATGGGCCCACACACGGGTTGTATGGATGCTGTTGTCTAGAAGTGATTTTCTTTTGTTACTTCCTCTGCCCTTGTCATCATTCCCTACTTTGGGCCCAGTTACTTAGCCATTTTGCCTAGTTTTGCACTTATTGTCTACCACAGAAAGGGAAGTGGCTTTCCTTAAACTTATTCTGTGTGATATCCTGTAGTCTTGTTATTCTGATTATCTCTCAAAACGGTGATCATCTAGGTCTTCTCTCCCAAAACACATATGCCACTCATCACAACATGAGGTGCGGTCTCATTGCCCTCCCTGACACCTGTGTTGGACTTGGTAACTGAACCAGCTAATAGACATGGCAAAGGGGGCTTTGTGGGATATCCAAGGCAGGGGACTACAGCATCTTGCAGCTTCTGTCGGAGTCTCCTGGGATGCTTACTCCGAGGAAGATCAGCCATCATGCTGTTAAGAAACCTGTGCCACATGGAAAGGCCACGTACAGGGGCTCAAGTTGACAGCCCCAGCTGATAGCTCCCATCAAATGCCAACCAATCAAGTGAGCCATCTAGGACACCCAGTCCAGCTAGGCCTTAGATAATTCAGCCCTAATGCACATCTGATTTCAGTGAGTCCTGGTAATCCATAGAAGGGTGAGAGATGATTTAAGACACTAAGTTATGGATGTGGTTTAGTATGCAACAGCAGATAACCAAGCCATGTGAAATAGAGAAGGGTATTTTCAAACAAGGAGAAAGCAGTTTCTCTGTTCAACTCTGATGTCACAAAGCTTCCTTACTGAGGACTCAGGAAATGCTTGATGAGTGAATAAATAAAACAGCTGGAAGGACAAAGGTGTGACAGCCATCCTGTGAGGTCTCTGACAGCAAGGCTGCTTGTTCTTCCCCTTTGCTCTCCAGAGCACTGAGCACCAGGCACAGCCTGCAGAAAGTGTCCGAGCAAGGCCATACAGATCTGAGTTAAGATGTCTATCCTCTGCAGCCTTCTGTCTTCATCAACAGTCATGATTCAGAGATCTGTCTTAAGCAAGAATGCTCAGAAAAAGGCTTAGATTTATCTAAGGTTGGATAAAAAGGGTAGATATGGCTGAGCACATCCTATAGATGTTTAGGAGAAAACTCAAACAAATGGGATTACAAAATCTGTTTCTGCAGCTCTTGTCAGGTGCATTTACCTTAAGACACTGTTTCATGCCCACCTCCACTACAACATTCGTGGCTAACTTCTCAGAGTTTCTTTCCTTTTACTTCCAAAGCCACCATTTAGGGTGCCTTCTTCATAATACAATCAGCATTCCTTCTCTGTATCTGAAGTCTTCATAAATTGACAACTCTTCAGCATGTGCCAATTCACTGGTTTATTTACATCTCTTCAAAATGTTGGGTCCCATTTTCTGAATCACCTATTTCATGTTTAAAAGGAATATGGCTGGTAGAATGGATACTAGCCTGAGGAGTGTACTCCGAATTCTGTTTGGCCATGGATCGGCTAGGAGGCTTTAAGCTCCTCTCATGCATCTGTTTCCCCAAGAAATGAAAAGTTGGTCTGGATGCTTCAGGTGAGTCTGGGACTGCCCTGCTGTAACCTTACCACTCTTCCCTCCATTCTCGGCCATGGCATTTCCTAGCTGGCACTGCATCTCTCCATCATGCCACGAGGATCTTGTTCTCTCCTTCACCGCTACTACAGACCTCATAAGTTTGTGTGTTTTGGAGAGATTATTTCCTTAATAGCCTCCCATGTTGTATGTCTGTGCTATTTTTATTTGTCTTCATAATAATGAGAAGAACACAGAGATCCACTCTTCATTCTGAAGCCCTGAGGGAGCAGCCAGGGACTGGACGCTCAGATCCCTGTTATTCTCCTGTGCAGCCAGCCCCAGGAAGCACTGTTTTATTCACCACAGCTAATTTCCATTCCACTGTGAATGCTTCTATCTAAAAGGACAGAATCAACTCTCACTGCATGGCTGGGGATCAGAGTGTCACAAAGATGCTGGCTCTCAGAGAAAAGTATTTTTATTCAATTGGATAAGAAATCAAGCAATAATTGGCAAAATAAATAGGTTTTTATAGAGCTCTCTCTCCTGATTATGCCTTTCCTAATGGAAGAAAAGGTTTTTGATTATTACTGTTTTAGAACATCACAATGCAGGGTTAAGTTTAACCTTCAGACTTCCCTTATTTTGTCATGATGCTCAATTCCTCCAGACAACAAATTCCCTTTGGCTTGACTTTGATCTTTATTCTGGCAAACATTTCAGTGGGAAAGAACTGAGCTTTCTCCCAGGCTGTGTTTCTCTTACTGAGGTAGAGATGCAATGACTGGCAGCACAGTAGCAGCTGCTGCTCAGAACAGCCTAAAGCCAGCCAGAAGCAGAGTTCTGGAGGTAGGAACCCTGGAGTCCTTAGTACTGAAACCACCAGCGAACATTCTCTAAGTTACAGGGCCGCCCTCGAAGACACAGCCACAGAGGAAAGTAGAACGAGTAGGGTTCATGCAGCCCTCTCCTCTCCCTTCTGAAGCAGCACCCTGCCATCCTTACCTCGGGCGCTGGAAGGGGCAGAAGTAATCATCTGGGATGGTGCTGAGTGAGTGGAACTCAGGCTGGAGGAAGAGGGGCTTGCCTGGGACGAGGACAGAACAGAGACGTTGGTGACTGAGCCTTGGTACCTGGGGTTGGGATACATGAGCTGCAAAGGGAGAAAAATTAGTGGGATAGAGTTCTGAATTACCAGCGCTACAGAGCTGGGCCACGGTTGGCTTCTTCTTGCCCTGAGGTGCCCCAGACCTAGTGCGTGATGCTATATCTTGGATTCTGATGGAGGTCAGGTTGATGGTCAGCACTAGGGGCTACCCACATCATCCACTTGGGGATAGGACTGCTGGATTGGTACCCATGGAGGAAGCAGGACTTGGCCCTCAGAACGCTAGGCAGGAGCACAATTTAGCAGACAATTTTTCTTATGGGATCTCTCCGAGAGTAAGCAGGATGGAAACTGGATTTCCTTTGTGGGAAATACAGCCTGGGAACTGAGATTTGGGATGGTGTGTAAAAGGAGGTTTTGCTAGCTGTGGCGAAGGGTAGTCTAAATTCAGACCTCAGACCAGACCCTCTAACAGAACATCTACTCCTCTAGGTATGGTACTTGGGCCATTCTCCTTAGACATCTCTGGTACCTGCATGTGGTGGTACAGGTCCTCAGGTGCCTCGCCCATGGAGCTGTCGCCCATCATCACCATGTTTCCCGCTTCACTAGACGCATGTGAGGAGAGAGAGGATGATGAATGGCGGCCTGTGCCCATCAAGTTCATGGGGCTGTGAGCAAGAGTGGGAAATAGGGAGGAGTCAGGCCCGTGGTTGAGGAGCCATGCTGGGTGGCAGGGGGACAGAGGAGAGGGGTTTGTCAGCCACCACTGGGGAAGTTTCATTGCCAACGTGCATACCCATCTGAGGTCTGCTTGCTGCTTGCTCCCCACCTTGCTGTTCAGGAGCCCCTCCCTGGTCTTGGGAGGGACTACAGTGGGCTGGCACAGCCTCTAGCTAGAATTACATGGTTTAACGGCTACTCAGTCTGATGACATCAGCAGTTTGTCAGGATAAATGAAAGGGAGACATGTTGAATGAGGTCAAGGATCCCCCCACCCCCACACCTTGCTAGAGGATGTAGGTCTGAGCCAGTGCCTCCCCACTGTCTACAACATGATGGGATCTGCTCCTAGGACAGGTGTCTGTCTGGAAGGGAAGAGCTATCAAAATATCTGGCTGTGAACTCTCTGTGGATTGCCTTCCCTACCTGTGGCTACACATTTGCCAATAGCTCTCCTCTAACAATATCAGAAAGACCCCCATGTGTTTGTTACTTTTTATGTATTGGGTTTTCACTCAGTGCTGAGCTGCTGTTCACACTGGAAAACAAGCCTGAGTGAGGTGTTACTTTTACCAGCCTCCTCCTTCAACCTGGTCTTCCTGCCCTGGAGGCTTAGGGTATCCTCAGTTGAGCTCTGACAAGCCAGGGATCCTGAATTTACAGCAGCCACATCTTCAACGTCCACCTCACTACGTTGTTCTTTTCCTTAAAACCAATCAGTGATCCTCACTCTCCTTGGGATCAAGTCTAAAGGCCTGCACAAACAAGGCCCAACCAGAGTGGGTCCTGGCTCCCTTCCATGCCATAGAATTCTGTATTCCAGCTACCGACTCTTACCTGTAGTAGCAATCAGACTAGCCTGTTCACACCTTGAGACTTCTGCACATGCCAGTCACTTTGCCTGGGTCTTACCTCGTTGCTATCCTAACCCAAATTCTTTTATGCCTAGCAGTTTACTACTTATCTTTCAACACTTTATCCCAAGGCTTCTTCTTCTATGTTCCCACAATACCAGGTCTATGCTTCTGTGAGACAAGACAGTGACTGGAAGCAACCTGTGAGTCCTGTGGCAGGAGCTCTGTGTTCTCGGGTTTGAGGGTATGTTAGGGAATGTACACAAGCACTCTGGAACTCATTCTTCTAGCCCTCAACATTCAGACTTACCTCCTGGGGGTGAACCCGCCTTTGTCCCTAAGGCCGTACCTGTGCCGGTGGGTCATCTTGATGTTCTCAGGGCTCATAGGACTATGGGATGCTAGAGCGTTTCCCCGTGGGGTGCTGGTGCCTGAACATGCAGGACTTAACTTATCCAAACCTGGAAACTCCTGTTGAGAAATGAAGGCCCATTCACAGAGAGTAAAGAAAAGGTAAGTAATTAGGGGTAGGAGAGAAGAGCTGGTTGGTGGTTGAAAATACAAAAGAAACAAAGAAGAATCAGATACTATTGGCTGAACCAGAACTGATGACTTCTTTTGTGCAACGAACCTTTCATGACTGACAGACCCTCCTAACTGCACTGGAACCCAGACCACAAGCCATGAGACTCTGGGCTGCACACTAAGAAAAGCATATCTGAGTTCCTGGGTTTATCAGATCTGAGTTTACAGGCTTTGTAACTGCAGAAAATGTAGATGATGACCTGTGAAGGAAGGGAGGGAGAGCTTATCAGCAGTTAGTCAGCGTGTGTGTCTCACACAAGGATTGGAACTGGGCCAATCCCTTGGACTGCTAAATGGCCCAGCTCTCAAAGACTTGGGCTATGTTGCCTGTGACACAGTCTATGGGGAGACAGGACACAAAATTCTGGTGTAAGTAATTGAAAAACAGCACAGTTCAATTTTAACATAATTAAGTTCTTATTAAGTATGTTGCCTTCTTGGCAGAAACTTCTCATCTCAAACCTTCCCAGGTGTCAGCATGTTGGTTTGTGTCCCCGTTTGCAGCTCTAAGGGAGGAGAGCACAGCTGTGGCAGGTTTTCTCAAGCCCTTAATCATCTGTGGCTTTCAGGGGCCCTACATCCACTGAGAGTGTTTCTGAGCTCTGCCTGAAGCAGCAGCAGATTTTCCACCCTCTTCTTCCAGAGCATGCAGGGAGCTGCAGCGCGTTTCTAGAGACCTTAACATATGTGGGTGTGCACTTTGTGCTTTTTGCTGCAGTTACCTGACTGCTGTCATGGCAGAGGACCTCCTCGGTGGCCAGGATCGTGCCTGCCTGGACCACCTGCTGTGATGGGGAAGTCTTCACACAGCAGAGGGTAGCCAAGTCAGCAGAGGACATGGTGCAATGAGAGTGATGGTCTGTACCCTTCGGATTCAGCGACACTACCCAAGTTCTTTATTAAATGGACACCAACATTTTAAGGGAGAAAGACCTTCTCTGTAAGTTTCATCATAAGATAGCATAGGGAAATCATGACAAAAAGGAAGTATTTCAGGTTTTGTGGGCTTTTGTCTGTAAAATGTGTCTCAGACTATGACAAGCTTTTCCTCCCATTTTTTGCTTTTCCTGCTGTCTGCTCTTGTACAGGAACAGGCTGTGACTTAAATTGGGAGCCTGGAAAGACTGAGATGGCCACAATCCACAGTATCCACAAATAAAATTGCTCAGCATTAAGTGGTCACAACCACTGAGTCTACGGAGACAAACCTTGCTATTGGTTGAGTAGGACTTGCTCCCCAGAACTCATACAGATGTTTAAACTCCAATGTTTCAATACTAATGGTTGAGGAATTAAGGATAAATATTTGATCTAATCATGGTGTCTGAGAGGTAGGGCCAGTGGAAAGTCTTTCTTTCAGTCAGGAGTGTGCCCTCAGAGGGTGTTTCTTGAGAGAGGACTGGTTATTTCATAGTCCAGATTTCACTAGTGCTCTCTGCTTTCTGCTTACCATGTGTCCATTCTTCTGTACCAGCCATGACCAGTCTCTACAGATGCCACACTACAGAGCCTACAAATCCTGAACTGTAACTGCCAAACTGTAAACTGAAATAAACCTCTTCTTTTCCAAAATCTCCTTTCAGGTATTTTAGCTAAAGTAACAAAATGCTAATAAATTCCCCGGGGCTTCTGTAGCCAGCTGTCATCTCCTAAAGAGGAGCTTCTTGTCTATGGCATCCTGGCCCAGTATTGAACAGCTCTACTTCCTACCTTCCCAGCCACATTTACCCAGTAGTTCTGGGTAATAAGAGAACTAGGCTTGGGTGCTGGGTAGCAGCAGATAATTGGGTTTGTATCCCTTGAGGTCTGGGAGCTAGAACATTTAGAAGGAAGGCTTCTCTAGAGAACATTCAGAGTCAGCCCATTCTTGAAAATGTAGTGAGGGTAGGTGAATACAGGGCTCAGGGCCCATTAAACCTTATTCTCAGTCAGCCTGGATTCCCTGTAACACCTGCCAAGGAAAACGAGTGCTGGAATACAGGCCCTCCTTTTATACACCAATCTTTGGGCCAAATCCTGCGTGTAGGCTAAGGAGCCAGGACAGAGTTAGGGAGATCTCAGAGTTGGGGAATGTCCAGCTGGTGGGTCATTTAAGGCTGTGAAATCATTTGGTCGAGTCCTGTCAAGCCAGTTTCAGATGGGACTTGAAATTTAATAAATCTATAGCAGTTGATGATTTTTCAGGGCCTGCAAATGATGTTATAATATCCAAATGGTTCTTGGCAGAGAAAGTTTCCTTATCCTGTTCTAGGGCCTGGTCTAACTCCAGAACTGTGGGGAGCAATCCGGACTGGACTAAGTTACTGGAATTAAGACTTATTCTATGCATCTGCTCTCCCACAATATGGCGCTGGGAGAGAAGTAAACAGCTTCTGCACAGCTGCCTCCAGTTCAATCAATAAACTGTAGGACTTTCTCCTGATTGGAGAGCAGCGTACTCGGCGTGTGGGCAGCTGAGTTAGGATTGGCGGAGGAGGACTATAAAGGAGGAGAGAGACAACATGCACCAGGAACAT
The DNA here is from genome assembly GCF_964237555.1 of Oryctolagus cuniculus. NCBI lineage: Eukaryota > Metazoa > Chordata > Mammalia > Lagomorpha > Leporidae > Oryctolagus > Oryctolagus cuniculus. The sequence continues at coordinate 98,188,385 of NC_091441.1, forward strand.
CTAAGGGGAACATCTGAAGGAACACCTGTGCAGCCCCCCAGAGAGCCGGCCGGCGGTGTGCCGCTCCCCTGCGGAAGTGGGGAATGTGGCCAGGGGGAACTGCCCTTCCACGGAGGTGGAAGGGATAGTAGCCAACCCGGGAAGAACCAGCAGCAAACCCGGGGAGGGCCGAGCAGACGAAAGAACAGCGCAGGGTCTTGTGTCGTTCCTCCACGAAGAGGGGGAGCGACATAATGGTGCCGTGACTCGGATATGAAGCCTAGGCAGGGTTTAGTGTTGCTCCTCCACGAAGAGGGGGAGCGACACAGAACCTGAAAAACACCTTTAAGAGCAGTCATCAAAGGGGGTCGGTGCTGAGGTATAGCGGGTTAAACCCCTGGCCTGAAGCACCGGCATCCCATATGGTCACCGGTTTGAGTCCTGGCTGCTCTACTTCTGATCCAAAGTCCTTGGGCCCTTGTGCCCATGTGGGAAACCTGGAAGAAGCTTCTGGCTTCTGACTGTGGATCAGCTCAGCTCTGGCCACTGCAGCCATTTAGGGAGTAAACCAGCAGATGGAAGACCTCTCTCTCTGTCTCTACCTCTCTCTCTAACTATGTCTTTCAAATAAATAAAACAAATCTTAAAAAAAAATAAAAATAGTCAGCATGAAAGTACTAGGTTTTGCCAGATGTAAGCCTGGGTCACCAGACATGGAGGAAACTGACAGGAGGAGGGGGAGGACAGAGAAAAGGAAGTTACAGTGGAAAGGTAAGGAGAAGAAAAAGAGTGGAGGGAGGGAGAGGAGAGGAGAAGGGAGATGAGGAGAGTGTTGGCTCAGGCCACATCTTACCTCTTGAGACTCTTGGGATGAAAAATATCTCCCTACAGGTGGGCCATATACTTTAGCTCTTTTCTTCAATATAATTAAAACCTCTACTCACTATCATGGTACCCAAAAAACTTTTCTTTGCCCTTGAATCTGACTCCTCCTTTGGGAGAGTGAGACAGAGGATCCTAAGCACCTATCTCCGTGGTAGGGATAGCTTCTTCCCTCCACTTTCCTCTGGCTTGTGGCACAGGTCTAGAGGAAATGACACCTGGTTCTGCAGCAGGAGCAAGACGTGGATCAGCTTACATGGTAGAGACTGGCCCGCATCATTTGGAATTGATCAATCAGCTTCTTATGCAAAGGCCGCATTTCTGGGTGTACGAACTTCTCATGAACTGCTAGCCCAACTCCAAGGACATGGACCTATAAGGGGGACAAACAAGGCCACTCTATCAACCAGGGAGCAGCCCCTGAGAATTACTGACACGTTGCACAGGCCACTAACCTCCAAGCCCTGCAAACCATACCTGCTCCTGCATGAGCTCCTTGAGCTGGGTGATCTTCTCAGCATCTCCTGGATGCTTGGTTATGTAATCTTTATCAAAGAAGGCCTGTGCAGGAAAAGGTAAATCAGGAACACTTCCTAGGACTACTACTTAGATGCCCCCCCCAGGAGGTCTGAGTCCAAAGGTGCCACCTAAAAGGCAGCCAGGCTGCTTCTTCATGGGTACCCACACTAGCATCTCCCCCCTAGCCTGTTTGAACATCTGGTATTCAGAGATGTTTTTAGTGTCTGAGAATGACTGAAGGTGGCCACGTCTCACAGAGCCTGAACAGCCTGCATAGGACAGCAGGGTTGGTGTCCTGGGACCAGAGCCCAGCCTCTTAGCCAGCTGACAACTTGTTTCTCATATAGGGCTGGGCTTTAGGATGCCTCTTGGAGGCCATTTAACATCCTTTCCTAATCAGATGGATTACCCATTTATCAGAGTTCAAAGAACAAAAATGAAGAAAGGGCCTACTAGGGAGTTGTCCACAGGAATAAGGAGGAGTTGGGGGTTTCACCCCAGGGCCATCCCAAGTTAGCTTAGCAAGGAGATGGTTAGCTGGGAAGGCTGTCCATGGACACTGCAATCCTAAGAGGAGGAGCCTGCACAGCATCTCTCCATCCAAGCACTTGCATGGTTTTGGTTAGGGGCCCCGCTCACCTCCTGGTAGCGTGCGATGCCTCCATTAACAGCTGCATCAATGACACCATTCAGGCACATGCTGAGCAGGTTGATGTTGCCATGCACCTGCTTGTGCTGATACTGGCTGATCAGGGCCCGCAGCTCCTGGTTCTTATTCTCAACCACTTGGATGGCATTCTCCAGAGGGCTCACCTCCACCTGGGGCACACAGCACAGTGTCATCCAGGACTCATCACGTTCCTGAGAGCAGGGATCTAAGACTTCTGATGTTGATTCCACTTTCTTGCTTCTAGGGACTTCAGACCCCTTGACGCTTTCTATTTTTCCTTTCTGATTTACAGGCACTTGGAAGCACAGCAAATATTGAAGAGCACTAGTTTTGAAATCAGAGTGCTCCAGCTTCCTGAATGGTTTTCTTATCTGTAAAACGGGACCTTAAAAATAGTTGTGGTCTAGGGGTACTGTGTGCATTGATAAGGGCAGTACACAGCTCCTAGCACAGGATTGACCTGGGGGAGCCTAGGGCAGGCAAGTGGCTGAAATGCTCTTTCATTAGTCCTTAGAGAAAGGTCCCCAGAGCTAGGGCCGAGGGAGCAGTGTGACGCACAGCCCTGTCTGAGTCATGTCTCACCAGTTCTCTCCTCTCCACTTCGAACCATCGAGAGATGCCAGGCAAGCTGTGGGTCAAAGTCAGTGTGGTGCGTTCAATCCACAGGCTCTGCAAGGAGGGCACAGGCAAGTGTAGGCAGTTAGGCAAGTTTTGCCACACCCTACCTACCCTAGGGGTGTAACAGTGACAAGAACCCAAAAAAGTGTGCTTTCCCCTGGGCTTGCTGTGAGCTCTGCCCCTGCTTTCCTAGATTTGTTCACCTTGAATTCATTCTCCTTGTCCTTGGGGCCTTTATGAAAAGGCCTGTCGTACCGGAACTTCCTCACATTGTTGACGCGATAGAAGCTCTTGACGCGATCCGGGACCCTATCCATCTGCAGAACATCCACATAATCTGGAATGGGCGTCACTGCATAGATCTGCAAGTCTGGGCAGGAAGTGAAGGGGAAACCCAGGCACGCCAAAGCAATGCACCTGAACTGCTGACCCCTGTCATCTCCTCAAGGAGAGAAGAGCACACTAGCCTGATCTCTACTGGAAACAGAGACAGAGGCAGCAGCATCTCAAAGGGGGCAAATCAGGCCCACGCTCGATTAGTAAATATCTCTCTGCCTCTTTCCCTCTCTGCTCCAGTGGTGAGCCTCTTGAGCACCCAGCCAAGTGTTCTCTGGTGCCCTTTAAGAAAGAAGGGAAAAAAAAAAGAGTAGATCCCCACTCCACAGGGGTGAGAGAAGGTTACAAGGTCCTGGGTTTGCCTCCCACTCCCTTGACATAAACTATATTTACTGCAAAACAACTTTTAATACTATTTGAAGTACTGGTGGAAAGAAAACAGCTTGGAGTCTGCTTGCCCTCCCCTCTCTGGAACAAGTTTGCCACAGTCTTAGTGGCTATGGTCATGGCGAGGGAGGGTGAAGGGCAGGCCCATATAAGCATTCAATTCCCATGTGCCAAGAAACCACAGGCACTTCTATTTCCTTCTGCTCCCTGCGTGTCTGGATCTCTGACGAAGACGAGGGGCAGTCACAGTGCACAAGGGAATGGAGCAGAACACAGCACAGGTGGTATCCCTGTGACAAGAGCCCTGGTCCATCCTGCACAGTGATTACTCCTGACTTGCTGGGCAGGCCCCTTATAGGGCAGGGAGGACTAAGCTGGGTAGCAGTCAGCCTGAGGGATAAAGGCTCCTCTGAAGTCTTTTTTTTTTTTTTTTTTTGACAGGCAGAGTGGACAGTGAGAGAGAGAGAGACAGAGAGAAAGGTCTTCCTTTGCCATTGGTTCACCCTCCAATGGCTGCCGCGGCCGGAGCACCGCGCTGATCTGAAGGCAGGAGCCAGGTGCTTATCCTGGTCTCCCATGGGGTGCAGGGCCCAAGGCCATCCTCCACTGCACTCCTGGGCCACAGCAGGGAGCTGGCTTGGAAGAGGGGCAACTGGGACAGAATCCGGCACCCCGACCAGGACTAGAACCCGGTGTGCCAGCGACGCAAGGCGGAGGATTAGCCTATTGAGCCATGGCGCCGGCCTCCATTGAAGTCTTGCTTAGGGGTACCCACAAGCCACCCATGGGTAAGTGCATGCCACTGTTTCCTCTGGGAGGCAGGAGTATCTTGCTAGGTGTGGATTCAGTGCTAAGAACGCACACAGGTTCAGGACTAGGGGTAACCTGGCCTGTGAAGGGGCCAGGGGCAGCTGACTGAGCGGGACTCACCTCCCAGGGCCCAGCCTCCCTCCCCCCAGTCAAGTGTCGAAAGATACACTGGGCATCGCACTGTAGGATGGCGTCGTCAGGATGGTTGGGGTGCTGCATGGCGACGGCCTGCGGGAACTCGCTGAGCATCCGCTGTTGGAAGGCCTCCAGCCTCTCGTAGTCATGGCCACGACACACGTATTCTTTGTTCTGCCACAAACATGAAAGCACACTCCATGCTTCATCTGAAGTCCCCCACCTTAACTTTGTAGTCAGTAGTTAATCATCCTACAAATATATCCCAGGAAGTCTTTTCTTCTTCTTCTTCTTCTTTTTTTTTTTAAGATTTATTTATTTATTTGAAAGAGTTACACACAGAGAGGAGAGGCAGACAGAGAGAGAGAATGGTCTTCCATCTGCTGGTTCACTCTCCAATTGGCTGCAACGGCCAAAGCTATGCTGATCTGAAGCCAGGAGTCAGGAGCTTCTTCTGGGTCTCCCACATGGGTGCAGGGGCCCAAGGACTTGGGCCACCTTCCACTGCTTTCCTAGGCCATAGCAGACAGCTGGATCGGAAGTGGAGCAGCTGGGATTCGAACTGGTGCCCACATGAGATGCCGGCACCACAGGCGGCAATCCTACCTGCTATGCAACAGTGTCAGCCCCAGGAAGTCTCTTTTGCACCAGGCCCTCAGGCATGGGGCATAATGCTGAGTCCCTGTCTTAAAGGGGATGACAGTCAAGGAGGAAGAGGGACAGATGGAGACAGAACTGCATTGTGGTATGCAGTCCTGGGGGTGATGTACAGGCTACAGGATGCTTAGATACCTTACCCACAAAGGGAAGCAAGGTGGGGGATAGAATTTTAGAAACATCTTGCTGGGGCTGGCGCTGTGGCGCAGCGTGTTAAAGCCCTGGCCTGAAGCACCAGCATCCCATATGGGTGCTGCTTCTCGTCCCAGCTGCTCCTCTTCTGATCCAGCTCTCTGCTGTGGCCTGGGAAAGCAGTAGAAGATGGCCCAAGTGCTTGGGTCCCTGCACCCACATGGGAGACCCAAAGGAAGCTCCTGGCTCCTGGCTTTTGATAGGAGTGAACCAGAGGATGGAAGACCTTTCTCTCTGTCTCTACCTCTCTCTGTAATTTTGTCTTTCAAATAAACAAAATAAATCTTAAAAAAAAAAAAAAGAAACATCTTGCTTAAAAAATAGTCCTGAAAGGCCCACACAGATTAGTCTAGTAGGGAGGAGTAGGAAAGGATAATGAAGTAGGTACAGTGACGACCAGGGCAACAACAGTCAAGACAAGAAAAGGAAAGGTTTGTGTGTGTGGACAACTTGTGAAATGGTGGCTGAAGACCCCAGCATGTTTTCAAGGGACAATTGCTATGGGAGCCACCAAAGAATTTGTAATAGGGGTGGGGTAACTAGGCATGTGCTTTTGAAGGATCACTTTTATCAGCTGTAAGAAACAGTCTAAACATTGCCTAACGCCCAGTAAGTATTCAGTGATGGTAAGCACCTTTGACAGTAAATTTCTTTGCAAATGTGTTAGCAGAACAAGTCAACATCACATTTTTTACAATCTTATGTTATATTATATTTGGTTTGTGTTAGGTCTTAGTTTTCTCTTTGTGGACAAGGCACTCCCCCCCACCCCCCCTCCCACCCCGCCCAGCCAAACCCCTGCTGTGTTGCTGACCCCACAGCGAGGTCAGGAGTGGAAGGCTGGTTTCCTTTGAAACCAACTAGGGACACAGTCTTCAGACTATCAGACCCATTTCACCAAAGAGGTGCCAGGCATTGGCAGCTCCTTCCCAACATGTCTTCAGAGGAAGAGAGAGGCCATACGGGCCAGCCATATGCTTCTCAGACAGGGATGATTACAGCCTTGATGGAAGACATCAAGCTGCTCAAAACAGATTTCTGTCGCCTTTTTAATTCTTCTCTTACTATGAGAGAACTCAGCTAAGGCTGGGCCGTGTGTCCAGATGAATCAGAAGGGCAATACCAGAGGGGAAGTCAAGGTCAGGAGGAAAAGGTTGGCCAGACTAACATCAAAGGACAGAGACATTTCTAAGTCTCTTACTTGATAAACAGAACCAGCAAAGAAAGTACAGCTGTCTGTCAGTACCCGCATAGGTTGAACCTAGGACCCCTGTGGACACCACAAACTGTAGATGCTCAAGTACCTTATATAAAATGGTGTAGTATTCATATACAATTTAGGTCATCCTCCTGTATATTTCACATCTTCTCTAGATTACTTATACTACCTAATACAATATAAATGCTTTATAAACAGTGGCTATACTAAATTATTTAGGGAATAATGACAAGAAAAATATCTGTACACGTTCAGTACAGACCTGTCTTTTCCTCGTATTTTCAATCTGCAGTTGGCTAACTGTATAAGAATTGATCTTTCATTTTCACTCAAGTATGGAAAACTCTCACCAGGGTCTGTTCACGGGTGAAATGAAGGGAAATACAAATCCCCCAAGAAGGGAGGGCTGAGTGTTTTCCGCTCTCCTTGAAGATCAGTAATCACATTTGTGAGGCAAGGCAGGCAGATGGTCCAGAGAAACCAAGCTGACAGAGCTAAAGTAATAAATGGACTGTGTTCATGGGTGGTGAAGGAGTAGAGGAAGACGGCACACAGTGCTGAGGCTTGCTGCTGGCCTCATATTTGTTCATTTAGGCAGGAGCCCCAACGTCCCCAGACAAGACAAAACAGGCTTTTACTTTGTCTTCACCATCTACAATCAAAAACAGCACTTCCATTGGGACTTATTCCATTTCCTACAGACGAACTCAGCAACTGAAGGAAGGAAAGGCTAGGAAAACTTGTATGCATGAATCACAGCCCACAGAGACTTGTCTCTATATGGAGACGGGGATGAATTGATGAGTAGCACTTCCTAACACCCTTTGCTATTCTCCTTTCTTTACAAGAGCCCTTGAAGCCACATCTGGACATTCAGTTTGTTACAGAACTTTCTGGAGATGCTTTTGGTTTCACTTCTTGAGTAATCCCTGCCACCTCTTTTGCTGACCTCCACCCCCTACTATTGTAAAATGAGGCATGCTGAAGGGGCAGCAACTAAGCTACTACCAAAGTGTCAGGGAGGGGGGTCACTACAAGTGAAGGTCCTCCTAAGAATGCTTCTCTGCTCACTCCCATTCTGTCACTAAGAATACTTCTCTGGAACAGAGTGGAGCCTTCTGGGGATCTCAACCAGGCAGGATGAACTTGCTGCCCTGTTGTTACCAGTTCCCACACAGATCATTTTTCCTTTTAGCCTAAAATGATTACTGTCCAGGAAAAGCGCAAGTTGACCCATCTTACATTTGAAACGCGATTATCCTGGGCTTTGTTGCTAGCAGACTGAATTTTGTTTTTAGGGTATGAAGTCCAGTAGACTAAAGCAACTTCTCCAGTAAGACAGGATCCCAAACATATCAGTGCTATGAACAAACCTATGAACTTTCTTAGCTGCTCACTGAGATTTGTGGATACTGAACTTTAATGAGATACTGGAATCTGGAACAATCAGAGCTGGTCTTAGCTTTAGCTCCAGGGCCTATTCATCTGGACAGTTTCGTTTAGGTCATCTGAGAACAACAAATCTCTGGGGAATAGCCTGCAAGCCCAGGCTGACTACTCATGGGGCTCATGGGTTATATAGAATAAATTAGAAAATAACAATTGCTCAACAATGCCAGCAAGTCTATACGCAGTCATCTCTTCCACACTGCTTACATTCCACCCAGCCTTCTGGAATGCTGTTGTCATCCTGGATCAGAGAACTGGCTGCTAGAAGAAGCCTTCCATATCTAGGCTTAATGCTTGGCAGCTCTTGCAGGGCCCTGGGGAACTAAGTGGACTGTCTCCCTAGTGTTCTCAAACTGCAGTTCTCCATCCTGGCTGTGCTAGCTCCAGTGCAGCCAAGAGGGGAGAACCCCATCCTAGCTGAGAGACTCCAGGAAGCTAGGCTACTGCTAAGGTCAGGGCTGCCCAGTGCCCTGCTGGCAGAGAGGAGTGGAATGGGAGGTCCAGGCATTAAAGGCAGAAGCAGGAAGTTACCTATGGGCAATTCCTACAGGCTGGATACTCCCTAAAGGAACTTTGTTGATTTGGTAGGAAAACCACATTCACTCATTTGTGGTAGTTACAGAATAAGACAGTAGACTAAAACAGAGTCTGGAGCTGTTAGCTAAAAGCCTTTTGTTGACTAGTTAGTTTTTTGGAAAGAAGTATTCAGTAGAACAGACAAAAAAGTACAAGTTTTAAGTGAATTATGTATATAAAGTACAAGTGCTTGTGACCCTCTGAATGGACTCACCCGAAGGAAGAAAGGAAACTTCCTGCCGTAGAAGCCAACACGAAAGAACTCAGGCTCCAGGCGCTGCTGCTCCATAATGTTGTCATAGTAGCTGGCCTCCATTTTCTGTGAACCAGAAAAATAACTGCCTTCAGGGTGGCTTAACTGCTTCTTGTGCCAGAGCAAATTCTCCTAGGCAACTCAATCTGGGTAAGGATGAAGTGAGTCCCTAGCCATGGCTAGCTTCTCTCCATGGAGTTGCATCATGCCAGAAGAAGTCCTTCTCCACAGCTGTCTGATGGTGGGCTGGGGACAGGCTTACTCTCTGCAGCCCCTGCAGTTGCCCTCAATGTTCTTCCAGGGGATATATCTGTCCCATGGAGACATGGGCTTCCTGCATGTGAGGGACACACATTTTATTACCTTTTATACCCAGGGTTCTGGTTTTAACTGACACTCACTCCACGGGTTGATCCCTTACTTAGAGCTGCAATTCTTAGTGCCATTTCATCAAGTACAATTCATCCACTCTTGTTTGTCAATCACCTGATTAAAGATGCTAACAACCATAGTGAGGAAGGATCAGCTGCAAGCATCATTGGCACTGGTTTCAGCTTATATATTAAACTTGGAAAGGTAATCAATACATGTGGTGTCTGTCATTACCAAGTTGGTAAGCATTTTAGTTTTGGCCCACCCAGCTTTGCATTCGAAAAAAAGGACTGATTTTTCTGGCAAGATGGCTCTGATGTATTCAGTCAAGCCAGCCTGCTTAGGGAGCAGTGACTTTTAAGAACCAGTCAAGGGCTGCTGGTAAAGGACCATACCAAAGCCCCAATCTAGATCAAGGAACAAAGGAGACAAAGGTACCATTAAGACGAGGGTGCGGGGAAGATGAGATGAGACTGCTGGCCTCTTTTAGCTGAGGAAATCAACTGCTACTTTGGTTCAGAACTCAGGACCAGAAAGCAGGAAACATTTGGTGCAGACTCTGAATATTTTGCTTCAAGAAGGGAGTAAGAACAGGTACTTAAAAGTGACTACAAGCCAAAGTGGGGAAAACTCTTAACAAAGCTTTTAGAGAAAGAATCCTTAAACAAACCAGCATTAAACAAAACTATGAGGTTGAATTGCCACTTCCCCTTTGGAACTCCCATCCTATTCTGCCTATGCTGGCTTCTCCCCTCCCCAGGCACCAGCGGCCCCTGGGGTCCAGATTGTACAATCATTTGTCAGGTATGTGTTTTGGTTCCTCAGTCAGAATACAAGTGTCATGCTTCTGTACAGCAATAAATTAAATGTTGGGCACCTGGTGAATGTTCACTAGAATTGATGCCCAGAGGGTCCTGGGCACCTCTAGTTAGGGCTGGGGTCAGGAAAGGGGCCAAGCTCACCCGAATCCAGCTGAGGCTCTGATAGTCGTAGAGGCTCTCATACTGACATGCCAGCTCCCTGCACAGTGGGATCCCAAACTCCCAGCTCTGCATCAGAAATAGGAACAGGATTTCAGCACCTCAGGCAATCCCAGAATGGCCCATACGTACATCAAACATATCGGAGGTTACAACAAAAGACTTCCTGTAGCTTCAACTCATATGTCACAAAGAACATATGCCTCCAGCACACAGCTTGGTGGCTTTCTAGCCCAAGCAAGGTTTTTGGGTCTCTGCTCAAATGTCTTCACCTCCAAGAGGCCTTCCTCAACTACCTTGTCAAGGACAAGTACATCCCTGTCCATTGCTGGTTTTTTTTTTTTTTTTTTTTGGTGAACAGAAGTCTTTTTTTTTTTTTTTAGATCCATTTATTTATTTGAAAGTCAGAGTTACGCAGAGAGAGGAGAGGCAGAGAAAGAGAGAGAGAGAGAGAGAGAGAGAGAGGGAGGTCTTTCACCCGCTGGTTCACTCAATTGACTGCAAGGGCCAGAGCTGTACCGATACAAAGCCAAGAACCAGGGGCTTCTTCTGGGTCTCCCACTCAGGCACAGGTACTTTCCCAGGGTATAGCAAAAAAGATGCATTGGAAGTGGAACAGTGGGGACTTGAACTGGTGCCCGTATGGGATGCCGGCACTGCGGGTGACAGTCTTACTTGCTACACCACAGCGCTGGCCCCTCCATTACTGTTTGTTCCTCTGAAGCTGTCCAATTAAAAACATTTTTTTGACAGGCAGAGTGGACAGTGAGAGAGAGAGAGACAGAGAGAAACGTCTTCCTTTTGCTGTTGGTTCACCCTCCAATGGCCACCGCAGCTGGCGCACTGTGGCCGGCGCACTGCGCTGATCCGATGGCAGGAGCCAAGTACTTCTCCTGGTCTCCCATGGGGTGCAGGGCCCAAGGACTTGGGCCATCCTCCACTGCACTCCCTGGCCACAGCAGAGAGCTGGCCTGGAAGAGGGGCAACTGGGACAGAATCTGGCGCCCCGACCGGGACTAGAACCCGGTGTGCCGGCGCCGCAAGGCGGAGGATTAGCCTAGTGAGCTGCGGCGCTGGCCTAAAAACATTTTTTTTTTAAGATTTATTTACCAGCCGGCACCGCAGCTCACTTGGCTAATCTTCCGCCTGCGGTGCTGGCATCCCGGGTTCTAGTCCCGGTTGGGGCGCTGGGTACTAGTCCTGGTTGCTCCTCTTCCAGTCCAGCTCTTTGCTGTAGCCCGGGAAGGCAGTGGAGGATGGCCCAAGTGCTTGGGCCCTGCACCTGCATGGGAGACCAGGAGGAAGCACCTGGCTCCTGGCTTCAGATCAGCGCAGCGTGCTGGCTGCAGCGTGCCAGTCGGAGCGGCCATTTGAAGGGTGAACCAATGGAAAAGAAAGACCTTTCTCTCTGTCTCTCTCTCTCACTGTTTAACTCTGCCTGTCAAAAAAAAATATTTATTTACCTATTTGAAAGACAGAGTTACACAGAGAAAGGAGAGGCAGAGAGAGAGAGAGAGAGAGAGAGAGAGAGGTCTTCCATCCGATGGTTCACTCCCCAGTCGGCCACAATGGCTGGAGCTGTACCGATCCAAAGCCAGGAGCCAGGAGCTTCTTCCAGGTCTCCCATGTGGGCTCAGGGGCCTAAGGACTTGGGCCATCCTCCACTGCCTTTCCAGGCCATAGCAGAGAGCTGGATTGGAAGTGGAGCCAGGTCTCAAACTGGCGCCCATCCCATATGGGATGCCGGCTCTTCAGGCCAGGGTGTTAACCCGCTGTGCCACAGCGCTGGCCCCCTAATTAAAAATTTTAAAATCGGGGTCAGCTCTGCGGCGTCATGGGTAAAGATACTGCCTGCAGTGTCAGCATCCCATATGGGTTCTGGTTCGAATCCCAGCTGCTTATTTTTTTTGACAGGTAGAGTTACAGACAGTGAGAGAGAGAGAGAGAGAGAGAGAGAGAAAGGTCTTCCTTTCTTTTGTTCACTCCCCAAATGGCCACTATGGCTGGTGCTGTGCCGATCCGAAGCCAAGAGCCAGGTGCTTCTTCCTGGTTTCCCATGTGGGTGCAGGGGCCCAAGCACTTGGACCATCCTCCACTGCCCTCCCGGGCCACAGCAGAGAGCTGGACTGGAAGAGGAGCAATCGGGATTAGAACCTGGCGCCATGGGCAGAGGATTGACCAAGTGAGCCACAGCACCAGCCCTACTCTACTTCTGATATAGCTCTCTGCTATGGCCTGGGAAAGCAGTAGAAGATGGCCCAAGTCTTTGGACTCCTGCACCCGTGTGGGAGACCCAGAAGATGCTCCTGGCTCCTGGATTTGGATAGGCCCAGCTCTGGCCATTGCGGCCATTTGGGGAGTGAACCAGTGGATGGAAGATCTCTCTCTGTCTCTCCCTCTGCCTCTCTGTAACTCTTTCAAATAAATAAATAAATCTTTAAAAAAATTTTAAATAAGTTTTTTCTTTGTTAGAGCGAGTGAGAGAAAACACTTCCATTCATTGATTTATTGCCCAAGTATATACAATGGCAGGGGTCTGGGCTTGAAGCTGGGAGTTAGGAATACAATCCAGGTCTCCTTTGTGAACCATCACTGTCACCTCCCCAAGTCTGCACTGGTAGGAAGCTAGAGTCAGGAGTCAGATTCAGGAAGTAAATCTCACTACTCCAGTGTGGGATACTAGCATCTTAACCACTTGGCAAAATGCCTGTTCCCTGAAGTTATATTACTTAAAAAAGAAATATTAGGGCTGGCGTTGTGGTGCTGTGGATTAAGTAGCTGTCTGCAATGCTAGAATCCTATATGGGTGCTGGTTCAAGTCCTAGCTGGTCTACTTCTGATCCAGCTCTCTGCTAATGCACCCGGGAAAGCAGTGGAAGATGGCTCAAGTCTTTGGGTCCCTGCATCTAAGTGGGAGACCTAGATGGAGTTCCAATCTCCTAGTTTTGCCCTGGCCCAACCCTGGCCATTGTGGCCATTTGGGGAGTGAATCTGCGGATAAAAGATTTTCTCTCTCTTTCTGTCACTCTAACTCTCCTTTTCAAATAAATAAACAAATCTTTTAAAAATTTTGCTCTTCTTGTATTAACCTTGATTAGATGATAATCTGCATGAAGCTAGAAATCCTGTTTATATACTTCATTCTCAAAGCCTAGAACAATGCTAAGCATATACTTGGTATTTATTTAATGAGTTAATGAAAGAAACATGGACCTTTAAATTAAGATCATTTAAGCTAAGAAAGAAATATGGAAACTAAGAAGGTGGGCACCCAGGGACTTGGTGCTGGGTCTGAAAATTTCCTTTGAGGGAAGTTTTGAACCTTAAGTTAGGATTCAGCTGATCCTTGTCTAGTGGGTTCCCAGGCTACCACTATGGAGTGACCCATTATCATGACAGATGTATCCCACAGGTGCCTGAGGAAAGCTGCAGTGGCCTTCACTAACAGGCACTATTGTCTATTTCCTCCTTTTATTTTACTTTTTTTAAAAAACATGTATTTGTTTCTATTTGAAAGAGTTACAGAGGGAAAGACAGAGAGGGATCTTCCATCCACTGGTTCGCTCCTCAAATGACCACAATGGCTGGGGCTAGGCCAAGTGGAAGCAAGGAGCCAGGAGCTTCTTCTGGGTCTCTCACATGGGTGGCAGGGGCCCAAGTACTTGGGCCTTCTTCCTGTGCTTTTCCCAGGCCATTAGCAGGTAGCTGGATTGGAAGTGGAGGAACCTGGATACAAACTGGCACCCATGTGGCATGTTACATTCCAGGTGGCAGCTTTACCCACTATCCCATAATGTTGACCCCTTTCTTTTCCTTTTTTTTTTTTTTTTGTGACAGGCAGAGTGGACAATGAGAGAGAGAGAGACAGAGAGAAAGGTCTTCCTTTTGCCGTTGGTTCACCCTCCAATGGCCGCCGCGGCCGGCGCGCTGCGGCCGGCACACCGCGCTGATCCGATGGCAGGAGCCAGGAGCCAGGTGCTTTTCCTGGTCTCCCATGGGGTGCAGGGCCCAAGCACCTGGGCCATCCTCCACTGCACTCCCTGGCCACAGCAGAGGGCTGGCCTGGAAGAGGGGCAACCGGGACAGAATCCGGCGCCCCGACCGGGACTAGAACCCGGTGTGCCGGCGCCGCTAGGCGGAGGATTAGCCTAGTGAGCCGCGGCGCCGGCCTTCTTTTCCTTTTAATACAGAGTTTTCTTTCTGCTGGATAGACTGGGAGTCATTGGTGTGCCTGATGTTTACTTAGTACTAATTAAACATTTTAACACAGGAATTTTCAAACATATAGAACAGTAGAGAGCATGTAAGAATTGGATCTGGATAAATCTCCACTCCATGCTGATGAACGCTCACACCATGCTTGTGCTGTTTGGTGGGCTTTCTGGGCATCCAGTCAGCTAGATGCCAGAAAGACAGGTCTAAAATTGTGCCAATGAGGGGCCCTAGGTCAGGCCTTTACTAGCAGCAAAGTAGGCTCAGGCCTAGGACTGTGGATCAGTTACATGGGCTGGCTGACACCGAGTACAGACCTTCCTTGCGGGCCAGGTTATAGAGAACTGTGGTTTTGAAATGGTTTCTTACTTACTGGTGCATTCTCTTCAAGGGTAAATGTTTTCTCAGTGGATATTTTAACAAAGCAGTCTCATGTTATGCAAAATGAATAACGCTTCTGATTTATGGGCAAAAATCATTCATGTTTAAATATTTCTTTTTAATGATGAAAAAACTCATTAAAAAACCCTCCAATTTCTATTTATTTGAGTAAGGGGCTCAGCAACTACAGTTCTTTGAATGATCCTACTTCCATTTTTTTCACCTTAAATGATTTTTTTTTTTTTTTTGGACAGGCAGAGTGGACAGTGAGAGAGAGAGAGACAGAGAAAGGCCTTCCTTTGCCGTTGGTTCACCCTCCAATGGCTGCCGCGGCCAGCGCGCTGTGGCCGGCGCACTGCGCTGATCCGATGGCAGGAGCCAGGTGCTTCTCCTGGTCTCCCATGGGGTGCAGGGCCCAAGCACTTGGGCCATCCTCCACTGCACTCCCGGGCCACAGCAGAGAGATGACCTGGAAGAGGGGCAACCGGGACAGAATCCGGCGCCCCGACCGGACTAGAACCCGGTATGCTGGCACCGCAAGGCGGAGGATTAGCCTAGTGAGCCGCGGCGCCGGCTGATTTATTTTTTATTTATTTGAAAGGGTTACACCGCCCCCACTACTTCAATTTTTCAAAATATGGTCAAAGCTGAGTTATGAGAGAATGGCTTCAGCAAGTTATATACCCAGCCTTCCAGTCATTGCAAGGGCCACACTCAATGGTCAGTGGTCATAGGGCACCACTCAGAGCTCTCCCAGAGATGGGAGGAGGGTGGTCAGGAAGCCCCTAGAAAGACTGAACCAGCACTGACAATGCTGCCAACCCCATAGAATCAAGGTTGATGAAGAGTAACCTCAATACAAGGAGGCCAGGCTGTGTAGTAGGGAAGGGAAATCCAAGATAAGAAATGTACCAGTACAAGGTGGTACAGGCCTCCTTTGGCCATGAATAAAATCTGTTCAGTTTTACCCACCCCTCAAATTTTCTATGGCAGCAGAATAGAAAGCCACATCAATTCTTTAAGTAGATCTGATAAATTCAAATGGAGTTCCAGTAGTCTCTGCTGTAGGAGCATTAGCATTTACAGACTGCAAAGCTGGTATATGGGGTTTTCTCATACACCTGCAACCTGGAAAAGACTGCCTTCCAAGCCACAGAACTTAGCTATTTTGTTCTCCAGAGAAAATAAACCTGATATGCACAAGGGTACCCACCCACTGACCACCCTACTCACTACCCTGTGCAGTTGCTACCAACCCTATAGTGTCAAGATGTCATGTGTGCATTACAGCAAAAGCTGAAGGCTAAAAGGCTTGCCTAATGACACCTACCTTGCCTTTGTTGAAGTAGTGGATGATCTTCCGGCACAGTCCCTCTTTCCGCTGCCATTCTGTCTGAGATGGGTAGTGGAGGAATTCCCGCAGTGGTCGGTCCTCCCACTGCAGCAGCTCACAGTAGAGGAGCAGAGTGAATGCAGCCTCTGTGGGGGGATAGGCAGCTTCCTCTCAGGGCCCAGGAGTAGCCTGGTACCAGGGGACTGTGCTGAACACATGCCAGGACAAGGCAAGTGCAGCTCGGGTCAGGAATACTGGATATCAAAGATTAGGCAGTAAGATTGCCTAGCAAACCAACAACCCTCGTCCATGGCATTGAAGGAGTCAAAGATCCTCGTAGACACCTTCCTCCCATGGCCTGGTCACCTGCTTAGGGCTCCAGATAAAAAATAAAAAATGGCTCAGCAAGCAGAGTTTGTGCACAGACTGCCTTGCTTTGGGAGACACTGACATGTCAGACAGAGTTCTTAGGTACCTTTTTGTTCAACTGATACAACTTCCCTTCCAACTTTCTCAGAAATGGCACTTGGGATAAGCACTGACCGAAGCTTCCCTCAGCCCTCCCTTAGCTACTCTCGTCATCTTCAGCTCCATTTTCTGTCCTCAGCATGGCCCTGGGAAAGACCCTTTCTCTTCATCTCTTAAGTTTCTAATAAGATCAAATTGTATTGTTGTTGGGCCTGGAGCAGAGGCTCCATTCCTGGAGGAAACTAAACTGGTACTGAACTCTGAATGGAGGCCTAGCAACACTTTACTTGTGGAACAGTTAAGAGAAGGTGATGCAAAAACACAGTTAAGTAGTGTGGCTCCCTGAATGCCAGGAGATAAGTCACACTGAGGGGCAGCCACTGCTCAGGATCCTCATTACAGAGTGCTCTCTTCCTTTTGGTCACTTTAGTGGGAACCTCCTACTGGCAAGCTAATTTGTTCTAGCTTCTGCCTGGCTTTCAAGGCCCTACTCAAACCTGTTACCCATGACTATGAAGAATCTCATTTCTAATCATTTTGTGCCCCGCTTTTTGTTTCATCCAGGCTTGTCTGTGCAGTTCTCTAGGGTCCTCATCCTGGCTTGTCTGTGACCTTGCCACTGGAACCTCTTGGGCAGGGATACACACTCCTTGTGGGATCTGAATCTGGGAAACTTTTTCCCTCAGACGACAGAGGAGCCTTTTCTCTCTGTGGCACTCACGACCTTCCTTTGGAATTTTGGAAATAATGTAAAATATTGTTTTCCCTGTCCGTATTCTTTGCAGATACTGGAGCCACCAAAGACAAGGCTTAACTCTTTTCTCTATCCAAATCCCTGACTCAGCCTCTCAGTCATGGCCCAGACCTCCTAAGCTTTAGCAAATGCCTCTACAGATAAATAGAGCTTATCAAAGTCTTTTTCTTCTCTACTCTCTCAAATGATTGTTGGCATCATAGGTGTGCAAGTGGCTACAGAGAATGGCAGATCCAGCTCAGTCACTTTAGATTTAATTCTTGTCAAGTTGTACTATCATTAGAGGTACCATGTATGCCAAACCCTCCATAATATCTACAGATAAAGATGGCAGATTCTCTGTTTCTGCCAATCTATCCAGTTCTAGTCATAGCTGCAAATTAAGATAGCTTGAA
The DNA here is from genome assembly GCF_964237555.1 of Oryctolagus cuniculus. Taxonomy (NCBI): domain Eukaryota; kingdom Metazoa; phylum Chordata; class Mammalia; order Lagomorpha; family Leporidae; genus Oryctolagus; species Oryctolagus cuniculus. Next base: position 98,205,962 of record NC_091441.1, read on the forward strand.
TTTCCTGTTAGGTCACACAAATTCAAGTCCTGTACCCTAAGGGCCAAGAAATAGTACCTGGTCATCACAGCCAAGAAGATGTGTGTTTTGGGTGAACTATGGCACAAAGTGATTAGAAAGAACACACATGCATCACACATATACTCTCTTGATTCAGTGTGGCTCTCAGTAAACTGAGTATGACACGCATTCTGAAATGTTTTAAAATTTGTTCTGGATAGAAAGGCCTTAGTAATGGATTAAACTATAGATACATGAAAGAGCCCCTGACTGGCCTGTCAAGAAGTCAGATGAACTCTGTACATTCTAAACTGGGAGCTCAATGTGGGGCTGCTGTGCAGTGATAAGGGAAGAGTCTAGATTTCAAGGTGGACCTGTCAGTGAGTTCTGGAAGTCCAAGGGTAAGGGGGATATTCCTTTCTAGTGCTATCACTTGACTCTGGATTTGAAGGCCCTAAGAAAAGCTCTGTTCATGAGGACAGGACACTTTAAAACCTGATGCACCAGAATTTGGGGGTCACCCTTAAGGTCTCAGAGGGGTGGACAGTGGAGGACATGGCATGAAGGCACAAGAGAAAGTTCTTCTGCTTGCTCTGTACCACATGCCACAAGGGAGCTGGGGGAAAGGCCCCAACACTCTGCTGAGAGCTGACAGGCACCCCTATCTGGAGACTTCCTCTGCTACCTAAGGGCAGATGCAGCTCTCATTTCTCCTCACTCACCTGTGTAGTTTTCAGCCTGCAAATGCATATCACAAAGCTTATGGATATAGCGGATATACATCTCTTCTTTGTTAATCTCAGATTTGTAGAAGTTCTTTAAGGGAGAAAAGGAAACACAAATAAATATGAGAGCATCTGCCACATGGGGAGGCCATACCTGAGCTCCAGGTAGCCAGCCAAAGCCCTGGATGTGTTGGGTAGGAGGGGGAGGGTGGACTCTGGAGGCAACCAGTACCAGAAAGACAGGGCCAGCCAGAAAGGACTGTTGGAGTGAAAATACAGGCAGGTATATCATGGCTCTGAGTAGTGTGAAAGTGGAAGGGCAGATTGAGGATCAAGGCAGGTTGTGAATCAGGGTAGCTCAGGATTGGCAGGGCATTGGCAAGAAGCCAGGCTAGAGTTCTGCCCAAAGAAAAGCTCATATCAGTCCTTTCCCAATTGGAAATATTGCTGGTGAGGATCAGGCCTCCGAGATACAAGTAAGAGTTGATGTCCTGCCTCAAACCCTTATTGCACACATAAATTGTAGAAGGTCAAGTAAATCACAGTATAGGTCAGAAACTATCCCAATAGGCAGACTCTCACCATCAGGTTAACAGTGCAGCCAATCTTCTTATTCTCTGTTTCTTCTCCTTTCATGCAGTCCCTGGAAAGGAGAGCACAGATGAACACCAATGACATGAAGTGGCGCCCTGGGACAATACACAGAACTGCAGTGTCACTGATGTTAGTATAGACAAACTCCAGTTTAGGATGCCCTACAGCAGGGAGTGCTTTCAGAGATGAGGACTGTACTGTGTGCTCTGAGTGTTGGACTCAAAGATCCATGTTCAACTGGCCCTGTTTTGGAGGCAGAGTACAGAGCCAGATGCTGTATCAGGGCATTAACTGACACCTATCATTGTCTTTGGCATAGAAGGGTGTGTCATAAAATGGAAAGCCAAACCCTCAAGTTCCCAAGGAACTTCCCTCAAGGAAGGCACAGAGTTCTCCCTAAATGGCAGGTTTCATTTTCTGGGAAAGCGTTCAGCAGAAGCCAAGACTCTCTGCTCCAGGAATCTAGATACAGGATCCTATGACCACAGCAATGATGGCATAGCTGGCATGCTCACCATCCAAGTGGCATTTCTCCCTGTAGGCTCCTTCCTGTGCACTAGTCTTTGGAACCATCTCTCACTGGGAGTAGCAGGTCTAGTTCTTTCTTATTCACAGACAGCTTCAGCCAGGGCTGGGCTATATTTGTCCCCAGTAGGGTCTGGGTATTGGAGGGGATCATGGCTGGCCTGTGAGAAACAGGACAATAGGTATACTGAGCCTGGATCCTTACCAAGGGAGAGGAGGCTAGCCTAAGCCAAGCTCCTCTGGGAAGAGCCAAAGGCCCAGCACAATGAGATGAAGGAGAAAGAGAACCAGACTGGTGAATCTCATAAGAAGTGTCCTATTCACAGTCAGTCAGAGTCTAGTCTTTTCACTGTGTCTCCTTCCATGGGACTCCATACTGTTTTGGAGAAGATCTAGTTTCTTTTCTTATCTTTGTTTGTTTGACAGATAAGAGTTAGACAGTGAGAGACAGAGAGACAGAGAGAAAGGTCTTCCTTCCGTTGGTTCACCCCCCAAATGGGCACTACCGCCAGCGCTGTGCCAATCTGAAGCTAGGAGCCAGGTGCTTCCTCCTGGTTTCCCATGTGGGTGCAGGAACCCAAGCACTTGCGCCATTCTCCACTGCCTTCTTGGGCCACAGCAGAGAGCTGGACTGGAAGAGGAGCAACCGGGACTAGAATCCGGTGCCCATATGGGATGCCGGCGCCGCAGGCGGAGGATTAACCAAGTGAGCCACGGCACCAGCCCCGAAGATCTAGTTTCTTGTGCTTTTGTGTGTTAGCAGCTGTGGGGGAAAGCTGCAGGTTTGTTCGAGGACTAGTAGGGTCAGGGTGGACAGTGTCTTGGTTTTGTTTCAGGGACAGGGACAGGACCCAGTGAGGAGCAGCACAGCTAGGAATGAGAAACCCTGAGTCTAGTCTCTGAGCCTTTTGATGGCCATCTGACAAAAAGAGTTCTCTCTGCTTCTCCCTGAAACAAAACCAAGACATACTCTTCACTCTGACCCTACTAGCAAATAGTTGATAACAATGACGTAGGTCTCTAAAATCTGACATGGAAGGTTTGGGATTCACATAAAAGTTAAAGACACTAACACAAAAGTTGAAGAAGTACTCCTCTGATTGTCATTTTTTGCTAAAATAAAATTTAGTCTCATATTTAGGATGAGACTGTGGAATGCAATCTATTGATTATTTCTATAATCAATATATGTATTTCTATACTTCCAACAAGTATTTCTTAACAGCTCTCATGGAACTAAATAAAGATTTCCTTTATTCCTGCATGGCTTTCTCAGCAAGTCCATCTCATCAATCATCATTTACTGTGCACCTGCCAGGGGTTAGCTCACATACAGGGTTCAGAAGATAAGGACAAGCTCCTATATTCAAGGAGCTAGCTCTCTTCTGTCAAGTGAGGCAAAAATGTGATAAATGGTCATCATCCAGCCAATTATGCTCCTGACTTGGTAAAGCCTCCTTAATGGTAGGTGCAGGGGAGGCTGAGGACCTGATGCAAACAAGAGTCCTCTGCTATAAAAGGGGTCCCCAGAAAGCCAGCTTTGATGTTGTAAGGCTCAGAAAGAATGAGCCAAAGCTTTCAAAAGTACAGCTGTATGATAGAAAGGGGCTTGTTCTAAGCATGATGATTGGGTTGATCACACGGCTGTGTGAGATGTGCCTCCCTCTAAACCTTGTTACGACGCCTCACATGACCCGTCCAACATGAAAAAAAAAAAAAGAAAAGAAAAAAAAGAGAAAGGGGTGTGTTTGAGGTGTAAGCACACTGCTCAGGAACTGTGCTCTGGACACCTGGGTCTTCTGTACAGCAACACCTTTTACTCTACTTTAGCAGTGATTGGAAGTGGCCCAAATGCCTTCATTTCCTGATGCATGGGTTGAATATGTGCCTCCTTAGTGTCTGTACACTTTACAACACAGAGGAGACAACTATTGCTGGGAGCTGGTTTTTATTTATCATTCTTCAGTACCTTTCTCTAGGCTTCCAAAACGTACTCTTTGCAGAAAGAATAATTAAACTTAAGTGGGAGTTTTATTGTTACTCTTAGAATAATTTAAAAGTCATATGACTGAGAAGACAAGCTTTCGTGAAAAATCTCTAATTCCACATGGATTCTGAAGACTGAACAAACGTAACATAAAGATCTCTGTGCTCACAGGTGCTTTTCTCTAATCTGCTCATGGCCAGGAACAGGGAACAGAAATAAACTGACTTCAGGAAAGAATTAGGCATGGAAAAGTGAAAACACCAATCCTTGGAAAAGCCAACTGAAAGTCCTCCTGGGTTATACTTCTGTGACATTTCCATGCTCAGCTGCCATGCAGATGCACTAAATATCATCTAGTTTCCTTCCTTACTCTGGAGATGGCTTTCCTCTTCCTGAACTGCTATGCCCATTCTCCCGAGCCTTGACTTTTCTGGTTGGAAAGCCAGATGGCTGAATGTCCCCAGGATGCTTCCTAGGGATGCATGTGCCAATATCTTAGGACATGGAGTACAGCAGTCTTAGAAAGCCTTAGCCTTCCCTGGGAGAAGGCTCTCTCTCTTTTCTTGTTCTTGGTCATCTTAATGACTAGTGAGGACATCCAACAACAGAACAGTTTTCCTTAAGAAAGGCACATCATCTGTTTTAGTCAGGGAATGCCCTTGCTGGAAAGAGAATCCTGACCAGTGAAGATGAAGATGTCAGGTAGGTGTCTGAGAAAATACCTGTAGTCGAGAAGGCGTTCCATGAGGCGGGTGACTGAGGTCACAAAGGAAATGCCAGTTTCACGCCATGTTTCCTGTTCAACCTTTTCCAGTAGGCTATGGGTAGAGGGGAAGAGAGAAAAAACCCCATAATTTGTGAGCCTTTCCTGGACACAACAATGAGGTCTGAGAGCCCTTGGGGACTGTGATGGGTCTGGAGACAGCAGACTTACCACACTACAGTCTTACCTGGGGTAGGGCCCAAACAGCTGGGTTCTACTCCATGCAGCAGAAAGTAAAGACAAGGAGGTTACTGAACTGACAGCAACAAACACATCTCCCATTTCCCTGTACAAGCTGCTATGGAAACCACTGAGGCAGAGTTGAGGAAGCAGTTAAAAGCTTCAGACTCCTTATGTGTATGTCCTGAAGTCTGTTCTGAAGATGCAGCTGTGTAGAGCCCACCGAGGGATAAGCCTGGTTTTGCCAGACAGCTGACTGCTCCTATCACTACCCAGAGCCACCCTCAACAAACATGCAAACTAATCTTTTTAAGTAAACCAAGAGAAAGATTCCCACCAGCCTGAGGGTGAGTGACTATATCCAGGAGCTGTACCTAGCCATCCCCACTGGCAGGGATGCTCCTGAGACCTTTGGAGAGCTTCTGGCTTCTCTAAAAATCCAGGCTTCTGAGACCCTCTGCTATGCTATAGGTGGACAATGAACTAAATTCTTTGTGCTTGCTCTAGTAATGAGCCCAGATCCAAATCTCACTCCACACAACTTACTCCTGAACACTTTATGTACTGTTTCTTGATCTTTAAGGTCATGAGAGTCAGCTGGAGAGAGACAGGCCTAGTTGAGTGCCCTGAACTAGGGACTCAAACCGACAGCAGGGCTGCTGCTGATACTACTGCTATGACAACAACTGTCACCATGCACAAGCAAGCTCCTGGGCCAGGGCTTCTGTGAAAGAGGCTTCCCATGTGACTTATGCGCTTAGACAGAAGGCAAGACCAGGTAAGACCACTGACCCTGGCCTTCATGTAGTGTGGATAAAGCCACTGTACAAGCATTTTTCAAACTGTATTCTAAAGAACTCTGCTATACTAAATGCCTGGCAGAGGTGTTCTTTGAGCCTACATCATGGGAAACCTTCATTTTGGAGATTTTTCACACCCTCTTGCACATTAAAGGCTTTGAGAAGTCCTACAAAAAAAATAAGCTTGTTCAATTTTGCTTAATTGAATCTATTCTAAACTAATTAGCTCATAATTCACTTAAAATTTAAAAAGTTTTATTTAATCATTTATTTGAGAGGTGGAGGGAATGAGAGGTGAGAGAGGGAGGGGGAGAGAGAAAGACACATGCACACACAGAGGGAAAGAGAGAGAGGGAGTGAGGGAGGAGAGGGAGGGAGAGGGAGAGAGGGGGAGAGGGGAAGAGAGGGAGGGAGACCATACAAAAAAGGCACTTTCATCCCCAAATGCCTGCAAGGCCTGGGACAGGGCCTACAGGAACCATGAAGGCAAGACAGATCTGTTATGAGGTTCCAGGAATTCTCAGTTACTTTAGCCATCACTGCTGCCTCCCAGGGTCTACATTAACAGGAAGCTGGGATCAGGAGTTGGAGCTGGGAACTACACTCTGGTACTGTGATGTGAGATGAGGCCATCTTAACCCCTAGGCTGAACAACCACCCTTCACTTTTTTAAGGCATACCTACAAACATCTTCCTAAAGCACAAATTGGGAAATCAGAAGAGTTTATGAATAATATTTGGTCATATAAATAGTAATTGTGGGTTATTTTTGAACTTCTTTTGCAGTAAAATCATTTGTTAGTGGTCAAGGGAGAGATTTCTCTGCCTTGTTTCAATTAGAGGCATTTTCAGCTAAAATACATATACTGAACGATAGATTCATTTTCACAAATTGTAATTATTTAAATTTCAATAAGTTTACATTTTATCTCATAACTCATCAAGGAATAAAATGGGCATGATATAGCAGAGAGATTCTCCCCTCTTGACACCGGAAGATCTGGATCTTTCTTCCAAAGCTGCTTCTTACTGGTCACGTTACTGAGGGCTCACAAGCACTTCCCTGTGCCCAATTTCATCATCTCAAGAGTGGGAAGGAGGATGATCTTCACCCTGCCCACCCCACAGATGTTTTGTGAGTATAAAACAAGAAGTGTTAATACATGTTGTACACACTGAAGTTCTAAGCAAACACACAGAAAAAATGAATTAAAGGTTTGTTTTGTTTTCAAAGTGATACTAAAAGAAACAAAAACTCTCAGAGCTAGAAATGACGAGTGAGATGGGATGGTACTCCAGAGTTGTAAATGTCTATGCTTTGATTTTTTTAGGAAGACAAAACAGCAACATCACTCTCTGCTTGGGAGGCAACAGTTCCCTTGAAGTCCTCCTCTGGTCGTAGCCCCATGGCAAGTCCTGGAAGGTCTCCCTACTTTCATAAGCTCAAGAAAGAAATCATGGAATGGTGGAGTTGGGAGAACCTCAATATCATTTAGCACAATCACCTCAGTTCACAAAAGGGGAAACAGTCCTGGAGAGGAGATGACTTGTTCAAGAGCTTCCTGTAATGTTTTTCAAGCTGGCTGTAATATCTTACCAAGCAGGGAAAATACAGGAAAATCTTTCAAAGGAAGATTTGTTTTCCCTCCCAGAAATCCTAGCTCTAGGCCCAAAACTGATTGTGTCCCATCAGCTATTTCTGACTGGATGCAGTGCTTGCTATGAAGACACAAGATGATCCTCTGTCAGCAAATCTAGGAGCTCACTGATTACTCGTCTCCACTTTTTCAGATGACTATTGTTACGTCTGAGAGAGCTTGCTTTCTTGTTGACAGAGGTAAGTGTTACTACCAGCAGCAACAACCTGGATCTCTCTTGATACCCAAATTCTGAAGCCTGCGCAGTGCAGTCTTCACTTCTATCCTTGGTTGGCACCCTTCACCCACCTCCCCAACCCTAAATGTGGGATGCCTGGGGCTGAAGCAGCTTACAGCAGGCCGAAGAGCTCCCTGTAGCTCTCGTCACCTTTCCCTTCCGACACCATGCTGTCCAGCTTGTCAATCAGCTCAGCCTCCACCTAGAAGGAAGCAGAAACATTGTCAACCTGAGCTGACCTCAGATGAAGAATCAGAAATCCAGTTCCCATCACAGGTGAGGATGGTAGAAAACTGCTTCTTGATTTTGATCTTGTTTCAAAAATGTGCCAGGGAAGACAGGATCTCATTTATAGCACCAAGAAACAATACCATCTCCCCCAATCAAGAAGGCATCTCACTCTCCTGGTTTAAAGAAGATAGGGTATTTAAATGTCTCAAGTACTCTTTTCTCAATCTAAGGACAAAAGGCAAGGATTTTCTTTTTCTTAAAGATTTATTAATTTACTTGAAAGTCAGAATTACACACGGGGTGGGGGGGTTCCATCTGCTGGTTCACTCCCCAATTGGCCGCAACAGCTGGAGCTGAACTGATCTGAAGCCAGGAGCCACGAGCTTCTTCCGAGTCTCCCATGTGGGTGCAAGGGCCCAAGGACTTGGGCCATCTTCTACTGCTTTCCCAGGCCATAGCAGAGAGCTGGATTGGAAGTGCAGCGTCCGGGTCTCGAACCGGCACCCATATGGGATGCCGGTGCTTCAGGCCAGGGTGTTAACCTGCTGTGCCACAGTGGCGGCCCAAGGCAAGGATTTTCTGGAGAGAAAATTATTTTGGCTCCAAAACAGGCCTTTGTCAAGCATTTTTCTTTCTTAAAAATATCCATTCAAAAGAACATGTATGTGTAAAACACACATGTTAGAACTTCACCTTAAATCCAGCTAGTCAAAAAGCAAGTTTGCTAGGTGGGGACTGGTCCTCACTTCAGGATAATAGTTTCTGCCATTTGTGTTCACATGATCTGACACCCTTGGGGCTGCTATCCCTTCCACTGCCCTATTATTGGCCCCCTTGCATTTATTATTTATACTTAAATCATTAGGAAAAACATCAGTTTCTATTCCAGATCTGCAAGGCACAAAGCAGTGTTTGGTCACTTATCTAACAGGCATCACCAACCTTCCTCTGAGATGAGAAATTAGTTATAAATGATGTGAGATAAAAATTTTAACCTTTCATTAGACCTTTTTATAGAAACCTTTTATTTAATGCATATAAATTTCGTAAGCACAACTTGAGGAATACAGTGATTCTCCCCACCATACCTGCCCTCCCATCCCCACTCCCACCTCCTCCCTATCCCATTTCTGGTCCCATTCTCCATCAAGATTCACTTTCAATTAACTTTAGTAATTATCTTATTTTATCTGAAGTGAAAGACAGAGTTACAGAGAGGTAGAGACAGAGAGAAAGAGAGGTCTTCCATCCGCTGGTTCACTCCCCAGATGGCTGCAATGGCCGGAGCTGCACCAGTCTGAAGCCAGGAGCCAGGAGCTTCTTCCAGGTCTCCCACGTGGGTGCAGGGGCCCAAGGACTCAGGCCATCTTCTACTACTTTCCCAGGCCATAGCAGAGAGCTGGACTGGAAGATGAGCAGCCGGGACTTAGAACCGGTGTGGGATGCCAGTGTTTCAGGCCAGGGCCTTAACCCACTGTGCCACAGCGCCAGCCCTTTTTCAATTAATTTTTTTTTTGACAGGCAGAGTGGACAGTGAGAGAGAGAGACAGAGAGAAAGGTCTTCCTTTTGCCGTTGGTTCACCCTCCAATGGCCGCCGCGGCCAGCGTGCTGCGCTGATCCGATGGCAGGAGCCAGGAGCCAGGTGCTTTTCCAGGTCTCCCATGGGGTGCAGGGCCCAAGCACCTGGGCCATCCTCCACTGCACTCCCGAGCCACAGCAGAGAGCTGGCCTGGAAGAGGGGCAACCGGGACAGAATCCGGCGCCCCAACCGGGACTAGAACCCGGTGTGCCGGCGCCGCTAGGCAGAGGATTTCCTCTTTTGAAAAATGTCTCTTTAAGCCCTTTGCCCATTGATTAACTGGGTTGTTTGTTTCGTTGTTGTGGAATTTCTTGATCTCTTTGTAGATTCTGGTTATTAATCCTTTATCAGTTGCATAGTTTGCAAATAATTTCTCCCATTCTGTTAGTTGCTTCTTCACTTTTCTGTTTCTTTTGCAGTACAGAAACTTCTCAATTTCATGTAATCCCATTTGCTAATTTTGGCTTTGTCTGTGTCTCTGGAGTTTTTTTTTTTTTTTTCCCAGGAACTCTTTGCCTGTGCCAATGTCTTGCAGGGTCTTCCCAATACTCTCTAATAATCTGATGGTATCAGGTTGTAGATATAGGTCTTTAATCCATTTTGAATGGATTTTTGTATAAGGTGTAAGGTGGGGGTCCTGCTTAATACTTCTGCATGTGGAAATCCAGTTTCCCCAGCACCATTTGTTGAAGAGACTGTCCTTACTCCACGGATTGGTTTTAGCTCCTTGATCAAATATAAGTTGGTTGTAGATGTTTGGATTGGTTTCTGGTGTTTCTATTCTGTTCTATTGGTCTATCCATCTGTTTTTGTACCAGTATAGGCTGTTTTGATTATAACTGCCTTGCAGTATGTCTTGAAATCCGGTATTGTGATGCCTCTAGCTTTGTTTTTGTTGTATAAGACTGCTTTAGCTATTCGAGGTCTCCTGTGCCTCCATATGAATTTCAGCACTATTTTTTCTAGATCTGAAAATGTACTTGGTATTTTGACTGGTATCACATTGAATCTGTAAATTGCTTTTGGAAGAATGGACATATTAATTCTTCCAATCCATGAACATGGAAGATTTTTCCACTTTTTTGTATCTTCTTCTATTTCTTTCTTTAATGTTTTGTAATTCTCATCGCAGAGATCTTTGACATTGTTGGTTAAATTTATACCAAAGTATTCAATTTGCTTTTGTAGCTATTGTGAATGGGATTGATCTTGGAAGTCCTTTCTCAGCCATAGCACTGTCTGTGTATACAAAGGTTGTTGATTTTTGTGTACTGACTTTATACTGCCACTTTACCAACTCTTCTATGAGTTCCAATAGTTCCTTGGTGGAGTCTTTTGTATCCCCTATATACACAGAATTATGTCATCTGCAAATAGGGATAGTTTGACTTCCCCTTTCCCAATCTCAATCCCTTTGATTTCTTTTTCTTGCCTAATGGATCTGGCTAAAACTTCCAGGACTATACTGGACAGCAATGGTGAGAGTGGGCATCATTGTCTGGTTCCAAATCTCAGTGGGAATGCTTCCAACTTTTCCCCATTCTATAGGATGCTGGCCATGAGTTTGTCATAAACTGCCTTAGTTGAGTTGAGGACTGTTGCTTCTAAACCCAATTTAATTAGAGTTTTCATCATGAAAGGGTGTTATATTTTATCAAATGCTTTCTCTGCATCTATTGAGATAATCGTATGGTTTTTGTTCTTCAGTTTGTTAATGTGATACATCACATTGATTGATTTGCATATGTTGAAATATCCCTGCATACCAGGGATAAATCTCACTTGGTCCAGGTGAATGATCTTTCTGATGTGTTGTTGGATTCGAATGGCCAGAATTTTGTTAAGGATTTTTGCATCTATGTTCATCAGGGAAACTGGTCTGTATTTCTCTTTCTCTGTTACGCGTTTTCTAGGTTTGGGAATTAAGGTGATGCTGGCTTCATAGAAAGAATTTGGAGGATTCCCTCCCTTTCAATTGTTTTGAATAACTTGAGAAGAACTGTAGTTAGTTCTTTAAATGTCTGGTAGATTTCAGCAGTCAAACCATCTGGTCCTGGGCTTTTCTTTGTTGGGAGGATCTTTATTACTGATTCAATTTCCATCTTAGTAATGGGTCTGTTTAGGTTTTCTATTTCTTCATAGCTCAATTTAGGCAGGCTGCATGTGTCCAAGAATCTATCCAATTCTGGGTTTCCCAGTTTGTTGGCATATGGCTCTTTGTAGTAGTTTCTGATGATTCTTTTTATTTCTGTGTTGTCTGTTATTACATTTCCTTTTTCATCTCTAATTTATTGATTTGGATCTTCTCTCTCCATTTTTTTTTGGTTAGTTGGGCCAATGATGTGTCAATATAGTTTGCTCCTTCAAAAAACCAGCTTTTCATTTTGCTGATTTTTAATTTTTTGTTTCAATTTTATTTCTTCTATAATTTTAATTATTTCTTTTCTCCTGCTAGTTTTGGGTTTGGTTTGCTGTTGTTTTTCTACATCTTTGAGCTACATTGATAGTTCATTTATCTGATGCCTTTCCAATTTCTTGATGTAGGCATCATTTACTATAAAGTTTCCTCAACACTGCTTTTGCTGTATCCCATAAGGTTTGATATGTTGTATTGTCCTCTTCATTTATTTCCAGAAACTTTTTTGATTTCTGTTTTGATAGATTTTTCTTTAACATTTACAAAATGCTATATAGAACTGCAGAATACACACACCTTTAAAGAGTATATATGGGGCCGGTGCTGTGGCATAGAGGGTAGAGCCGCTGCCTGCAGTGCTGGCGTCAAATATGGACACCAGTACAATTCCCGGCTGCTCCACTTCTGTCTGATCCAGCTCTTTGCTATGGCCTGGAAAAGCAGTGAAAGATGGCCCAATTTCCTGGGCCCCTGCACTCGCATGGGAGACCTGGAAGAATCTACTAGCTCCTGGCTTCAGATTAGCCCAGTTCCAGACATTGTAGCCATTTAGGGAGTAAACCAGTGGATGGAAGATCTCTCTCTCTCTCTCTCTCTGCCTCTGCAATTCCGTCTTTCAAATAAAAAAAATAAATCTTTAAAAAAGAGTACACAGAACACATGCTAAGAAAAATCATATGCTGAAATATAGAGATTTTTTCCTTTGAGATTGATACTTTTTTATTTATATAATGTAAACAAATTTCATGTATTTCCTCTTTGCAAATTTAGGAGCAAAGAAGTAATAAAGATTAACTGAACAAGTAAATTTATCAAGGCAATTAGGGCCGCTGAAGTTCCATCAGCAAAAAGAGAATGGGTAAATAAATGTGGCTTTTTTTTTTTTTATAGTGGTCTGCTGTGTGGCCAGGGCAGGGACTGTAAAATATTTATTGTCTGGTCTGATTATTCAGTTGCTTGAATATGTATTTCTGAGGACACAGAAAGTCTGAGACCTGGAGTTCTTAGGGATTAATATCATCTCACTCTATGTGGAAAAGAGGCATCACCAAAGACATGCCAGGGGCCATCTAAGTCAAGTAGAGTTAGGTCAGGACGCCAAGGTGTTTCATTCCAAGTTCAGAGCTTTTCTTGCCTTCCTGGGTCAACCAGCTGGCCACAAGCCTCCCAAGAAATAAAGGGCTTGATAACAACATCTCTTTTCACACATGGAAGTATAGAGTATGCTTCCCAGAGCAAAGGATGGGAGGGGACTTGGAACAGCAAAGAGTCTGATTGTGCAAAAAGGGGTTTAGTAGTCTACTGGAGTCTAAAAATGAGTTCCTGGGCCACCAGCTTCAGCCTCACCAAAGATCTCAGTTGAAATCCAACTTCTCAGGCTGGTGCCACAGGCGGAGGATTAGCTTAGTCCCGGTTGCTCCTCTTCCAGGCCAGCTCTCTGCTGTGGCCCGGGAGTGCAGTGGAGGATGGCCCAGGTCTTTGGGCCCTGCACCCACATGGGAGACCAGGAGGAAGCGCCTGGCTCCTGGCTTCAGATTGGCGCAGCATGCCAGCCGCAATGCGCTGGCTGCAGCGGCCACTTGTTGGGTGAACCAACGGAAAAAGGAAGACCTTTCTCTCTGTTTCTCTCTCACTGTCTGACGCTGCCTGTCAAAAAATAAAAAAAAAAAAAAAGAAAGAAATCCAACTTCTCAGACTGTTGGATCAGTACCTCAGGGTGGGTAAAAATTATCTGTGTTCTAATAAGCCCTCAAGATGGTTCTTATGCCTATTCAAGTGTTAGAACTTTTGTAGCTGGTGATAGAATGATATGCTAAACATTACTTTATCACTCCCAAAGAGCTGATCAAAGAAAAGTTTATTAGGAAAATTGAGAAATCTAAAACATGTGATATGAAGAATAATGCACGGAAAATCAAAGTCACTAAATCAAACAAAATGATAAGTTCTTCAAATATATCAAGTCATAATTACTAGTTCTGCCCATCAGGTTTATGGAGTTAATTTTATTCTATATAACTAATATTCCTGAAATGACACTTTGTTATGTATTCATAAAACATTTGTCCTGTCACATAACCATTGTAGTTCTGAGCAACTATTTACCTCTCTAAACCCAAATTTCCTCATTTGTGAAATGGAAATGGTGACACTATTTCTCTTTGGTGTTACTGTGCCTGGGCTCTTGGGAAAGGTTCAATCAATGCAGTTTTGTTTTTCACCTCCATGAGCCTACTTAGTCTTAGACATCATGCTGAGTTCTGGGAAATAAAATACTCAAGAAATAATTCAGATTCCTGAGTGCTCACCATCTGGTAGGGGGGGCAGGGACAACAACTGACACAGCTCAGCCTGGTTAGTGCTCAAGTAGGGCAGCACAGAGAGCAAAGTCTAGGTTCTGATAAATTAATGGACAATAGCATTTTAATAGTGCCTTAAAAACTTAAGAAATGTTTTTGCTCTTTGATCTAGTGATTTCAGATTAATAAACTTCCCTAAGAAAACAGTCAGAAATGAAAAGTTTGTTTGCAATATTAACAACAAAAATTTAAAACAGATCTAATTTATTATTATTTTATTTACTTGAAAGGTAGAGTTACAGAGAGGCAGAGGCGGGGTGGGAGGAGGGAGAAAGGGAGAGAGGAAAGGAGGGAGAGGGAGAGGGAGAGGGAGAGGGAGAGGGAGAGGGAGAGGGAGAGGAGAGAGAGGTCTTCCATCTGCTGATTGATTTGCCAAATGGCTGCAACAGCCAGAGCTGGGCTGATCAGAAGCCAGGAGCCTGGATCTTCTTTTGGGTCTCCCATATGGGTGCAGCAGCCAAGGACTTGGGCCATCTTATGCTGCTTTCCCAGGCACATTAGCAGGAAGCAGGATTGGAAGAGGAACAGCCAGGACTTGAACCATGCCCATATGGGATGCCAACACTGCAGGTGGAGGCTTTACCCACTATGCCACAGTGCTGGCCCCAACAAACCCAATTTCTAAAACTAGGAGACTGACTAAATATGTTGTGGCCAAGCCATATAATGGAATACTACGTAGTCTCTGAACTAACAGCATACTATAGAGGAAGATTAACTGACGTGAAGTAGTAGTCAAGGAGTTGGTGCTGTGGCGTAGCCTGTAAAGCTTCCACCTGTGGTGCCAGCATCCCATATGGCTGCTGGTTTGAGTCCCTGCTGCTTCACTTTTTTTTTATAGGCAGAGTTAGAGAGAGAAAGAGAGAGAGAGACAGAGAGAAAGGTCTTCCTTTTTCCGTTAGTTCACCCCCCAAATGGCCACTATGGCCGGCGTGCTGCGCCGATCCAAAGCCAGGAGCCAGGTGCACTTGGGCCATCCTCCACTGCCTTCCTGGGACTGGAAGAGGAGCAACCAGGACAGAATCCGGAGTGCCGGCGCTGCAGGCGGAGGATTAGGCAAGTGAGCCATGGCGCCGGCCACGCTTCACTTCTAATCTAGCTCTCTGCTATGGCCTGGGAAAGCAGTAGAAAATGGCCCAAGTCCTTGGGTGCATGGGAGATCTGGAAGAAGCTCCTGGCTCCTGGCTTCAGATCAATGCAGCTCCAGCTGTTTGTGGCCATCTGGGGAGTGAACCAGTGGATGGAAGACCTCTTTCTCTGCCTTTCCTTCTCTTTCCGTGTAACTCTTTCAAGTAAATAAATATTTTTTTTTTCCTATTTCAAACAACTTTATTCACATTAGACTTTGATATATGCAATTACAGGGAAGTAAAGAGCATAATGGGAGCCCTTAACAGGAAATCTTAGTGTGAATTTGGGGTTTGAGCAGGACATCAATGAAGAAGTCTTCCTGGAAGAAGTATCATCTTGGTTAAGTCCTGAAACCAAAAATCAGTAATCAAAAAAAGTGAGAATCTGAGACTGTGGACATAAGGATAAAGAGGAGGGACAAAAACTGCAGAGCATGAAAGAGCACATCATTCAAGAATTGGAAGCACATTGTGACTAGAATATGAAGATGGAATGGGAACGCTGTGGCTGCAGAATGAACCCAACACTGCATAATGAAGAACTGAGAGATAATTTGAAGGAGTTTGAACTTCAGTTTTGAGAACAAAGAAGAGTTATTGAAGGACTTTTTAAAAATTTTTATTTATTTTTTGACAGGTGGAGTTAGACAGTGAGAGAGAGACAGAGAGAGAGTTATAGACAGTGAAAGAGACAGAGAAAAGTCTTCCTTCCATTGGTTCACTCCCCTAATGGCCGCCACAGCCAGCACTACACTGATCTGAAGCCAGGAGCTTCCTCCCAGTCTCCCATGCGGGTGCAGGGCCCATGGACTTGGGCCATCCTCCCCTGCCCTCCTGGGCCACAGCAGAGAGCTAGACTGGAAGAGGAGCAACTGGGACTAGTACTCGGTGCCCCAACCGAGACTAGAACCCGGAGTGCCGGCGCTGCAGGCAGAGGATTAGCCAAATGAGCAACGACACCTGCCCTGACTTATTGAAGGACTTTTAAAACTGTCTGACAAAATCAGATTTGTATTTCAAACTTTCCTCTCTTTTTCTTCTTCCCTAACCTATAGTATACTTTATATGCTATGGAATACATCAAGATAAGTTACATTTTTTTCATCTGATTATATTGTAGGTAAGTTTAAAAATAGCTAAGTAATCTCTACCCAAAAATATATAAATCACGAATAATAGATTGGGTAAACGGCACCCAAAACACCATTCATGTGGTCTTCTGATAACTTTGTTCTGAAAGTACTGCTGAATTATTCCTTTTATGGTGATATCATAGATGACCTTCATTTTTTTTTTTTTAATCTTTTATTTAATTAATATAAATTTCCAAAGTACGACTCATGTGTTACAATGGCTTCCCCCCCCATACCGTCCCTCCCACCCACAACCCTCCCCTTTCCCACTCCCTCTCCCCTTCCATTCACATCAAGATTCATTTTCGATTATCTTAATATACAGAAGATCAGCTTAGTATACCTTAAGTAAGTATTTCAACAGTTTGCTCCCACACAAAAACATAAAGTGAAAAATAATAGATGATTTTTTTTAAATGATGATGAAATCAGATCAGACCTATTGTCATGTTTAATCCCAGTGAGAGGCAAGTTGGGAATTGATAATTTCTTTCTTTTTTTTTTTTTTTTTTTTTTTTTTTTTTTTTTTACAGAAGATCAGTTTAGTGTACATTAAGTAAAGATTTCAGTCGTTTGCACCCCCATAGAAACACAAAGTGAAATATACTGTTTGAGTACTCGTTATAGCATTAAGCCTCAGTGTACAGCACGTTAAGGACAGAGATCCTACATGAGGAGTAAGTGCACAGTGACTCCTGTTCTTGACTTTTAAAAAAAGTAGTCATGATAAGTTGTAACCCAAAAAAGGGAGATTAAAAAGCAACACCTTCAACAATTTTTTAAAATTAAACAAAGTGTATGTACTGGAAAAAAGCCACATGAAGACAAAAACTACCCCTTCCAGTTAATAATAGTATTATGGGTTAAACTTTTTATTATAGCTTATTTGCATTTTTAATTTCTCACATTAAATATTGTTTTTATAATTAGAAAAAGTATTTTTAATAGGCAGTAAGCATCAGGGAAGTAGTTAACAGAGACAAAGCAGTAGAAAGAACAATCATATTCAAGACCAAAATGTCATTGGATTCTGTTGTTTAGAAGGTTTTGAATCACCTTCAAGAGAACAGTTTCAACAAATATAGGTGCTGATTATACACTAGCCTGAATTGAAAGGGGGGTGGAAAGTGGAAACTGGGGTGATTAAAAGATCAAATACTTTTAAAGTATTTGATGGCAAAGGGAAGCAACACTAGTATTTTTTCTAACAAAGGAATTTTACTGGATATTAGTTAGCTATTCATGACAGTCTTAGTGGTGAACACATTCATGATCTGAGCCTTGAAATGTGAGCCCCAACTTAGTCTTCCACAAAGTGAAACTTCTTCATGCAGTGTTAGTAACAGAATTCAGCCCAGCTCCTGGTTTAGTAGACTCAAGCTGACCCACTCTTCAGTTGTTTAGGTGCAAAAAAATTTTAACTCCATGCATTGTTTATTTGTAATAGGTATTATCATGAACTATCTGAAGACCCCTAACATGCAAGGATTTTAATTTTTTTCACCAAAATTAACCTATTTTTAATACTACTTTTTTTTTTTTTTTTTTTTTTTTTTTTTTTTTTTTTTTGATAGGCAGAGTGGATAGTGAGAGAGACAGAAAGGTCTTCCTTCCGTTGGTTCACTACCCAAATGACCGCCATGGCCGGCGCTGCACCGATCCGAAGCCAGGAGCCAGGTGCTTCCTCCTGGTCTCCCATGTGGGTGCAGGGCCCAAGCACTTGGGCCATCCTCCACTGCCTTCCCGGGCCACAGCAGAGAGCTGGACTGGAAGAGAAGTAACCAGGATAGAATCCGGCGCCCCGACCAGGACTAGAATCTAGTGTGCCAGCGCCGCAGGCAGAGGATTAGCCTATTGAGCTGCGGCGCCAGCCTTTAATACTACTTTTTATAAATTTTTGATGCAGCCTCATTTTATGGAGTACACTGTGCTTGATGTTTTGATATATGTATACATTGAAGAATGACTGAATCAAGATAATTTAACATATTGCCTCACCTACTAATTTTTTTGTGAGAACATTTAAAATCTAATCTTTCAGCAGTTTTGAAATACACATTATTAACTAAGCCACCATCTTGTGCAACAGATCAGTAAAACTTACTACTCATATCTAACTGAAGCTTTAGATTCTTTGATGGTCAATTGATTGTTTTTGATGGTACAAAGAAGAATCAGGGAGAAAAGAATAGTCTTTTCAACAAAAGGTGCTGGAACAACTACATCTATCTATGCAAAAACAAATACTTCATATCTTATACAAAAATTAACTTAATATAGATCTAAATTTAAAATGTGAAACTATAAATCTCCTAGAAGAAAACATAGGAAAACAGCTTTTGTGGCCACAGGTTAGGAAAAGAGTTCTTAGATTGACCCTAAAAGCATAATCCATAAAAGAAAAACAGTGATAAAATGAACTTCATAAAAACTTGTAAATTTTGTTTTGTAAAAGATGCTATTTACTTAATAAAAAGAAAAGCTAAAGACTTAGACAAAATATTTATAAATCATTTATTCAACAAAGGGCTTATAAACAGAAGATACAAAGAATCCTTCAAAAACTTAACAATATCAAGAAATAAACAACCCAACTGAATATGAAAACAGTTTTGAATAATTGTTTCACCAAAGAAATGTCAGTAAGGTAAATAAGCACACAAGAAGATGCTCAGTGTCATTAGGGAATTGGAACTTAAAATCTCAATGATATACAACTTACCTATTAGAATAGATAAACAGAAAACATGAAATATTTGTCCATATATGGAGTAAATGGAATTCTCACATACTGCTGCTGGAACTTCCAAGTGGAATAGCCATTTTGGAAAAAGTTCTGTAGCCTTTAATTTTTAGCTTACACAGCTAAATATAATTTATCACAAGACCCATTAATCTTTTTCTTAGGTATTCACCCAAGAAAAATAAAAGTTTACATTAATATAAAAACCCATAAATAAATGATTTTAGTAGCTTTATTCACAATCATCAAAATGGGAAATAATCTAAATGTCTTCCAAATGATTTCTGAACAAACTAAAGACTACTCAGCAGTAGAAAAACTGATACATGCCAAAACATGGACAAAACTCTCAAAAGTATTATGCTAAGTGAAAGAACAATCTCAAAGGTTACATTCTGCTTGGTTGAAACTACATGGTATTCTGTAAAAGGCACTCTGGAATGATGGAGACTAGTGGTTAAATTGGCTAAGCATAGGGGAAAAGTTTGACTACAAAAGGATAGCAAAATAGAACTTCTTAGGAATTTAAAAAAAGTCTTTATTGTGGTGGTGATTACATGACTCCATGTATTTTCTAAAACTCACAGAACTAAATAAAAAAAATTGAATTTTACTCCATGTAAACTTTAAAGTAAATAACTAGTTAAAATTTTTGTTCTTTTCCTCATTATTCAGTCACCTGTTTTGAGACCATTGGTTTATTCCAAAATCACAGGGTCAGGAAGGATCTTAGTGGGGAACTGGCACAATTCCCAACCCAACGCAGAAGTTTCCCTTGGAGAATTTCTAGAAATTTCTGTTTCAGGACCACCACCAGCAAAGAGGAACTCCCCATCTTTCAAAGCAGGTCAGCTCACAGTAGAGAGTTTCTGCTGCTAGCAAGTTATTTATTTAATTAGCTAAAATTGGCTTCCCTACTACTACCTCCTACTGATCTTAGTATTATATCTTGTAGCTGCCTTAGTGGTGGCAAAAGAGCTGCATCAGAGGGACAGCCTGAAGACTCTTAGTCAGATGTCAAGGTTCTTACATCTCCTGGACCCATCCCTCTGCACAGTCTCTGACATTCTGGGCTATCCTGAGTCATGAAAAGTCATCTGGTGTGGGCTCCAGCCCTAGAAATACCTAGATCATGAAGCAGAAGAGGATAGCATGTTCCCAGGGCTCTCTCATGAATGAAATGTGGTTAGTTTCAGTCATTTTCTCCTTGATGAGAAAGTTCCTTTTACATGGTGGTGCTCATCCCTTTCCTCTGACTCCTCTGGTATTCAACATTAGGAAGAAAATCTACAAATTAATTCTGGCCAGCAAGTAAGGAAAAAACCCTTCAATAGGATTCAAGATGGCCAAGCCACAGCCCATCCCCACTGGAATCATGCTTGGCCATTTTGACCACCTGCCTGAGCAGAAGGTGTTCACATAGAGGACAGCATCCTGGACAATGCCAGCTGTTGTCTTACCTGTTTGAAGTTGCCATTTTTCCTCTGTTCCCAGTCCATCATGTCATGAAAGATGGGAATCATGATATTCCGCACTTCTGGTTGAGGAACCAGTGTCACGCCCAGGAAAGGACCAATCATTCCCGGAATAAAGTGGATCTTATGTTCACCTGAACAACAAAACCCAACAGATACTTGTTCATGACTGCGTTGCTGCTTCCACAGAAGCTTCCCAAGTGGGATGTATATACTATGATCTGTACTGGGAGATTCTGAGAGCAAAGTAAGCTTTTGCTTAAAGTTTTTTAAATCTTTCCCCTTCTCAGTTTTATAGAGCTCATGGATAAAACTAGTCCAGTCCAGTTAAAACAAATCTTTAAAAAGGCATAAAACTATTTTCTTGAAGAATTTCCTGGGAGGTTCTACAAAGTTCCCTAAAATCTCCCTGAGGTCAAGAAACACAGTTTGCTATTACAGACAGAATGTGATTTTGGAGTAACTTGTGGTAGGTTCAGATGGTCACAGTGGTTAGTAAGGAAAATCATGTATTTGTCCTTAAATACCATTCACTTCCACTGGGGTTTCTGCCTCTAGCCCAGACAGATTTAAGTAATGAGGATATCACTTAAATGACAGTGCATCCAGCTACCAAAGGTGAAGTCTCTGAGTGTCTTCATCGAATGCCAAAGAGGTCTTTTCTGAGTTAGCTGGGGCTGCCTGCAGAGCCCAACCCTGATGTGCTGGCTTAGAGACAATAGCCTCTTTGCCCATTCTCATCCTGTCTTCACACAGTATTTCTGATGATCATTCTACACCTACTCAGATCAGACCAGCTCACTCCTTAACTTCCTTAATGAGGTGTTTCCATGGGAAGTGAGTAATAAAGGTTTTCCTCTGACTGGTCTGCCATTTGGGGAGTGTTTCCAGAAGCTAGGGCCAGTTCTTGGGACCATGGGACAGACTCTTTGTTGCAATGGCAAAAAAGAATGAACCATCCTCAGGGCTCTGTTTTCAGTCTTCAGAGACTTAAGAAAGAGGGCTTTGCAATGACTGCTGCAGCCAAATAAAACTAGGGACAGGATAATGTAATTTATACCACAAGTAATGTGACAGGAATGGTTTTCTTAGGCCAGATCTAGCAGATCTTGGTATAGCTGTCAGTGTCATATTCTGATAATTTCAGAATCAACTTGAGAGTTAAAATGTATATCCAAACTATGCTGGATGCAAGGAATAAGAGTCCTAAAACTGGAAGATCTGCTTTGGGTAATACATCCAGCCTTAGTAATGGCAGGAACATCTTGCTTTCTGCCTCTAAGTTAGTGGCAGAGATGGTTAACAGAGGACTGTAAAATTTTATGACTATATTCTTTTGGCTTCAGAACCATGAACTTAGCTAAAAGCAGACTTCACTTGAAATAGTAACATCAGCTTCTATAGCACCCTTATAGGTCACTCAGAATCCTACAGTATCACAGCCAGTCACCAGGGCAACCCAAGGATTCTACCCAAAACAACAATCTGACCAATTTAGAGTCAAAGAAGTGGATATGGAAGAAGTTGTGGAAAGAAAGGAGGCCAAAATCAATCTCACTCAGAGGCTAAAATTCACTTATCTATTCCTTCTTCATTCAGTTGGTGCTGGGCACCAGAGATCCAAGAAGTAGACTAATAACTGTCCTTCCTTGTGTCCTGGGCATCTCCAAAAATCTATGGTTTTGAGCCTGTAACACCCAGACTGGGACATGAAGAATGCAGAGGATCTTATGCGTATGGGTTCAAGCCAGAAAAAAGCATTAGAGTGCTCATCTCCTTTTTTCCCTCTTGGACTTTAGTTTACAAAAAAAGGGATTGTGCATATGTGTTACTGGGGTCTTATTTCTCAGCCAAATTCTCCCTGCTAAGAGCTTTATGTGCATGTGCTACACCATCCATCTGAGGTGTTATGTTAAAGATATATACGGATTCCTCGGGTCTGGATTAACATTCAAAAAGCCTGGGGAGATGCTACTAGTTTTGTTACTTTTTATTTGGCAATGCAATATGTGGAAGAGAGGAACAGGGAGAAAAGACCTACCCAAATTCTGCCACATGCTGAACAGTTCATAAGCCATCATCACACGCATGTCCCCATACCTGGGATATAACACAGGAGCCAATTGTTAGTGGAAGAAGGTTTAGAAAGGGCTGCAAACCTGAGGCGGCCAGTACTTCAGCACTGCTTGTTTAAATGCTTCTCAAAATGTTAAGCCATTTGGCTCTTGAATAAACTCTCACACATGGCCCCTTGGGAAACTACGCAGGTGAGAATCTTGTGGACTTCTGAAGGAACCCTCTCATGGAAACAGTCCTGCCAGGGTGAGTGGTAGGGCAGTGAACAGGAGACATCTGTCTTACTTATCTAGAATCTTCTTCCTCTTGGCTGAAGTAATGATTTCTAGCTGAAGGCTTGGCTGATTTATGAACAGAACTGCCAGGCTAAAATAAGAATTCCACACCTAGGGAGACAGAGACAAAAGAAACATGACAGTCTGAGTTACATGCAGGGAAAGTTACTAAATACATGTATTTAGCACAGAATTCATTTTATAATCTTAAGATTTTGGTATATTTTTTCATTTTATATATCTTTGCACACAGGAATTCTTTTCTTTTTCCTTTCTTGACTCCTTTTGAAGTCAATAGTGTTGACTTAACTAGAAAGCATAACTGAAGAGTGTCTGGCTCACAACATCTGCATCTGGGAGGCTCCCAGATCATACTCTAATTATCACCAGCCTTGAAAGCTGTATTATTCTATGAATTTTAAAATAGTGTAAAAACCAGTGATCTTGGCTATTTGCTTTTTGTGGTTATTGCAAAGGTAGTGATGGATTTAAGGAATTCCTACCTTGAAGTCAAAGTCTGTCTCTGTGAAATTCTTGTGCAGTGCAGAGGACAGGTACTGGACAGTAGTGACTATAATACTGCAGCAAGGAAACAAGGCATTGGTGAATTAAAAGACTAACAATGGCATCTGACAGCATCAGTTGTCTATGGCCTGTGTGAAAACTTTTTAAGTATAACTTATTCTCATGTAATATGTTACTATAAAGGAAAGAGAAGATAAACTCCACAGAAACCAGTCTTGGAGAAATGACCACAGCTGGCAGGATGATACAGGACATCTGTGAGTTCTGGACCCGGCTCTGCTATTACATGGCCATGATACTTTTCTATGAGCCTTAGTTTCACTGACTATGAAAGGAAGGGGGTTAGGGTTTTATGGTTAAGAGTCTTCCGGTTCAGAGTGATTTTAGTATTTTTTTGGATCTTAGGGTAATCAATATATATTATAATAACTTTTTAGAACTTAGAACATATTTTTAAAAATTTTAATAAATAATCAGAGTTTATATTTATATTATATTTTTGCTTTTTGTCATTTGCTCATGCTTTCATCTACGAGTCATTTGGTTTCAGCTCTTGGTCTATATTCTTATATCCATCTAAGTCTGGGCACAGATTAGAGACAATGGGAGATTGCCTCGCTGGAACTGAGAGGCATGGGTTGAAGTGAAATAAAGTGGGAGAGATAGGTGACAGTTTAATTACAGAGGTCCTTGACTGCCTGTTAAAGGCACTTATGTCTACTAGTGACCACATGGACTTTTGTGGAAAACACAGACAAGGCAAAAACAACATATTATAGAAATCAGTCCAATAGCCTTCAAAGAAAAGGCTGCTCCTGCAGGATAGACTGTGAAGTTGAGCCAGCAGACAGAGATAGGAGGCACTCAGATGGAGAATTATCAGTTGGAGGAAATATCTATGTTTGTAACCATTTTTCTATTCTATACTAAATATTTATAATTTGGGGGGAAAATTAGAGTCCTATAAAAAGTACAAAGTGGAAAGATTATGCTGGTACCTTGCTAATACAAAAGTACTTCAAATTTTTCATGGAAAAAAATAAAAATAAAAGTATGAGTTTATTTTGATGCAGAAGAACTTTTTGGCACATTTTGTTCTAAAATATGGAAAAAGCTAGTAGGCATAGATTATATTTTTTTGCACTAAAATAAACTCAACTTTGTTTTTTAAACTCAGTTTAAATCCCACTTTTCCATGTACTTTTTGAAATACCCTCACATATCTAACATAAATAATTTTACTGCATTCTCTGTAATACCAACACAAAAGGCAGATCAGCAGGAGGAGGCATCAGACTGTTGAGTACATGCCAGGAAGTCTTCTGAGTAGAGGGAGAACAAAGGAGCCAGCCCCTTATCACATGTATCTCTTGTTTGGTATGAGAACAGGAAATGCACAGTAGAAATATGAATGGGGCAAGCAAAGTAGGTCAGTCTTAGAGTGAATTTTGTGTCTATAGTCAGAAGTGGTCAGAGCCTTTCAGCCAGGTTTCAAGTAGGTAATTATCACTAGCTGTGGGAGGTAAGCACTGTCTGGCAGATAACACAACTCAAATCAAGAGGAGGGCCTGGGCCATTGCCTATACTAGCTACAGAACCACGGAGGTCAATGGCTACTGAGTAGGCTTTCCTAAGGAGGAACCCTTTTTTTGAGGTGTTATATTTTACATCCTCTACAATTCCTTTTCTATTCTCATCTACAGGCTCTTAGATTCCATTTCTGAATTATCTTTGAGACATTCTTCTCCTGTCCTTGTCAACGTTCAAGTCCTTATGTTTACGCTTTCCAAACATTTGTTTACTCCTCTCTTCCCAAGGCTTTGGCCCTGATCTCTCTTGCACTCCCCCTCATTCTCATCTACACACTCTCCTTAGTCTGAGAACAGCTCTTGGTACAGGGCCCTTTCTCACTTGCTTGTGAGCAGTCTCATCACCATCCAGTCCCGAGGGAACACACTCATCTTCATCAAGTTCCGGAACACACAGAAAATCTTCAGCAGAAATTCCTGATTGCAGAGAAAAAGCTGACATGAGATACCACCACCACAGCATGCATTTCCTGAACAAGCTCCTCCTGGTCTTACAGACCATGAAAATGGATGGGACCATGGGGCTAGATTCTGGTTCCCCCTGTGAGTTGCTTCTCTTAGGGGGCTACAAGAGAGTGAGTTATTGGCACTCTCATAGGCAGATGGGAGCAGACTCAAATTGGGCAGAACAGAGGCAGCTCTATACTCACTCTAGATCCAAGTGTTCAAAGTCCAAAGCACAGGGAAGACAAGGGCCTAATAGAACCTGTATCTAAGTCCAAGGCCATCATTCACTGGGACACAACTCCTGAGAACTTAATTGTAAGAACATGCTTTTTTGTACGTTAGAATATGGTGATAGGAGGAGTACATAGGAATGGCAGAATAAAAACCTCCAGAAATATATTCCTTTATGAAAGCAATGGAGGCCGGCGCCATGGCTCAATAGGCTAATCCTCCACCTGCGGCGCCGGCAACCCAGGTTCTAGTCCCGGTTGGGGCACTAGATTCTGTCCCGGTTGCTCCTCTTCCAGTCCAGCTCTCTGCTATGGCCCGGAGTGCAGTGGAGGATGGCCCAAGTCCTTGGGCCCTGCACCCCATGGGATACCAGGAAAAGCACCTGGCTCCTGCCTTCGGATCAGCGCGGTGCGCCGGCCGCAGTGCGCCAGCCGTGGCGGCCATTGGAGGGTGAACCAACGGCAAAGGAAGACCTTTCTCTCTGTCTCTCTCTCTCACTGTTTAACTCTGCCTGTCAAAAAAAAAAAAAAAAAAAAAAAAAAAAAGCAAAAGCAAGCAATGGAAAAGCTAAGACTGGTAAATCAAAGGCTTGCAACAATTTGAGGAGTGTTTATTCCAGAAAAATGGATGAATCTCAGTGAGAACAGTGAACATTTTTAACTTTAAATTACATTTTTAACTTGTCCTATTTCCATTCCATCTCCCTGACTCCCAAGCAGCTATGGAACCATGCAGTCTGAAAAATCAACAGTTTGGTAGTCTCGGGTAGGGACAGAATGGTCTTGGAACTCCTAAAAAACTCCATTCCAGGAGAACTGCTATTATTTGACCTGCCTGGCAGTTCCTTGAAAGAGTTTTAATTCTTTGTGCTTACCCTTATTTAATCAGATTCAGAGATCACTTAGTAAGGAAAGGTCTACTCCCAGGGCATTTATTGAGGAAAAAAATTAGCCATAGAATTTAAAATTCCAGTTGTGGGGGCTGGCGCAGTGGCTCACTTGGTTAATCCTCAGCCTACAGCGCTGGCATCCCATATGGGCGCTGGGTTCTAGTCCCGGTTGCTCCTCTTCCAGTCCAGCTCTCTGCTGTGACCTGGGAAGGCAGTGGAGGATGGCCCAAGTGTTTGGGCACCTGCACCCGCATGGGAGACCAGGAAGAAGCACCTGGCTCCTGGCTGCGGACTGGCGCAGTAGCGGCCATTGTGGGGGTGAACCAATGGAAGGAAGACCTTTGTCTAACTATCTGTAAAATAAAAAAAAAATTCCAGCTGTGGAGGGTAGCCATATTAGTTGGAGGAAACAAGAGAATGGTCAAAAAACTTTAAAAATCTAAGGAATGAGATATCTATAGGGGGCTTTGCAAAGCTCTGACATATTTCTGGGAATTTAGAAGGCAATACATGTGTACAGTGCTTTGCATATTCCTACAAAAGATTTGAGAAGCCCTAATCTCTTGCTTCTGGATGAAATTGAGGCTCTGTGCAAGCAGAAAGTGAAGGTTTAGGCAGGGCTAAAATTGCTAGAGGAACAAAAGTGAGCTACCATGCACAATACAGCCCTTTAGCAAAGGATAGAGACTTACTGATTATAGAATTTAGGAAAAATCTCTATATAGTTACTAGTTGATCATTAATCTAACTGAATGGAGACTTCAGTGGCTGCACATTACAAAGAATACAGATATTAAAGACTTGGTCCTAGAAAGTCACTAAATAAATAAGCATCATCAACTATAAAAAGCAGTAAAAAGCAACATCAACAAATCCTGGGATGTCAGTGTGGAATGATTTCTCTAGTTGCCATATTATTTCAAATGTCCAGTTTTCAATAAAAAGATATAAAAATAATCAGTAAAGCATGAATGCTATTACAAAGGAACAAGAAGAATCAACAGAAGTTTTCTAAGGTAGCTCAAAGTTTAGACATCCTAGAAAATGACTTTAAATCAGCTGTTATAAATATGTTCAAAGAACAAAAGGCAATAATGCCTAAAGAATGAAAGGAAAGCCTAAGAATAATGTCTCACCAAACATAAAACATCAATAAAATAAAAATTATTTAAAAAGCATCAAATAGAGTTTGGCATCAAATAGAGAATTAGTAGTTAAGCTGTCATTTGGGATGTCTACACCCCATAATGATAAGCATCTGGTTTGAGCAGTGGCTCCTCTGCCTCTGTTCTGGCTTCCTGCTAATGTGCACTCTGGGAGGCAGCAGGTGATGGCTTAAGTACTTGGGTTCCTGCCACCCACCCAGGAGACTTGGATTAAATTTTGGGCTTCTGGCTTCAGGTTAGCCCAACCTTGGCTGTTGTGGGCATTTAGGGAGTGAATCAGCAGATGGAGGATTTTTGTATGTCTCTGCCTTTAAAATAAAACTAGTATTTTAAATTAAAAAGCATCAATTAGAAATTCTGGAATTGAAAAGTACAATAACTGAAAACAAAACTCACTAAAGGAGCTCAGAAACAGCTTTAAGCTGGCAGAATAAAAAAAATCAGCAAATTTGAAGATAGGTTAATTAAAATCAACTATTCAGAGGAACAGAAATAAAGTAATAAATAAAAATGAATAAAGCCTCAGAGGTTTGTGGAACTTCATTAAGGGCACAAATACACACTTAATGGGACTGCCTAAAAGAGATGAGAGAAAAGGGAAGAAATAATATTTGAGAAATAATGGCCTAAACCTTCTTAAGTTTGATGAAAAATGTTAATGTATATATCTAAAAGGTTCAGTGAACTCCAAATGGGATAAAAATCAAAGAGACTCATTATAAAGACATCAGTGTCAAACTGTCAGACACAAAGAGAATCTTGAGAGAAAGAAAAGAAAAATGACTCACCCTAACAAATGATCCTCAGATACACTGAACACAGAAGGCAGACATATTCAACATACTTAAAGAAAAAATATCAAACAGGAATCCTATATCCAGTGAGACATCATTAAAAAGTGAAGAAAAAAAATGAAGAAATGAAGCTGATAGAATTTGCTACTTGTAAGACCTTCCTCACAATAAGAGCCACTACAGGAAAACTCTCAGACTAAAAAAAAAGGACATTAGACAATAACTTGGATCCACATGAAGAATACAGGAAGATGTGATAATGAAATAATAAAAAGATGCAATATGTATGACAAGAGTAGTACAAAGGAGTGGAGGAAAGAACTGAATAATATTGGAGCCAAGTTTTTATAAGCTATTAAAATTAGACTGATATTAATTCAAACTAGACTGTTTTAGATTAAGGTGTTAATTGTAATCCCTAGGGCAGTGACTAAGAAAATAATTTTGGGGCTGGCATTGTGGTGTAGCAGGTTAAGCCACCACCTGTGATGTCGCCATACCATATGGGTGGTGGTATGCATCCCAGCTGTTCCACTTCTGATCCAGCTCCCTGCTAATGCACCTGGGAAAGTAGAGGAGGATAGCCCAAGAGCTCAGGCCCCTACACCCATGTGAGAAACCTGGAAGAAGCTCCTGGCTCCTAGTTTTGTCTCAGCTCATCCCTGGCCATTGTGGCCTTTTAAATAAAAAATTTACAAAAAAGAAAATAACTTAAAAGAACTATACTTAAACATACACACAATAAGAAAATAAAAATGGTATGATAAAAACACATACACACAAAAATGAAAGCAGTAATGAGTAACAGAGTAATACAGAAACAAAGGTAACATAAAGCCTACATAAAACAAATAGCAAAACTATCTAGAATATGAATAATTACAGTAAATGTAAATGGATACATTCCAATCAAAAGGCACAGCTGAGAAGCCTGGATTAAAAAAGAAAATATTACCCAATTGTGTCTACAAGATACACACTTTAGATTTAAAGACACAAAAAGTTAGAAGAGGTATATTAGGGCCAGCGTCGAGGCTCAATAGGCTAATCCTCCACCTGCGGCGCCAGCACCCCAGGTTCTAGTCCCGGTCGGGGCACCAGATTCTGTCCTGGTTGCTCCTCTTCTAGTCTAGCTATGTGGCAGTGGAGGATGGCCCAAGTCCTTGGGCCCTGCACCCGCATGGGAGACCAGGAGAAGCACCTGGCTCCTGGCTTCAGATCAGCACAGCGCACCAGCTGCAGCGGCCATTGAGGGGTGAACCAATGGAAAAGGAAGACCTTTCTCTCTGTCTCTCTCTCTCACTGTCTAACTCTGTCTGTCAAAAAAAAAAAAAAAAAAAAAGAAAAAAAAGAAAAGAAGAAGAGGTATATTAGAAAGACAGTAATGACAGTGGAAAATCTTAGCCAGATTTCAAAGCTAAAATACAGCAAAAACAATAAAAGCGGCAACTAATTTCCATAAAAATAAAAAATTATATAAAGAAGGAAATGTAATCATGTAATCAGCTCTTCACTCACCACTGTACTTACCTTGCCATAATAAGGAAAAGCTGACTAACCATTTCAATAAAAATGCATAGAAAGTACACTGAAAGAGTGGGAAGAAAAGTTTTTATGTGAGAGAGGAATAATTCGGGAGAATCATCCTGATTTTTTTTGGTAAGAAGAAAGTAGTAATAACTAAAACTTAATGCCCACAGACTAGCAGTGGAAGTTTCCAAAAGAAGCATGAGATGGGACTGGCATTATGGCATGGCAGGTAAAGCCACCACCTGTGATGCTGGCATCTCAAATGGCTGTCGGTTCGAGTTCTAGCTGCTCTACTTCTGATACAGTTCCCTGCTAATGCGCCTGGGGAAGCAGCAGAATATGGCCCAAGTGCTTGGGCTCCTGCCACCCACGTAGGAGACCCAGAAGAAGCTCCTGGCTTCAGCCTGGACCAGCTCTGGTTGTTGTGGCCCTTCAGGGAGTGAACCAGTAGGATGGAAGACAGATCTTTCTCCCTCTCTGTAACTCTGCTTTTCAAATAAATAAATAAATAAATAAATAAATAAATAAAATCTTAAAGGAGAAATAAAATATGAAAATATAGATTTATTAAAAAAAAAGAAGCAAGACTTGAAAGAGGATAACTTTAGGATATAGGGACTGGGCATGAGTCAGGGTGAGCCAGGGAATCACTGCTTTATGTTGTAAGCTTTGTAGCATGCTTTGGTTTTTAAAATTAAGTCCATCTATTACTATGACAAAAATAACCATTTAATTAAAAAGTAAGAAAATGATGCCAGCCTAATTGAGAATCAGTTAGTGTAACAGACATAGGGAGAAAAGGATCTAGAACAGTCAAGTCTGAATTTGACTTGGGTTTTGTGGCCCAGCTCAAGTATCGCTTGACTTGTATGTGGGCTCTGGCTGACTTTTGGCTCACTTCAAGGGCTGCCAAGACTCATAAATAAAAAAGACTGGTTTAAACATAGTGACTTAATGATATCAATCTGCAGAGAGCCATGTCTGTGCAAGGGGAGCAAGATCAGGAAACAGAAAGTCAAAGTTGACATTTATTAATCGACATACTATGATTAATAAAGATCACACAAAAGAAAAGCAGTAGAACCTACTACTATGAAATACAAGTGACTTATCTTTGATTAAAGACAGGGCATAGACAGGGTCTGCAACAGCCCATTTTCCTGGGGATGAACTCAGTAGCATGCTATAATGCAAAGATAGAAACCCCAGGAGTTTGTCAGCAGCTGATGCCATTTTCAGCTTGGGCAGTGTTCGCCTGTTGTCCGGAATCTAGGCCCAATTCTCTGCACTCTCTGGTCCCTCAGTGCTCCAGATTCAGGGTCTGGCAGCCAATGGACAGTGCACAGTTTTGCTCTCTACAGATATCTTCCAGAAATACATTTAAATGAATAAAAGTTCTCACCATGATTTTCATCAGTTATTTAAGCAGTGAAGCCTGGTTTTGATGGGGCAAAAGACTTGTATAAGGGTGACTAACAAGTTGCTGAGGAAGGGAGGAGTGCTGGTTTGCTGACAACCAAGAGTGGTCCAGAGAAGCCTCTAATACATGGTCACAGTTATGCTATCAGTCAGGGGAAACTTGCCAAGTACAGGGGTCTGGCTACCTGGAGGCCATATACTCAGCTGTAAAGTGGGACTGATGAAACCAATACAATTGGTACCCCTGGTCATTTAGCACTTGTTCCCTTGACAGGGGAAAAGTTCCTAAGTAGTTTTGGCTATATATTTTCTTTCTTTGGTTAACGTTCAGCGTTCTTCTGCCTACCTTGAGTTCATCTTTGCTCTGGAAATTGTCCAGGAGATGCTGGTAATGGGTGTCACACATCTGGCGGAGTAGTGAGAGAAGGCAGGACACATACTCACCCTGGAGACAAATTTAAAACAAAAACAAAAACACTTAGCACAATCAGACACAAGTATTGTGTTTCCCCAATCCACAGAGGGCAAGGAAAGTAGGGAGGGTCTGAGATGGCCCCAATGATCATGGAAGCTGACAACTCTGGCCCTGAAAATGAGCTTTCTTTTCTTCTAAGGGAAGCCAGAAATTACTTAAGAGTTTTGCTAAGGCCTCTGTAGCATGAGGCTATTGAAAAATCTTAATATCCAGCAAAGTAGTGCTACAAAGTGAAATATATATTCTCACTCATTCCTAGGGAAAGTTTTGGTTAAATCATCCTTTGTTTGGTTGCCATAGTGGGAGTGGGGAATGTCTGGCCCATAGGCCATGTAAAGCCTGTAAAATCATTTGGTCTGGCCCTGACCAAGGCAACGGCAGGCGGGACTTGAATTTTAATACATCTATAGCAGGTAAGTTTAGTTTTTTGTTTGTTTGTTTTTAGATTTATTTACTTGAAAGGCAGAAATACAAGGAGAAACAGAGAGAGGTCTTCCATCTACTGGTTCACTCAACAAATGGCCACAAAAGCCAGGGCTGGGCCAGGCTGAAGCCAGGATCCCAGAGCTTCATAAGGTCTCCCACAGGGGTGCAGGGGCCCAAGAACTTGGGCCATTTTCCACTGCTTTCCCAGGTACATTAGCAGCGAGCTGGATTGGAAATGATGCAGCCGGGACTCGAACTGGCACCCATATGGGACACTGGCACTGCAGATGGAGGCTTAACCTTCTATGCCACAGTGCTAGCCCCAGCAACTTAGCTTTTAAGGTGATAATTTCTATGGTTCATGAATGATATTCTAAATAGTCAAATGGCGCCCTTGGCAGAAAAATGTTCCCACCCTTGCTAGGGGCTACTTGGAACAGAAAACTTGGCCTTCTCTGGACAGAATTTGAAACCTGTCCATTTTGCTGGGATAGGGCAGCCCTTCTACAAGGTCCTCCTTGGAAACTTCCTAGAGTTTGCACAGTCACTGGACCAGGCAAATGGAACCTAGTTCAGCATGACTGCCTGAAAGGCACAGGAGTTCAAACTGACCTTTTTCAGGGGTCAAGCTGTTGCCTTTAAAACAAGTTAAAATTTAAAGATGGATATGAGTTTTTAGCATCTCTTTGAGTTCCAATAGAATACATGGGAAAAAAGCGTTCTTGAAGGACTACAAAGACCATCTTATGGCCATTTTTGGAATGGGGAAGCCAATCATTGGCCTCCTCAGAATGTAGGAGTAAAAAAAAACTCTTCATTTGAACAATTTTCAAATGTCCTTAAGTTCATGGGAATTTAGTTTTTTTTAAATCTTTCTTAGATCTCTGAAATTATTATACCTATATGAAAATACTTCAAGGTTTATGAAAAATGAAATTAAAAGATAAATTTATGTTAGTGCAAATTTTTTGTAATACATACATAGTTTTTTGGTAATATGCATTTTCCATGAACTTTCCATGAAGACTCCTTGCATGCCTGGATTTCAACATTTTTATGCACTGAAATAAAGGTATCTCTTAGTTCCATTTTTCATGAACTTTTTGAAGCATCTTCATATATATGCAAAATATATACATGTAATTGAACCTCAATTTTATCTGAAAAATTAGAATACACCATAATTTCCTTTCTTGTGAGGGTCAGATGAATTAATGTATATAAAACACTAAAATACAAAATTCAGTACATAAAGAAGTGCTCAATAAATTATAGTGCTATCTACATAAAACGCATCCCTCCACTGGTATTGCTAAATGAACCAATACTGGTAAGGCACTTAAAGCAGGCTCCTAGAAGGAAGAGTCCTTTTGTCCTTTTTTTTTAACCCCCACACTTGGCCCTCTTACTACATCTTATTATATCCTTCCACTGTGTAGAGAATGATGTGGCTATGGCAAAGGATAACTGATACAGTATACAGGAAAACAGGATCAGAAACATCTTTTAAACCTGCCCTAAAGTAGATTCCTGGGAATACAAACCTAGAACTTTCAGAGTGGAAAGCAGTCAGGTCAGGAAAGGGGAGAGGGCAACATGCTGACACCCGTGCAGGAGGGGAGACTAGGGTGAAGGTGGTGGGGTGGTGAGATGGTGGGGGGTGACATGGAGGAGCCCCAGGTTAGAAAAGAAGGCAAGAAAACTTGATTGTTAGTTACTAACAGTGATCTCGGCTGTGCACTGCGGGCACCGCTGCCCTCTTACCGCCTCCTGAGCGTGCGATTTGCTCATGATGGTGAGCAGAGTCTGCAAGAGCACGTCCAGGAGGCTCTCCACCATCATCTCTATCTCTTCCATGACATCTGCCTCCTGCAGTGAGCAGCGAGAGAGCACACTGTTAGCTCCAGGTCAGGCTGGTGTGCAGCTGGCAGCACTAAGTCAGCCACATGAGAAGTGCTCTTTTGACTGGATTTTCAACACCAAGTTCTCAGCCTCACCAACATGTGAATCAAAGGACTCTTGACAAAGGCTCTGTGAGGATGTGAGGCACAGCTGTGACTGCTGCCCAGGCACAGTGTCTGGGTCCTTTTTGACCCAGTACCAAACACAGTCCTGAATCTCGGGCAGATACATTAATTTTGACATACAAGGAAGATACAAAAGTTTTAAGTTAAATGTTTTCTTTTGATTTTGACACTGTGATTAACACTTTGAGAAATGATGAAACTGAGAACTGATAAAGTATCCATAACACAGGCTCTGGAGGCAGCACCTTCACGGGTGGTAATGCACACAGAGGTAACTCATTTTTCTGAGGATGCTGTTCTCTCCTCAGGGTTTCTCTTCTGGGCTGCTCCCAGTCTTTGCCAGCTCTGTTACCCATGTAGCCCAGGTTCCACTCCCGGCTCTTCAGCTCTCTTGCCTGTATTCCCTGGTTCACCTGAAAACTCTGGTTCTCAGTGCTTCTTTCTCTGGCAGCCTCACAAAAACAATGAAGCATGTGTACTCACTATAGGCTGCTTCCTAGATACCAGGCTCTGAATTCCGGAATAGACAGTGATCTCCCTCTATAGATCTCTCGCATTCATCTTGAATTCTATAGCTTGATTTTAATGATCTCATAAAAGATTTCCATTGAGCCTTC
Organism: Oryctolagus cuniculus; assembly: GCF_964237555.1. NCBI lineage: Eukaryota > Metazoa > Chordata > Mammalia > Lagomorpha > Leporidae > Oryctolagus > Oryctolagus cuniculus. The sequence goes on from NC_091441.1 coordinate 98,240,965, forward strand.
TCCAAGATCTTTATATTAGTATTGGTTTTAATGTCCATCCACCATCCATTCATCAAAATACCATTCATTAACTGTCTGCCATGTACCAATCTCTGTTTGTGAGCCTGAACATATAAAGGCAAATAAGAGAGATGACCTCTCTGCTCTTACAGAACTTAAATTTCATCTTTGTTTATCCATCTGATATAATTATACTCTGACCTATTCCACATGAAGAATCCAAGCAACTCTTAGAGCCAAGTTGTCTTTCCTGTCAAAATGATCATAATGCTCTTATCCGTGACTATAAATAACTATTTACATCTGACTCTCTAGCCCCATATATAAAACAAAACTATCTCTCTCAGGTTTTAGTGGTTTCTGTTCTCCTCTTTTTATTTTTTGGCTTCAATTTCTCTCCTTCAGCAATAAGCTTCCCATTCCGTCAGATATGACCTTAAGCTACTAGTAGACTTATGTGCTTGGTGTGGCTTCTCTGAGACCTGCTAAGTGTTGCCTGGAATCAAGAGTAAACAATAGGGCAATTACCATTCTCATAGCCACTCTACCAAACTGCATCCCTGTTACCAGATGGCATTTAAGTCTAGACTCCAGAGTGCCCTGCTGGGTCTCTCTCCCTGCTCAAACCAAACATATTCTTTCTTTCAGATGCCTTTCCTGCTCCACATGGATAGCCACTTGAAATTTATAGTGTAGAAACTCTAACTTGATAAAATGGCATAATAAAAAAATCCATGTTTTTAATTTCCTTCTTTATTCATTCCTATAGTTTCCAAGAAATAAACATTTATACTGTTATTATAAATGTATAAAATAAATGTCATTAAAGTTTCTACCCTCATCTATGCCTGATGTATGTTTTTCCTTCATTACTTCCCAATCTCAATCTCCCCCCTCCCATGAAAGATTTCATTTAAAGAGAAAAAATAAAGAGGAAAGAAAACAGGCAAAAGCATTATTCGCTGAAACCTGACCTCTAAAGTATAATTCCATCATGCCACAAGGCTCAGAGCTTGTGGGTAACACTTCCTTCTTGTGTATCCTGACCTCATCTGGCACAGTGTAGGAATGCCATATGGGTGGAATCAAGCTGCCAGGAAGCTGACAGGAAAGTCTGCATGAGCAGGCTGCCTCTCAGCCTGGGAGGTGCTTCCCTGTGTTCATGCGTAGCTTCCTAAGAAAAACCCTGGGAACCTAGAACTAATACTTTTCCATAGAAACTGAGCATGGCAAGTATTGGGCTTCCTGATAACACAGATAACCATATTTCTGGGTAGATTCAAGGCAGTGCAACTTTTTAAAAATATCAAGAATGGGTTGCAGGGAGAAGCCTCCTGGGAACACACAGGCCTCCCTTCACTTGGGCATCTTTCTGTCGCTGATGAGAGCATCTCTGACTGAGAGGTGAACAAAGTGACCTTTGTTGGTCTGCCACTGGCTACGGTAACACAAGACTAGAGCAGAGTGGAGCCAGGCGGAGTGGGTGTGGGACCACTACCAGAGAGCTGGTCTTGACAATGGAGAAAATGCTGCCAAGAATTCCTGAGCAGATGAGCAGCTCTTTCTGCTGCCTCAGGTGAAGGTGAATGTGATGGAGAACCACAGGAAGCAGGATGCGGCGGGATTCTGGGAGAGAAAACACAAAGGAGAAGAAGGCCTTCAGAGGAGAACTAGCTATTCTCAGCAGCCAGTGGCATGATGGGACCCAGCTGGTCTCAAAGCAGCTGTGGTGAGACGGGAGCAAAGAAGGAGGTCCCTTTCCTTACAAAGGCCTATAATCCCCACTGCTTAGAAATTAGAAGCCATCCCATGACATTTTTCTCCCATCTTTCTTTTCTTTGTTCTTATTTCTAGCCCCAGCATCTACGGCATTTCGTGCAGGATGGATGTTAGAAATCTGCCTCCAAATGAAATCTCTTTAATGATTAAAGACCAAATTAAAAGCATTGTTTACAGTGAAAACTCCATTTAAATGCTATGCTTAGTATCTATATTGACTAGGTTTGATACGGATTATAGGTGATTCCCCTTCCTGCCCTAACTAAGTGGTCTGGTACCCCACCCCTGTAAGAATTTACTGGCCACAGCCATCAGGCCTACCCTCCCCTCAGTTTGTCAAACTGTTGTTTGGTATGTCTGCAGCAATGCAAGGAACAAGCACCACCTTTGCCTTGTCATAGTCTTTGATCAGTACCTAATGCTTGCCCCCAATTCTACTGCATACATTCATATGTATTCTCGCTTTCTACCTAGTGTCACCTGAATGGCATTTTCATCAGCAATTGACAATGTCTAGAACTCTGAATTTAGGAAGGCTGAATTCTAGCTCAAACTCCCTTATTAATTAATTCTAAGGCCCAAGGTAGACTGACTCTTCCCATGGGCTTGATTTTTCTCATCCGTGAATGGGATGTTATTGGCTTCTTCTGCATTTACTTTGGTCAGGAGAAAAAGTAAAAGACAGGGGTGAACATGTTTCTGGTGTCCTGTACTCCCACGAGGTTAGTGACTGTGTGACACTGCAGGTCCCATTATAACTGGCCAGCATGATTCAGTCAGATTATCAGTAATACAATGGCAATTTATATTATTCATATTTGACCATAGTTAAGTGAGCCATATGAAATTCAGAAAGAAAATCTTTTTCATCCAAGGCCTAATTACATGACACATAAGAGACTTATCAAAAAAATTAAAAACATGTTCAAATAGTATGGAATAACGGTTACTCTACATTTAAAAGGACACATGGATAAAGGAAAAGTTGATAATACATTTTGGAGCCCCAAATTCTACCTGACTAGGATTTCTAACAACCTAGCTGCTTGAAGACAAAACAGAGTTTGTTACTAGACCCTGCTGAAGAAGAGAACAAACGGGCATGCTCTGAGAGGTGGTGTTAGTTAAGGGATATCGCTGGCAGTGAAGGTAAAGAGCCTCTTGCTTCAGGAAGATGCCACAACCTGGGCATTAATAAAAACGGGATGGAAATAAAATCTAGCGGCCTGTCATTTCAAAATCCAATTACGTGCTCCAAGGCTGAAAATTTTTTCCTTAAAAGATTATCTGAGGGGGATGGGTATTCTGGCACAGCGAGTTAAACTGCTGCTTGCAAAGCTGGCATCGAATATGAGAGTGCCGGTTCAAGTCCTGGCTGCTCCTACTCAGATTCAGCTCCTGTTAATGTGCCTAGGGAAATCAGTGGAGGTGGTTCCAAGCACTTGGAGCCCCAGCATCCATGTGGGAGACTTAGATAGAGTTCTAGGCTTTGGCCTGGCACAGTCCTGGCTATTGTGGCCATTTGGAGAGTGAATCAGAGGGTGGAAGATCTCTCTCTGCCTCTCTGTCACTCTCCCTTTCAAATAAATAAATGAGGTTTTTTTTTTTTTTTTTTGACAGGCAGAGTGGACAGTGAGAGAGAGAGACAGAGAGAAAGGTCTTCCCTTGCCGTTGGTTCACCCTCCAATGGCCGCCGCGGCCGGCGCGCTGCGGCCGGCGCACCGCGCTGATCCGATGGCAGGAGCCAGGAGCCAGGTGCTTTTCCTGGTCTCCCATGGGGTGCAGGGCCCAAGCACCTGGGCCATCCTCCACTGCACTCCCTGGCCACAGCAGAGAGCTGGCCTGGAAGAGGGGCAACCGGGACAGAATCCGGCGCCCCGACCGGGACTAGAACCCGGTGTGCCGGCGCCGCTAGGCGGAGGATTAGCCTAGTGAGCCGCGGCGCCGGCCAATAAATGAGTATTTTTAAAAATGCTAGAAATCAGGCCGGCGCCAGGCTCACTAGGCTAATCCTCCGCCTGCGGTGCCGGCACCCTGGGTTCTAGTCCTGGTTGCTCCTCTTCCAGTCCAGCTCTCTGCTGTGGCCTGGGAAGGCAGCAGAGGATGGCCCAAGTGCTTGGACCCTGCACCTGCATGGGAAACCAGGAGGAAGCACCTGGCTCCTGGCTTCGGATCGGCGTAGCATGCCGGTTGTAGCAGCCATTTGGGGGGTGAACCAACAGAAGGAAGACTTTTCTCTCTGTCTCTCTCTCTCACTGTGTAACTCTACCTGTCAAAAAAAAAATGCTAGGAATCAAGTATAATGGTGAAATGATCTGCTACCCCCTTTCCATATGTTCTTTTTTTTCTTTTTTTTTCTTTTTTGACAGGCAGAGTGGGCAGTGAGAGAGACAGACAGAGAGAAAGGTCTTCCTTTGCTGTTGGCTCACCCTCCAATGGCCGCCGCAGCTGGCGCGCTGCGGCCGGCGCACCGCGCTGATCCTAAGGCAGGAGCCAGGTACCTCTCCTGGTCTCCCATTGGGTGCAGGGCCCAAGCACCCGGGCCATCCTCCACTGCACTCCCTGGCCACAGCAGAGAGCCAGCCTGGAAAAGGGGCAACCGGGACAGAATCCGGCGCCCCGACCGGGACTAGAACCCGGTGTGCCGGCGCCGCAAGGCGGAGGATTAGCCTAGTGATCCGTTTCACTGGCCTCCATATGTTCTCAAAGCATCTTCCTCAGCAGTGCACACAGCTTGGGTGTGTGCAATGGCCTCAGGGGCAGTGCCCACACCACTGATACAACTGTCAGTTCAGGAGCTAAGATAGAAGTTTATGCAGCACTAAAACGAGAAATTTACTGCTCTTATGCTTAGAAATTCAAACTTAAAAGGTTAGCTACCAAAATGTGAATTCTAGAAATTCTAATAACTTTTTGCTAGTATTTCAGATTTATTTATGTGCCCCAAAAGTTTACTTTAGGATAGTGATATTCTACATAAAGCACCAGGCTCATATTGATCTTAACATTTGGCTATCTAATACATGGTGCCTTGGCAAGGCTAAACCTGATCACATAGAATGTGGCTTCAGGGATGATTCCAGAGTTTTTTTCTGAAAGGCAGCCTGGGCTGCCTGATGTATTAGTTAGGTTGTCCTGACCCCTTGGGAGTATGGAGGGCTCCCTGTCAGTTTCTCTAATCCTACTGGCTCTTCCAAAGAGAGGAAAGGGAATCTATCAGACAGGTAAAGAAAGGAACAAGAAAGTACAGGCTCCTCAGGGTCTCCTTTCAGGGCCTCTTTTATTTCCCTGGCTTATCCTTATCCTCTTGAGCTATAGCATTCTTTTGATCTTCCCCCTTTCCCTCTATCCTCTCATCCTGCTGGGGGGTGGTAGTTTCCATCCTTGGTAGCTAGCTGGATTTGTGAGTCTGGCTCTCACAAGGGTGCTACCTGCTATAGACTAAATTTTTATACTTCACCTTTGCCTCCCCAAGTTCACTGTTTTTTTTTTTTTCTTTTCTTTCCCTCTCCTCTTTCCCTCTCATGAGAGCTAGAGAGAAAAAGAGAAAGAGAGTACGTGCTCATCTGAGAAATTGCTCCCCAAATGGTTCCCACGGCTGGCCTGCTACAGCAGGCTGAAGTTGGGATCCAGGAACTGAATTCAGTTCTCCTACCTACTTGGCAGGGACTCAATCACTTGAGTCATCATCTACTGCCTCCCAACGTGCACATTAGCAAGAAGCTGGGATCAGGGAGTATATGAAGGGCTCGAACCCAGGAACTCCAATGTGGCATCTTAAACCTCTAGGCCAAACACCTGCCCCCAATTCGTATGCTGACACTTAATTCCCAAAGTGATAGAATTTGTGGGTGATTAGGTCATGAGGGCAGATCTTCATCAATGGGATTAGCGCCCTTTTAAAGGAGACCTCGGGGAGCTTTCTTGTCCCTTCTGCCACGTGAGGACACACAGAGAAGATGGCTATCTATGGACCAGGAAGTGGGTCTTCATCAAACACCAAACTGGCTGATGCCTTGATCCCTGAACTTCCCAGTCCCCAGAACTGTGAGAAATAAATGTTTTCCATTTGTCAGTCACCCAACTATAGAGACTTGAACAGATTAACATGCTATGCCATGGACATGCCATAAGATGTAGGTCCCTAGGAATAAATTGTGAAGGCAGCAGTAGGCTTAGGTCTTGGATGCATTTTCTTTTTTTTAATTTTTTTGCCAGGCAGAGTTAGACAGAGAGAGAGTTATAGACAGTGAGAGAGAGACAGACAGAAAGGTCTTCCTTCTGTTGATTCACTCCTCTAATGGCTCTATGGCCGGCTCTGTGCCAATCCGAAGCCAGAAGCCGGGTGCTTCCTCCCGGTCTCCCATGCGGGTACAGGACCCAAGCACTTGGGCCATCCTCCTCTGCCCTCCCAGGCCACAGCAGAGAGCTGGACTGGAAGAGGAGCAACCGGGACTAGTATCTGGTGCCCCAACTGGGACTAGAACCCGGGGTGCCAGTGCCGCAGGTGGAGGATTAGCCAAGTGAACCACGGCACCAGCCTGGATGCATTTTCTAACATTTAAGTTTTCCAAAGACTCTGCAAATAAAGTCACTGTTTTCTTGCATGAGGGTTAATAAAACTGACCCTTTGATTATTACTTGGTTATCACCATAAAAGGGATAAAAGGCAATTCTAACTTTCACCCCAACTACATTTACCTGAGAAAGAAAATTCTAACTTTCACCCCAACTACATTTACCTGAGAAAGAAAAGAGGCGGCTGTCCACTGTCCTGGCGATGGACTGCAGCTTTACTACATCCATTGACTGCCCAATGTGCACAGTGCTGGGCATGCTCCCCAGGGTTCCTCTCACAAACTCTGCCACTTCTTGCACAGTGAACATTTGCAGCAGCTCATCAAAGATGGTTGGGAAAGAATTGAGGAGTGCAGCCTGAAGAATCAAATGAAGTTGTGGTTAGCTCAGAGTTAGGTAGGAGTCATATCTTGCATGCTCAAGGATACGATGTGGTGAGAGGTTGAGAAGGCACTGTAGCACCCCTGTCTTGTGTGGGCTCCTCTCTGGCCCTTGACTTTATCTGGCCCTAAAGCTTTTCTAGAGTATGAGGCAAGGAGAACCCAAAAGGAAACCAAAACAAGAGAATTTACTGTGGGTCAGCCCACTTGAAGCTTTCATCTCTTTCCAAAAGAGTTGCTGACAACAGAAAGGGTTATTAAAGACAAATTTGCTCAATGTGGCTTGAGATCCATAGCTCTTTATGCTCATAAAATGATTCAGATTTTTTGTTTGCATCTATGATCAAGCTCTTATCATTCTAATATTGGTTCCAATCTCAAAACAGGATTCTCTCAAAGAAAGAATGGCAGAGAAAGTCAAGTTCCAGCCGGCGCGGTGGCTCACTAGGCTAATCCTCTGCCTTGCAGCGCCGGCACATCAGGTTCTAGTCCCGGTCAGGGCGCCAGATTCTGTCCCGGTTGCCCCTCTTCCAGGCCAGCTCTTTGCTGTGGCCAGGGAGTGCAGTGGAGGATGGCCCAAGTGCTTGGGCCCTGCATCCCATGGGAGACCAGGATCAGCGTGGTGCGCCGGCCGCAGCGCGCCGGCCATGGCGGCCATTGGAGGGTGAGCCAACGGCAAAGGAAGACCTTTCTTTCTGTCTCTCTCTCATTGTCCACTCTGTCTGTCAAAAAAAAAAATAAAAATAAAAAAAAAGTAAAAAAAAGAAAGTCAAGTTCCTTTGAGCAGCATTGGCTAAACTCGACTCACAGTCCTGCAGTCAACAATCCAACTTTGAGAGCTGGACCATTTCCCTAAGACAGAGATATTTATTTGCAACAACAGAATCTGAAGACTTTTCCTTCTTATATAATGACTCACAGTCTCATTTATAAACTAAAAAGGACGGAGATTGTGTGAACTTGATTAGCCATGAACTGCTGAGGATCGTTGATGATGTGGCCTTTAGAGGTCAGTGACTTAGATGGCTCAGGCAAGGGCCAGCTGGGGATTGGGGAGGGGGGCAGAAAGAGATAGATAGATATTGAGTTTCTTCTAGGATCTGAGCTCCATGAAGTAGCCTCTTGAGGACAATCTGATAATGTAACAGTTCCAGAGCCTTAGGGAGGTAGATCACTGTAGGAGAAAGAGAATGGGTTTTGGAATTAGAAAAACATGAGTTGAAATCCCAGCTTTACTACTTACCTGCCACATAACCTTTGGCGAGTTACTGCCTAATCCTCAGTTTTCTCATCTATATAATGGGGATGATGCTATTACTTATCTCCTGATATTGGTATGAGGAAAAAAATTAGGTTCATAAAATTTCCAGTAGAGTGCCTGGAACACAAAAGGCCTCAGTAAATGCTGGGTCTCATTTTCTTCTCTTGTCTAAATGGAAGAAGTATGAAGGGGGCTTTTCCCCCTTCTTAGTCCTCTTATACTATTAACCCAAGGTTTATAAAGTTAAATAGAAGTTGTCACCTTGAGACAAGAAGGTGAGGCAAGTAGGGAAGGCATTTGTTTGTCTCTACTGTTTTATTAGGCAGTAGACCATGACCCAGGTAAGTGAAAATCTGAGCCATGGGAACAGGTCTGTCATACTGTGGGCTGTGTTCAGGTCAGGCCCAAGTACAGAACCTATGGGAATTCTATTTGCAGATTTGTAATCCTATGTAATACCAAGGAGACTGGTTTGTAATAAACAGAACCAGTACAAAGACACTAGCAGCTTAGATACAGAAGACAAAGGATGGGAAGTAGATGCTTCATAACCAATAACAAACAATAGCTGATTTTTCTCTTAAATGGTGAAATTTCTTATGCTTATGCACCAGGATAGCAGGATACTTGTACCTTGACAGTTTTCATTGGTCATAATCAAAGATAGAAAGTCTCCCTGAATAATATTCTTGCTGAAAGTCCTGCAGCTCAAGAAACATGATCCCAGCTCTAAGCTGTGAGAAGTTTGAAGCTATTTATTCTGATATAATAGGAGCGTTCCAGTGAATATAGTGCACTGCTAAGTTCCCAGAAAGCATATTTGCTTTGCTTTGCTTCTGGTCTCCCCATATTTGTTATTTTTTCTTAAGGCAGGAGTAGGTACCCTTTGCTCCTGTTAGAAGGAACAGGAGGAGGGCTATGGGAGAGAATAGCTGAGGAGATGAGTAGCTTGGGGCACTTAAGGAGGGGAAATCCCAGAAGGAGTGTTCCTCACAGAGGCATCTGGAAACCTTGAGTTATTCTCTTATGGAGTCTAGCTCCCAGCAATAACTGATCCTGAGGGGTCTGTAGGTAACTGGAATCAAAGGACAACACATAGGCAAGTGGAAAATAAAAAATGTAGACTGTGCTAAGCTTCAGTGGGATAGAGTTCAAACATATATTCTCAATAACAACATACCTGGCAGTGACTGAATGAACTGATACAAGACAGACTGTCTGATCACTGCTGACAGGCTGGTGTAATAGCTGGCTTCAAAAAGTGACATAACCATAATCCATTAGATAAAACTCCAACATTAATTTTATAAGAGAAAATAACCCTTTTGTGAGAGTAGTAATGAATCCTTGATATTTTTTCTAGGGTGAGACTGCATAGAGAAGGTAACAGATTAACTGGCTAGACAGTTTTAACAGAAAGCAGCAAACTGCTTTCCCAAACTCATTTTTCTAAAGAATCTAATCCAAATTCTTAGCTAAATCTTTCTAGCTAGTCTCAACTGTTTTTCAATATTTCATTTTTAATTTTGGAATTGCTAAGTACTAACATAAAAATTTCTTTTATTAGTATAGTGATTAATTAGGAAGCAAAATTCCCTAAATATTCTGATTATATACTGTGAATAACATGTTTATAAAAACTGAATAATATGGTGGCTAAAAGATTTTACTCTAGAGAGGGTTCATGAAAACAAGTGTGTGCTTCTCCACCAGAAAGCCATTAAGCTAGTTTTATATCTGACAACTGCGGGATAGTGGCTTTGAGATAAAAGTAACATTTTATTCTATCAGGGTGTCCTTGTCAATCATCCCTTACCAACAAGCAGGATCCTGGCTGGGTTTTTTCAACTCTGGCAGCCAGAAGACAAATAAACAACCTGCTAAGACAGACAAAGGATCTAGCAGCAACCCTTCCCAGCTGCTCACAGACCTGAGTGAAAAGGAGTGTTTCTGAGTTTCTGCTGTCCAGACTGAGCACAAACCGGATGGACTGGAAAAGTTCTTGGATGCTGGAACGGAATTGCTCCTCTTCCATCCCACATGTGGCTCGTGAGTATAGGATCCGTGACTGCACAATGAACTTGAAAAGGTACTCCAAGGCCTGGAAGTGTGGGAAAAAAGTGACAGAGATGTACTGAAGATGCCCAGGAACTTACCTAGCAGGGAACTAAAGGAAAAATAACAGCAAATTCAATAATTCACCAATAAAATCAAGGTGATGAGCAATGACAACTATGGAGACAGACCTTTATTTCTCTCTCTCTCTCTCTTTTTTAACTTTTATTTAGTAAATATAAATTTCCAAAGTACAGTTTATGGATTACAATGGCTCCCCCCGTAACTTCCCTCCCACTCGCACCCCTTCCATCTCCCGCTCCCTCTCCCATTCCATTCACATCAAGATTCATTTTCAATTATCTTTATATACAGAAGATCAATTTAGTATATATTAAGTAAAGAATTCATCAGTTTGCACCCACACAGAACGCAAATTGTAAAAGACTGCTTCAGTACTAGTTATAGCATTAATTCACATTGAACAACACATTAAGGACAGAGATCCCACATGAGGAGTAAGTACACAGTGACTCCTGTTGTTGACTTAACAATTTGACACTCTTGTTTATGGTGTCAGTTATCTCCCTAGGCTCTAATCATGAGTTGCCAAGGCTATGGAAGCCTTTTGAGTTCGCTGACTTCAATCTTATTTCGACAAGGTCATAGTCAAAGTGGAAGTTCTCTCCTCCCTTCAGAGAAAGGTACCTCCTTCTTTGATGGCCCGTTCTTTCCACTGGGATCTCATTCACAGAGATCTTTCATTTAGGTTTGTTTCTTTTTTTTTGCCAGAGTGTCTTGGCTTTCCATGCCTAAAATATTCTCATGGGCTCTTCAGCCAGTTCCAAATGCCTTAAGGGCTGATTCTGAGACCAGAGTGCTGTTTAGGACATCTGCCATTCTATGAGTCTGCTGTGTATCCCTCTTCCCATGTTGGATCGTTCTCTCCCTTTTTTATTCTATCAGTTAGTATTAGGAGACACTAGTCTTGTTTGTGTGATCCTTTTGACTCTTAGACCTATCAGTGTGATCAATTATGAACTGAAATTGATCACTTGGACTAGTAAGATGGCGTTGGTACATGCAACCTTGATGGGATTGTATTGGAATCCCCTGGCACGTTTCTAACTCCACCATTTGGGGCAAGTCTGACTGAGCATGTCCCAAATTGTACACCTCCTCCCTCTCTTATTCCCACTCTTATATTTAACAGGGATCACTTTTCAGTTAAATTTTAACACCTAAGAATAATTGTGTGTTAATCACAGAGTTCAACCAATAGTACTAACTAGAACAAAAAAAATACTAAAAGGGATAAAGTATTAAATTGTACATCAACAGTCAGGACAAGGGCTGATCAAGTCACTGTTTCTCATGGTGTCCATTTCACTTCAACAGGTTTCCTTTTTGGTGCTCGGTTAGTTGTCACCGATCAGGGAGAACATATGATATTTGCCCCTTTGGGACTGGCTTATTTCACTCAGCATGATGTGTTCCAGATTCCTCCAGTTTGTGGCAAATGACCAGATTTCATTGTTTTTGACTGCTGTATAGTATTCTATAGAGTACATGTCCCATAATTTCTTTATCCAGTCTACTGTTGATGGGCATTTGGGTTGATTCCAGATCTTAGCTATTGTGAATTGAGCTGCAATAAACAATAAGGTGCAGACCACTTTTTTGTTTGCCAATTTAATTTCTTTTGGGTAAATTCCAAGGAGTAGGATGGCTGGGTCGAATGGTAGGGTTATATTCAGGTTTCTGAGGAATCTCCAGACTGACTTCCATAGTGGCTTAACCAGTTTGCATTCCCACCAATAGTGGGTTAGTGTCCCTTTTTCCCCACATCCTCTCCAGCATCTGTTGTTGGTAGATTTCTGTATGTGAGCCATTCTAACCGGGGTGAGGTGAAACCTCATTGTGGTGTTGATTTGCATTTCCCTGATGGCTAGTGATCTTGAACATTTTTTCATGTGTCTGTTGGCCATTTGGATTTCCTCTTTTGAAAAATGTCTATTGAGGTCCTTGGCCCATCTCTTAACAGACCTTTATTTTTTTTTTTTTTTTAATTTTTGATAGGCAGAGTGGACAGTGAGAGAGAGACAGAGAGAGAAAGGTCTTCCTTTGCCATTGGTTCACCCTCCAATGGCCGCCGCTGCAGCCGGCGCACCGCGCTGATCCGATGGCAGGAGCCAGGATCCAGGTGCTTTTCCTGGTCTCCCATGGGGTGCAGGGCCCAAGCACCTGGGCCATCCTCCACTGCACTCCCTGGACATAGCAGAGAGCTGGCCTGGAAGAGGGGCAACCGGGACAGAATCCGGCGCCCCGACCGGGACTAGAACCCGGTGTGCCGGCGCCGCTAGGTGGAGGATTAGCCTATTGAGCCACGGCGCCGGCTTCAGACCTTTATTTTTTAAAACTTTCTGAAAAATACAAATCATTACTAAGGAGAGGCTGTCTTCATAGAGAATCATCAAATGAGTTCATGAATGTTTTCTGATGTTGGATTTAAGGAGTCATATATTGTTATGAAAAGAATTGAATTCAAGAAAATCCAGGATCCAAAGAATTGGGCTTCTCTGTATTTTCCTTCCCAGTCTGGAAATAATACTACAAATAATATAGGCAAAGATGCAAGAATCAATCCGGGGTTTACTACAAGAAGGAATGATCCTCTGTAATGATCCACATCTTTGAGATATACCTGGGACCTGACACAGTGCTTGCCTTCTTCCCAGGGATTACAGAAATGTGGAAAATGGGCAGATGTTTAGTGCAGCAAGATACCTTTTGGACCCATGCGTTCGAAATCCAAGTGCCTGTTACACACCACAATTGCAGCTTCCTGCTAATGTGCCTCCCAGGAGGCAGCAGGATTCCTGTTACTCATGTGGGAAACCTCAGCTCCTAGCTTCAGCCTGGCCTAGTCCTGGCTATTACAGGCATGTGAGGAGTGAACTGGTAGATGGGAGATTCATTTCTATGTTTCTTTCAAATGAAAAAAATAAAATGAAAAGTCTGGAGAAAATTTGTTACAGGTTGCATAGCAGCTGTTAGGCCTGTCACATCCATTCTTCACCTCCTTCCAGCCAGAGCATCTGCCATAAACAGTTAACAAACTATACAAAAGACAAGGTTCCTGCAAAATGATTGGGAAGCAGAATATGATCCTGAGTCCCTGAAGTTTGGTTTATGCTTATGAGCAGAGCAATTCTCTTTTAAGAGAACAGATTCAAGACCCGAGACTGATCAAAGAAATGCCACAGATTTCCCAGGCACCGCAAAGGCAGAGACACTGAGGGGAAACTTACCTAAGGATTAAATATATGGTGCTCAGCTACTAAAATACATATACAAAAGTAAACAAGTCCTGAGCTACTGTTCATGATCTAACCATCTGCCAGAAGGTTTGGCAAAGTAAAGCTTAATATTGTGTGTCTCACACACAATCCAGTTGGCATTAAGGAATGCTAGTTTAGACACAGCTATTTTATAAGGATTGCACCAGAAGATTCTATAGAAGAAATTATACTGGGGACTTTGTTTCCATAAATGCTAAAGTCTCTGTTCCAGTAGCCTTTTAAGGCCCATCTATAAAGAATATGAGAAGTCTGCTAATTTCTGAATCTAGATGTTTTCAGACAAGACTCTGCCACTGCTTCAGTAAGTCTATAATTGTGGAGACTCTCAGGCCCATGAAACAGAAAGCATACAATTTTTAGGCTAGGCTTCATTTATTGGGTTATGCTTTGTAGTAGGAGGCATTTCCTATCAGAACAAAGAAAACAAATTTTCATTTCCAAGAGCAAATGTAGGTAGCATGTTTGCTCTTCTCTCTCAGGAACTCTTATTTTATATGATCAAGGTGACTTGTGGGTTCAGCTAAGGACAAAGGAGAGACAGAGTCAATGTCTACTCATACCCTGGAGTAGACTACAGAAATCAGAATGGCTATCTCATTTAAGTCACCTACACAAACAAAAGTATGCTTAGACCCAGAGAGACTCTTCAAAAATGCAGCATGCATATGAGTAGAATAGGTGAGCTTGTTGAACATTTTACTGTCATATGCTGAACCCCAGGAGGGGGGCAGAAAGGATCAGCAACTATGTGACCACTGGAAACAAAGACAGAAAACAAGTTACATTGTAAAAAAACTGGAATCTTAGGATACTGGACAGGTTGAAAAAATCTAATTATGTGCTATAGACGCTTCTAATTTCAAAACAGGAAATTTGTCCTCATCATCACTGTCACTTTTTTTTTCAGTTTGAAATAGTTACCTTGAGAGATTATCAACTAGCTTGAAAATGTCCACCAATTTCAGAGGGGTAGAACTGGACAGCAAAGTTGCTCGTCTCTTTAGGACTAGAGGGTTTAGTTCCTCTATTAGGTTCTGAAAATACAAAACACCCTGTAGAGGAATATAAGCCTGTGCAAACCTGGATGAGGCATGAAGAACAACACACTTCTAGTCATCTATCACCTGACTCTGTCCTTGCCTACTCCTCTTGTTTTTAGGATCAACATTAGCTTGGCTGAGACCAGGTGACGCTGGCTACCTCTGACAGACTCAACTTGGGGAGGAGAGATGGGCAAAAGATGAAGGGTGGATTCTGTGGAATTTGTTCAAAGTTCAAGGATGTTCCCAATCCTGTGCAGAGACAATGGAGCACTTAACTGTGGCTGAAGTAGTTGCCTTGGCTCTTTCCATTTAAGTTAATACACCTGATAGGAGAAGAGAACCTAGAAATTATTACATCCTTTCTATCAACAAGAAACTCTACTGTGCTCCATTTTTCCTCTTCATGGCTCCCTGTTGAGGAATGGATACAGCGATACAGCTTAGCAATGAAAAATGTGCTGTTTTTGGAACACCTTGCCAAGAATCATACTCAAGCCTACAATGACACCCACTACAGGTCACTTACAAGGAGAAAAATAGTGTGATCAAGTAAGAAAATACAGGACCTTTATTTTCATCTTCTTTAGGGTAAGCTTTTCTCAAAGATTCTGAAAGTAAAAGAAGTTGGATTGTGACCAGCAAGACATACTGAATAAAGAAGAATAATCAGCACTTCCTGTTCTACAGCTTGTGATACTTCCCAGGAGCAAACTTCCTGAGAAGGATGAAAACAGGATTCGATGGAGACTTACTAGTTTGGTCAAAGGAACTTAGGAATTGAAATTTGTTGACGAAGAAGAAATGGCCTGATAAAGTCTCAGTGTTAGATATATTACAGAACCATCTTGAAATCACAAGAACAAGTATGATGCACCTCGGAAAAGGGCCCCTCAAATGGAACTCTTCCTTCTCTTTACCACAGTCTGAACTCCAGAACTCTACACTTCCTCAGTACTGCCTAGCAAGATCTAGCACAACCCCTAAAACCAGCGTACCATCTAACATTTGAATGTCTCTGCTTCAGACTTAGCAACTGCATTTTGGTTCCTTGAAAGCATAAGCTCTTTTCCAGAATTTTATAACGGTACTTCCTAAGCCTGGTATGCTCACCCACCCAGCTTGGGAATTCAGCTCAGAGATCCTCCTCAAAGAAGCCTTCCATAAACCCTGGATCTGAAGTACACCCTTCTATCCAGCTAGTCTATCCTATGAACTTGTTTCCTTAACAGTGTTCATTTGTTTGTTGTTATTGTTTAAAGATTTATTTATTTGGGAGAAAGAGAGAAATAGAAAAAAGAGAAAGAGCGAGAGAGAGAGAGAGAGAGAGAATGAGAATGAGAGAGAATCTTCCTCTTAGTGGCTGCCTCCCTTTGGCACATTGGGGATGAGTTCTTCAAGAGCAATGCCTAGTCTCATTCATCTTTTCATCCTAGTATCCATGACAGATGGTCATCTCCTCAGTAGATGTTTGTATGAATCAAGGCAAAAATGAGATTTATGGCCTCACGTTTTTACAAAATACATAGAGAAGAGGTAGAGTATCTATCTATGATTTGATTCTGCCCTTCAATTTGATGATGCTTGAGGAATCATCTATTAAATCAGTTACCATGTGGACAAGAAGAAGAAAAACTTAGGCCCAGTACTCAGGGTAGAAGATATGACAGTGGGTTGGTGCTGTGACATAGCAGGTCAAGCCACCACATGCAGTGCCAGCATTCCACGTGGGTGCCAGGTTAAGACATGGCTGCTCCACTTGCATCCAGCTCTCTGCTGTGGCCTGGGAAAGCAGCAGAAGATGGCCCAAAGCCTTGAGCCCCTGTACCTGCGTGGAAGGCCTGGAAGAGGCTCCTGGCTTCGGATAGACACAGCTCTGGCTGTTGTGGCCATCTGGGGAGTGAACCAGTGGATGGAAGATTCTCTCTCTCTCTCTCTCTCTCTCTCTGCCTCTACTTCTCTCTCTGTGTAACTGTGACTTTCAAGTAAAATAAATCTTTTTCAAAAAAAGAAGACGTGACAGTAAAAGAGGACAGAGAAACTACTTGGCTGTCATTTTTAAAAATTGGTAACTGGAAAGAGTGAGAAATACATGATTTTTTTTGTACCTTTTTTTTTTATTTAATGAGCATAAATTTCCAAAGTACAGCTTATGGATTACAATAGCTTCCTCCCCCCCGTAACTTCCCTCCCACCCACAACGCTCCCCTCTCCCACTCCCTCTCCCCTTCCCCTTCACATCACGATTAATTTTCAATTATCTTTATATACAGAAGATCAATTTAGCGTATGTTAAGTAAAGATTTCCACATTTTGCTCCCACACAGAAACACAAAGTGTAAAATACTATTTGAGTACTAGTTATAGCATTAATTAAACACCTAAGAGTAATTGTGTATTAATTACAGAGTTCAACCAATAGTTTTAAGTAGAATATAAAATGCATCTTTTGTATTGTTGCGGCTTCCCCCCACCCCGACCTCCCTCCCTCCCGTGGCCCTCCCCTCACCCACTCCTTCTCCCATCGCGCCCTTCAGAGAAATACATGATTAAAAAACAACTTAAAAAAGTAAATCAAGTACAAGAAAAGTTAGAGACAGAGAAAACAGGTCTTTGCTTTAAGTTCAGCTTTCTGGAAAACTGTTGATCAAAAATGGAATCAATATTTTCATCCATGGTTCTTTAAAGGAGAAGCAGCAGTCATGACAATAAGCTGCCAACAGAAGTGTTAATTCCAATTGAAGCTATCTAGCAATACAAAGGGATGCTTTGTCAGGGAATCTGCTCGGGCAGAAAGTAATGGCCATGATCCCAAACATGGACCCCAGATTCTTCCTCAGACCAAGGTTTTAAGCTTATCTTCTCAAAATATCCACATATAGTTCATTCACACAGCCCTTTTTACTTTAAATAATTCCAAAAAACAATGTTTAGTAACCACCAAAGAAGGGACTAGTATTGGAAGATTTTAATTCTAATCACCGTTGTCTACCAACACTGGTTTAGAAGGTGTTACAGTACCTTAGCCCATGGAAGGGAGAACCAGTGCAAGGGAGGATGGCCAGAAGCCATGTGCACATCATCCTTCTCTGCAGCTTTAGGATAAAATTACTAGGATTCAAGGTCTTCAGGGGTAAAACTGAGATCAGGACAGGGGGATTATATAGATCAAGGCAATCATTCCTGGAAGCAAGCCAGTGCCCTGGCTTTTCTCACACACTGCACCATTGACATTACTCACAAATAACTGCAAGGGTGGGTCCCTTAAGTCAAGTAAGCTTAGTACATTACCCGCATGGCTTCCTGAATGTGATCCTGCCGAATCAGTTCTGCTGAGCAGTCCATATACCATTTCAAACAGCGAATGAGCTCCCTGGGAAAGAGAACAGTTCCAGAAACTCCACTTTAATCCAAAAGCAATGCAGAAAGTAGAATGGTGGTTTCTAGGGGCTGAGGGAGTAGGGATGGCAGATTTATTGTGAATGGTTAAGAGTTTCAGCTTTGCAAGATGAAAAGAGTTCTGGAAATGGATGGAATTCTGGTGATAGTTGCACATTACCAATGTTTTTCTTAATATCAATGTTCTTAATGTCACAGAATCAAATACTGAGCAAATGGTTAAGAAGGTTTATTTTATATATATATGTACATTACCACAATTTAAGAAAACAAATAGGTTTAAAGACCAGCTAAATGAAAAGTGATTGTGACTGAACTTTTTTTTAAAATTTTATTTAATGAATATAAATTTCCAAAGTACAGCCTATGGATTACAATGGATTCCCCCCCATAACGTCCCTCCCACCTGCAACCCTCCCCTCTCCCCCTCCCTCTCCCCTTCCATTCACATCAAGATTCATTTTCGATTCTCTGTATCTACAGAAGATCAGTTTAGCATACATTAAGTAAAGATTTCAACAGTTTGCTCCCACACAGAAACATAAAGTGAAAAATAATAGATGATTTTTTAAATGATGATGAAATCAGATCAGACCTATTGTCATGTTTAATCCCAGTGAGAGTCAAGTTGGGAATTGATAATTTCTTCTTCTTCTTCTTCTTTTTTTTTTTTTTTTTTTACAGAAGATCAGTTTAGTATACATTAACATTTCAACAGTTTGCACCCACATAGAAACACAAAGTGAAATATACTGTTTGAGTACTCGTTATAGCATTAAGTCTCAATGCACAGCACGCTAAGGACAGAGATCCTACATGAGGAGTAAGTGCACAGTGACTCCTGTTGTTGACTTTACAAATTGACACTTTTGTTTATGGCCTCAGTAATCTCCCCAGCTCCAGTCATGAGTTTCCAAGGCTATGGAAGCCCCTTGAGTTCTCTGACTCTTATCTTGTTTAGACAAGGTCATAGTCAAAGTGGAGGTTCTCTCCTCCCTTCAGAGAAAGGTATCTCCTTCTTTGAAGACCTGTTCTTTCCACTGGGATCTCACTCACAGAGATCTTTCATTTAGGTTTTTTTTTTTTTTTTTTTTTTTTTTGCCAGAGTGTCTTGGCTTTCCATGCCTGAAATACTCTCATGGGCTTTTCAGCCAGATTGGAATGCCTTTAGGGCTGATTCTGAGGCCAGAGTGCTGTTTAGGACATCCGCCATTCTATGAGTCTGCTGAGTATCTCGCTTCCCATGTTGGATCACTCTCCCCTTTATTTATTCTATCGGTTAGTATTAGCAGGTACTAGACTTGTTTATGTGCTCCCTTTGACTCTTGTGACTGAACTTTTTAAAAGCCCATTTTTCTATTCAAATACAAGTCCCAGTAAAGATACCAATACCAAATACAACTTACTTGTAGGCTAGGGCTCCAGCAAAGTGCTTCTGGATATATGTGTCCATCACAGGTCGGAAATGGAAATATTTGATATCTCGGAGCAGGTTGATGATGAAGACCTTGGAGAGAAGAATAGGGTACGAAGGTTCACTGGAGGACTTAGACCTATCCCTAGTAGGGAACAGACTCTTGTTTCTCTTCAGGGAATGGCAGAAGAGAATGGAAAATGTTAGTGTTTCTTTTAGTGTTCCCCATGGGTAATGAATGTAAGATTCTGTGTCTATGTTTGTTTTATCTTTCTATTTCCACAGCCTTCTAGTTCAGACCCAGAACTCATCAGTCTGTGCCTGTGTTACTCTGAGCTTTTCATTTCATAATAATGCTAAGTAGTAAAATATGGAGTAAGGACAGGTGTACATGGAGGAACACCTGTATATAGGTGGAACAAACACTAAGGGGACCCTTCAAGCTTGAAAAATTTAGAGGAAAAAAATTGTCTTCTGAGTTGTATGAGCTCATGAAAATTTGTGCCCTTCAGAAATGGGCTAGCAGCTGGGAAAATAAGGAAGAAGGAAAGTCAGAGGGGCAAATTATGCAAGTTTCTAACTTCATTTCAGTTTCCTGTTTAGTATGTAGCTGAAGTATCTGGTTTTCTCTTTTTTTTTTTTCTATTGGGACTGGTATATACAAAGATACCTTAGAAAGTTTGTGGGAAAATGGAATAAAGATAGGTTTATTTTGGTGCAAAATTTGAAATCCATGCATAGTTTTTTCACAGTATGCCCTTTCCATGAATTTTTTAAAAACTTCACATTATGTATCAATTTTACAATTTTCTGCACCAAAATAAACTTATCTTTTGATTCTACTTTCCATTGAGCTTTTTGAATTAACCTTACATTAAGTAAAATTTACTAAACATTCAAATCACTGTCCAGTCTCTTTAAGCACCTTCTGAGACTCTGGGTCTGAAGTAACTATATAAAGGGAGATTTTTCCAGAGATCTCTGGAACTGCATAGTTCTCTAGAGCCCAGCATGAATGAGTTTCTGCTCTTTGTGGTGGTTATATCCTAGTGTGTAAATGAAAAAAATGGACCACGTGTTTTCCTCTATTAGTCTCTGGTTTTCTTGCTGCTATAGGTAACTGTTTCAGGGGACAGGCAAACCTGCAAGAGTGATAAGACTGAGGATCCAGAACTACAAAGCCAAGGTCTACATCTGCTACAATGAACTTTTCAAATTTGATCTTGGAAGGATCTATCTGGTAGGTTAACTGTTTGGTCTTCCTTGGTTGACATTGCTTAGTCTCTTTCTATTAGTATATTTATACCTAGTACTGATTAACTTCAATAAATTCCTTCCCTTAGATTTTTTGAAATAAGTGACAGGAATAATACACATGAAAAGTCAGGGAGGTGACTTACCAAAGACTGAAAAACTAACAGGCCATATTTCTCTGTATTATCATCTAAAATTACAAAAAGTGTATCCAGGATGTCCTGTAGAAACTGAAACATAAAAAACAGGGGGTTGGGTCTTAGGAACTTACAGATATGATCAAACTTCCATATAGGATCCATAAAATACATGAAATCTGTTTATATTAATAATAATAAAGAAGAAATGGATAAGGGGCTTGAATAGACAGTTCACAAAAGAAATATATACTGTCAACACATATATGATAAAATGCTCTATATTCTTTACTATCAAGGACATACAAATCAAAATCACAATGAAGTATCACCTCACCCCAGCTGGAATGGCTGTTATCAAAAGAACAAAAAGTTAATGAATTCTGGGAAGGCTAGGGAGAATAGGGAACTCTTATAAACACTGTTGATGGCAATATAAAATAGTATACTACTAGTATACTATAAAAGAGTATTACTACTAGTAATACTATACTAACAGCCACTATAGAAACAGTATGGAGATTCCTTAAAAATCCAGAAATAGAACTACCATGTGATTCAGTAATCCATTAGTGGATATATATGAAAAAGATATGAAGTCATTATATCAGTAAGATACTTGCACCACCATGGTTAGTGCAGCACTATAGACAATAGCTAAGATATATAATCAGGGGCTGGCATTGTGGCACAGTAGGCTAAGCCTTTGCCTGAGGCACTGGCATTGTATATGGGTGCTGGTTTGTGTCCCAGCTTCTCCTATTCCAGTTCAGCTTTCTGCTAATGCCCTGGGAAAGCAGTAGAAGATGGTCCAAGTGCTTGGACCCCTGCACCCATATGGGAGACCTGGAAGAAGCTTTTGGCTCCTGGCTTTGAACTGGCCTAGCTCTGGCCATTGCGGACATTTAGGGAATGAACCAGCAGAAGGAAGACCTTTCTTTCTGTATCTCTCTGTCTGTAATTCTGCTTCTCAAATAAACAAATAAAATCTCTTAAAAAGAGATATAGAATCAGGGGCTGGTGCTGTGGCGTAGTGGGTAAAGCCACTGCCTGCGGTGCTGGCATCCCATATGGGCACCATTTCATGTTCTGGCTGCTCCACTTCCAGTGCAGCTCTGCTATGGCCTACAAAAGCAGTAGAAGATGGTTCAAGTCATTGGGCCCCTGCACCAGCGTGGGAGAACCGGACAAAGCTCCTGGCTCCTGGCTTCCAATCAGCCCTGCTCCAGCTGTTGTGAACTTTTGGGGAGTGAACCAGTGGATGGAAGACCTCTCTCTCTCTCTCTCTCTCTCTCTCTCTCTCTCTCTCTCTTTCTCTTTAATCCATGTTGAGTGGATTTTTGTGTAAGGTGTAAGGTAGGGGTCTTGCTTCATACTTCTGTATACGGTTGTAGATGTTTGGACTGATTCTTGGTGTTTCTCTTCTGTTCCATTGGTCTACCCATCTGTTTTTGTATAGTACCAGGCTATTTGATCAAGAAGCTAAAACAAACCCCTGGAGCAAGGATAGTCTCTTCAACAGATGGTGCTGGAAAAACTGGATTTCCACACACAGAAGTATGAAGCAAGACCCCTACCTTACACCTTACACAAAAATCTACTCAACATGGATTAAAGTTCTAAATCTATGACGTGACACCATCAAATTATTAAAGAACATTGCATAAACCCTACAAGATATTGGGACAGGCAAAGACTTCTTGGGAAAGACCCCAGAGGCACAGGCAGCCAAACCAAAATTAACAACTGGGATTACATCAAATTGAGAAGTTTCTGTACTGCAAAAGAAGCAGTCAATAAAGTGAAGAGGCAACTGACAGAATGGGAGAAATTTTTTGCAAACTATGCAACTGATAAAGGATTAATAACCAGAATCTACAAAGAGATCAAGAAACTCCACAACAACGAAACAAACAACCCAGTTAATCAGTGGGCAAAGGGCCTAAACAGACATTTTTTAAAAGGGGAAATCCAAATGGCCAACAGATACATGAAAAAAATGTTCAGTATCACTAGCTATTAGGGAAATGCAAATCAAAACCACAATGAGGTTTCATCTCACCCCCATTAGAATGGCTTTTATACAGAAATCAACAAACAACAACTGCTGGCGAGGATGTGGGGAAAAATGCACACTAATCCTCTGTTGCTGGAATGTAAACTGGTAAAGTCACTATGGAAGACAGTTTATTGATACCTCAGAAATCTGAATATAGTCCTACCATATGACCCAGCCATTTTACTCCTTGGAATTTACCCAAGGGAAATGAAATCAGTAAATCAAAGAGCTACCTGCATCTCCATGTTTATTTCAGCTCAATTCACAATAGCTAAGACATGGCATCAACCTAAATTCCCATCAACTGAACATCGTATAAATTATGGGATATGTACTCTATGGAATACTACACAGCAGTAAAAAAAAAAAAGAAATCTGGTCATTTGCAACAAAATGGAGGAATCTGGAACACATCATGCTGAGTGAATTAAGCCAGTCCCAAAGGGACAAATATCATATGTTCTCCCTGATCGGTGACAACTAACTGAGCACCTAAAAGGAAATCTGTTGAAGTGAAATGGACCCTATGAGAAACAGTGACTTGATCAGCCCTTGTCCTAACTGTCGAGGAAGAGCTTACTGTTTTATTCTTTGTAGTATTTTCTTTTTTTATGTAATATTATTGGTTGAACTCTGTAATTAACACACAATTATTCTTAGGTGTTTAAATTCAACTGAAAATTAATCCCTGTTAGAAGAGTGGGAATATGAGAGGTAAGATATGCACAGTTTGTGACATGTTCCTTCAGACTTACCCCTAAGGGTCAAGCAAAAAACTTGCCATGGGACTCCAAATCCCATTAAGGTGGCAGGTATCAATGCCATCTTACTAGTTAAAGTGATCAGTTTAAGTGCATAACTGACCATAAAGATAGGAATAGGTGTCAAAGGGATCACATAAATAAGATTAAGTGTCTGCTAATAATAATAGATAACATTAAAAAGGAGAGAATGATACAACATAGGAAGCAGGCTACACAGCAGACTCAAAGAATGGCAAATGCCCTAAAGAGCACTCTGGCCTCAGAATTAGCCCTTAAGGCATTCAGATCTGGCTAAAAAGCTCATGAGGGCATTTCAGGCATGGAAAGCCAAGACAATATGGCAAAAATTGGCCTACTTGAAAGATCTTTGTGAGTGAGATCACAGTGGAAAAAAGGGGCCATCAAAGAAGGAGGTACCTTTCTCTGAAGAGAGGAGAGAACTTCCACTTTGATTATGGCCCTGTCTAAATAATGTCAGAGTTTGTGGACTCAAGAGGCTTCCACAGCCTTAGAAGCTCATGATCATGAAGTCAGGTGATCACTGACTTCATAAATAAGAGTGTCAATTGTTAAATCAACAACAGGAGTCATTGTACACCTGCTCCCCATGTAGGACCTGTGTCCTTTTAATGCATTGTATTATGAGAATTAATGGTAAAACTAGTCTTAAAACAGTACTTTATACTTTGTGTGTCTGTGTGGTTACAAACTGTTGAAATTTTTACTTAGTATAGAATTGATCTTCTGTAGATGAAGATAATTAAAAATGAATCTTAATGAAGAATGGGATGGGAGAAGGGAGTAGGAGGTGGGATGGGAGTAGGGGAAGGAGGGCGGGTATGGGGGGAAGAACCACTATAATCCAAAAGCTGTATCTATGAAATTTATATTTATTAAATAAAAGCTTTCCACAAAAATAAACTATTTATTTAAGAATTAGTATCCCTCGAGAAGGGAGGATACAGCTGATGAAGGGTAAAAACAATTCTCACTGTTCTTTGGGGTGCTATTATTTGTTTTTGATCAAGTGTCTTTTTTTCAGATACAAAAACAAAGGCGGAGAATCATAAATACTGATGGATGCTTTCAGTCTTTAAAAATTCTGGGAGAAGCCATTTGATCTGGGGATTAAGATGTCACATCCCACACTGGAATCTGTAGGTTTGATTCCTGGCTCTGGCTCCTGATTATAGCTCCCTGTTAATGCAGACCCTGGAAAGTAGTAGTGATGGAAGACGCCGATTGATTTCCTGGCTCTTGGCTGCAAACTGCCCCAACTCCAGCTGCTGTGGGCAGCAGGAGAATGAATTAGTAGATGAAGTACTTTCTCTGTCCTTGCATCTTTCTCTCTCTCTGGTCCTCAAATAAAACATTTAAATGGATTTTTTTTTTTGACAGGCAGAGTTAGACAGTGAGAGAGAGACAGACAGACAGAAAGGTCTTCCTTCCGTTGGTTCACCCCCCCACCCCCAAATGGCCGATACGGCTGAAGCTACGCTGATCCGAAGCCAGGAGCAAGGTGATTCCTCCTGGTCTCCCAAGCGGGTGCAGGCGCCCAAGCACTTGGGGCATCCTTTGCTGCCTTCCCGGGCCACAACAGAGAGTTGGACTGGAAGAGGAGCAACCAGGACAGAATCTGGCACCCCAACCAGGACTAGAACCCAGGGTGCCGGCACCGCAGTCGGAGGATTAGCCTAGTGAGCCGCGGTACCAGCCTAAATGGATTTTTAAAAATAAAAATTGAATCTAACATTCTGATGGTCAAATCTCAATTTAAAGGATACATTTACAATTTATTGTAAAACAATATGAATTAAAAGATATAGATTGGGGTGTTTCTGGGTCAGGACTGGTAATGGTTTAATATTCACTGGGGCTAGCTGAGGGATACACATACGGTTCTTTATACTATTTGCCTACTTTTATGTATGCTTGAACTTTTACAACGAAAGGTAAAGAAAAATATTTCAAAGTGCTACACATTCTCTTCTTTTTTAAAAAACTTTTATTTAGTAAATATAAATTTCCAAAGTACAGTTTATGGATTACAATGGCTTCCCGCCCCCCATAACTTCCCTCCCACTCGCACCCCTTCCATCTCCTGCTCCCTCTCCCATTCCATTCACATCAAGATTCATTTTCAATTATCTTTATATACAGAAGATCAATTTAGTATATATTAAGTAAAGAATTCATCAGTTTGCACCCACACAGAACGCAAATTGTAAAAGACTGCTTCAGTACTAGTTATAGCATTAATTCACATTGAACAACACATTAAGGACAGAGATCCCACATGAGGAGTAAGTACACAGTGACTCCTGTTGTTGACTTAACAATTTGACACTCTTGTTTATGGTGTCAGTTATCTCCCTAGGCTCTAATCATGAGTTGCCAAGGCTATGGAAGCCTTTTGAGTTCGCTGACTTCAATCTTATTTCGACAAGGTCATAGTCAAAGTGGAAGTTCTCTCCTCCCTTCAGAGAAAGGTACCTCCTTCTTTGATGGCCCGTTCTTTCCACTGGGATCTCATTCACAGAGATCTTTCACTTAGGTTTGTTTCTTTTCTTTTTTCTTTCTTTCTTTCTTTTCTTTTCTTTTTTTTTTTTTTTTTCCCAGAGTGTCTTGGCTTTCCATGCCTAAAATATTCTCATGGGCTCTTCAGCCAGATCCAAATGGCCTAAGGGCTGATTCTGAGACCAGAGTGCTGTTTAGGACATCTGCCATTCTATGAGTCTGCTGTGTATCCCTCTTCCCATGTTGGATCGTTCTCTCCCTTTTTTTATTCTATCAGTTAGTATTAGCAGACACTAGTCTTGTTTGTGTGATCCTTTTGACTCTTAGACCTATCAGTATGATCAATTGTTACACATTCTCTTCTAGCTGGCTGGAGACAAATTATTGACACTAAATCCAGACAGACTTGTAGGATATTCTCTTATCAGGAATATGGCAACTCATTCTTAAAAAACCTTAGACGTTTTAATATTTTTTTATATACTGGCTGATATTTTTAATATGATTAGAAGAAAAACATGAGCATAATTTATCTTGTTTCAAAACTAACATTAATTTATGAAAAGCTAAAATATTTTATGATAATCTTAGTTGATCAAGACATAATTCATACATTAACTTTATCAAAGTATACAGACTTTAAAATTACTCCTTATTATCTGGCTGAAAAGCCCATGAGAGTATTTCAGGCATGGAAAGCCAAGACACTCTGGCAAAAGATCTCTGTGAGTGAGATCTCAGTGGAAAGAACAGGTCTTCAAAGAAGGAGGTACCTTTCTCTGAAGGGAGGAGAGAACCTCCACTTTGACTATGACCTTGTCGAAACAAGATAAGAATCGGAGAACTCAGAGGGCTTCCATAGCCTTGGAAACTCATGACTGGAGCATAGGGAGATTACTGATGCCATAGACAGGAGTGTCAATTGGTAAAGTCAACAACAGGAGTCACTGTGCACTTACTCCTCATGTAGGATCTCTGTCCTTAATGTGCTGTGCATTGAAATTTAATGCTATAACGAGTACTCAAACAGTATATTTCACTTTGTGTTTCTATGGGGGTGCAAACTGTTGAAATCTTTACTTAATGCATACTAAACTGATCCTCTGTAAAAAAAAAAAAAAAAAAAAAAAAAAAAGAAAAGAAACTATCAATTCCCAACTTGACTCTCACTGGGATTAAACATGACAATAGGTCTGATCTGATTTCATCATCATTTAAAAAAAAATCATCTATTATTTTTCACTTTATGTTTCTGTGTGGGAGCAAACTGTTGAAATCCTTACTTAATGTATACTAAGCTGATCTTCTGTATATTAAGATAATCGAAAATGAATCTTGATGTGAATGGAAGGGGAGAGGGAGTGGGAAAGGGGAGGGTTGTGGGTGGGAGGGACGGTATGGGGGGGAAGCCATTGTAATCCATTATTCGTACTTTGGAAACTTATATTCATTAAATAAATAAATAAAAAAAATTACTCCTTATTTAGAATACCATGTTGTACATTATCAGGTCAATGAAGCTGTGAAATCAAATTATAGGCATTGCATCTGTGCTAACTGATATGACAACTGTGATGGAAGAGCTGAAAATGCTCATTATGGACAAGATATCTTCTCCAGACCTTTCTGGTCCACATTCTACTGTTCTTGCTGATGACCAAAACGTAGTACAGTTTAGACCACTGTATAGGATTCACTATTAGGAAATGCCTGGGGGTTTTCTTGAGCTTAAACCAGGTAGGTAAATACTGCTCTACAAGGACAACTGGAAACACAGAGTTGCTGTCAGCTTAAGGCCACTAGAAGGGAAATTGCACAAAGGCACCTTGAAGAAAGCAGTTGAGGAAGTAAAGAAGTATTCCAAGTGAGAGACTCGGGGAAAATCAGCAGCTATAAGCCAATAAGCAATATTTAGAGTTTTTGTAACCAGGAGAATAGACGCAGGAATACATCAGGTTGGGTTTGTGGCAAAAAGGTTATAGAGTAAGGAAAATGAGGAAGAGACTTAAGGAAGAAGAGAAGACCTTAAGGAATGCAGGCAGCACAGGCTATCAGGATTACATGCAAAAAAATGCTTTTACTACTATATTTAATATCACTTTGTTAGCTACAGATCAAAGTCAGAAAAAATTTTATTATATTATAAGCATAACTTTTAAAACATAACAAACCTGGTATGATACATATCTCCCCCCATAAAAGCTGATAACAATAACAAAAAGGCAAAAATCCAACCTAAACAAAACATACAACAAACCTCTGAAACTACTCTATTCATCTATTATATAGCTGGAGAAATGATATGGGAGGCTTCCTGGCAGAAATCACTGGGAAGTTAGATCTCCTGCTGATTCTTTTATTTTTTAAAAGAGTTATCTGAAAGGAAGAATGATGCATGAAGGGTGAAGACAGAGACAGAGACAGAGAAAGAGAAATATTTCATCTGCTGGTTCATTCCCCCAATTTGTTGAAACAGTCAGGGCTCTCAGCCAGGCCAAAGCCAGGAGCCTGGAACTCCATCAGGGAGGAGCTGTTTTCTGCTGCTTTCCCAGCAGCATTATGCAGGGAGCTGGGAGTTGGAAATGGAGTAGCCAGGACTGAACTGGCATGCCGGCATTGCAGATGGCAGCTTAACCTGCTAAGCCACAATGCCAGCCCCTCCTGCCACATTCTTTCTTAGGCAGTATGTTCAAATGGATGAAAGACGTACCTTAACAATTTCCTCCCCACTGACATGTCGCAGCCGCCCTAGGATGTCCATGATTCGGTCTGGAAAGGCCTTCCATTTCAGCAGAGCAAGGAGGTCAACTATAAAACAATCCAAAATAGATGGTGAATCCTGACTATTTCAAAGTCAAATGAAGCCCTAACTCTCTCAGCCAAAGACAAGTGGGATCTAGAGGAACAGAAGCTGCTCTGAGCACTACCATAACAGGCTTGTAAGTGATGTAATCAGGACTGAAGACACAACTATGAATGCTGGATGTTCCCCCTGGAGCTACTAAAACAATAGGAAACCTCATGGGATGCTATTGCTGAGTGATTCCTCCAACTTCAAAGGGAAAGGAGCCTTCTTAAGACGGCTAAAGAAGCCATCATTTTTGTCTCCCTCAACGTGCCCTAATAATGTGCAGCCAACAATAGAGAAGAGTGGAAGGCACCACTGTGCAGGCATCATCACCTACCATTCTGGGTGAGTTTGGTAGAGGAGAGTTGTGTGGAAATGAAGAAAGACTCCTTGGTGCTGCGCTGAAAGATGAGGCTTGAAGGGATATTAGGGCAGCCATTATAGTCTTCTTTGCAGCAGGGCAGGCCCAGGTACAGAGCATGGTTGTTAAATGTGCTATTCTCATCACACTGTAGGCAAGAACAGAGAACTCAGAATGGTTTCTGAACCACACACCATGTGTAACAACTAGGTCCCAGGGAACTTCTGAGTTGATGTTTGCTTTCATGTCCCTAACGTTTGGCCTTAGGCTTCAGGTCTTCTTGGAAAAGTGAAAAGTGTTTTCTGTTCAGAAATAGCCCAGAACAATTCATGTGCCCTTTAAACAAAATGTGATGCAGCATGTTGCCTCTACCTGGGGTGCAAACAACTTTGGGTAGCAGTTACACTGTGACAGCTGACAGTACCATGATCTCAAATGGCAGGTCTCAGAATGTACTAGCCAAGACCACAGTGGCACAGAGGGACTGGTAATGGATTTCCATCCAGTGGAGTAGGAGGTGGGAAACAAAGGGCCTGTTGGCATTACTTGTGGGAGGAAGGCCTCTGCACTAAAAAGACAAAAGCTTGCCCACGACTGACATGTTATCACCCACCAACACATTAACCTGGGTCCTCTGGCCTGCACAGTGAAAATCACCTGAGAACCATGTGTAAGACTGGTCTCAGGGGGTTAAGGGTGGGATGAAACAATAGGGCCTCATACCTTATACACATAAAGCTCATGAATGTCATCTGAGAGGGTGGTACCATCATCACGCATCAGGGGTGAGAATGCAAAGCCAAAGAGTTTCTTTTCCCCTTTGTCCTTTGCTGCAATCAGAGCCAAGTGTTAGTTGTTTTTGTCCCCATTTTCATGCCCCACCTTGCTTTTAACAGAAATTCTTTTCATGCTTATCACCTAAACTATTTTTCCCCTTCTTTTATTAACTAGGTGGCAAGCTCATGGCAGGAATGATCAGAAATGTATTGGAATGAGTTTCCATTGATACCCCAAGGTATACAGGCTACCTAGATCCAACAGGAACTAACTTGCTGGTCTTGAGGGTTCCTTAAGCAGCAACTTAATAGGTACAAAGGAAACACTCAAAGGAGAATGAAATTGGATAATCTTAGACACCAGAAAGGGCCACTTTCAGTTGCCACAGTTTTGAACCACTGCTTTTACAGTCCAAAGAATGGCCTCTGATGACATCCCACCTCTGAGTATCCATTCACTCCTGACTTGTTTTCTTGCCCCAACAATAAGATTCCACTTAATTCCATTCGACAGGAGAATTACAATCATATCCTTAAGAGAATGTAGAGGGAATCTCACTTACTGGAACAATGTCTGAACTCAAAGCGCAGGTGGGAGCCTCGGAACCGGTCAATGGGGATGGGTAATTTGATAATTTCTCCCCAACGAGGACTATTGCTGTGGTAAAGGACGAAGGAATGGTAGGAACTCCTATTCGGCTCTCCTGAACCCAGACTGATGCAATCCTAGAAGAGAGAAGCAAAACAGGAATCACTTTCCTGGAGGAAGCACATGGACTTCTCTGTGTTATCAGAATGCTCTGCTTTCTCCTATCTGAAGGTCTCATTTTCATATCAGGCCAAATCTATGATATGGGAAAATATAGTTGACTTAGAGGAAATACTTTTGGGAGCAACTGTGTAAACAGTATAAAGAATCAGTCATCACAATGCTGCGTATTTTCCTTGGGGCAGAGGTAACCATATTCACTGCTCAAGTAATTGGAGGGAAGCTGGATGGTTTATTTGAATCACTAAGGTAGGCAATTCATCCTCACTGAGAAAGGAAACAGTAAGTTCCACTGGAGAATTCAACTGCACACACATATTATCAAATAAGAAAAAAAATTAATTGGCAAGGTAGAGAGAGCCTGTTTTTTAATTTCCATCAGCCGACGTTGGACTGGCATTTTTGGCTACTTTGTTTGACTTTCCTTGGATATAAATAAGACAGGGCCTATTTCACTTGACCCTGGCTTGCAAATATTGACATGCAGTCTGAGGACAGAAAGCTTTGGGCAACACAGAGAGGAGTAGCTCCCTGTCCACACAAGGGTGGTAGGAGCAGCTGACATTACTGCTTTCAGCACACTTTATATAAACAATGGACATGTTAGGGCCTCGAGCTGGGTTTTTAAAAAGAGAAAGTGTTTAAATCACTGCTTCAACATTCTCCTCTATTTCTGTTTTGCTTTGGGAAATAACTGCAACTAATTCTACCCTTTTTCTCTGTAAAATAGTAATGATCATTACTGTTCTACCTACCTCCCAGGGCTGTTGCTCACACAGAGAAGTGAGGTTTATAAAAGACTGATATACTTTCTACGAAGTATGCAGCCAGTGGGTGCCTTGTTATTCACCAGGAACTTCGCAATGACATGACTGAGGGGAAAAGTGACACACTAACAATGGAAAAACAGCACTGCAGGTCTTCACTTTCAATGAAGAGTAACAGATGATCCTTGTCCTACAATGGCTGGAAAGAATCTTCCAGGGTCCAAGGCTGTTGTTCGTTGTCTCACTAAACAGGTACCAGCAAATGCCTAACTGTCATCCTTGACCAAAGTGCAAACCCAACTTTTTGTGTTACTTCTAGGAACAAAAAGGAACAGTGGGGCCTACTAACAGTTACCAAAAGTAGGCAATGCTCTGCTACATATTATGGTGTAAGAGGTAAGCTATAGGACGGAACTAGAGGAAACAGGTTTTAATTGAAGCAGGAGGGAATCAAGCCAAACACCAGGAAGAACATCTATAAAGGTCATGACACTGGAAGTCTTTCTCAAAGCATACTGTAGGGTTTCTCTGAAGATAAGAAAAGGCTAAGACAAGTGTGTATGGGGTCATTTGAAAAATCATTACAAGATTAGATTCCAAGTCTTACCTTCAAGATTTCTCCATCTGCATAAAGTACATACATTGTCACTTCAATATTCTTTTGTACACTCTTTCCTCCTCTCTCAAAATCTCCTTTCTCCAGAGTTAGGTACAAATCATTGCGGATATCACCTGTGGGGAAACGAATGTCATGTCCTTATGACCACAGAAAATACACTGCCCTACTTGCATGGAGGACCAGGCTAGCATTTGGATCCTCTGGGGTTTGGATGGGTGCTGAGGGCATTCCAAGCTTGGTTAATAACGATGAACACTCTACCAATATTGGTGCAGCAGTACCCAGGTTGGTTAGTTATGTGTTGCTAAGTGTGAATCTTAAAGGTGTTCTCCAAGGCTTGTCCAAGGCAGAGAATTCTCTTACATTGTAGGTGCTCAGACTGCTCAATCTCTCTCTTCTCTCTCTCTCTCTCCAAAAGAACAGCTACAATCTAAGTATTAAATAAACACTTATTTTAATCATATCTGTCTTAACAATCCCTCCTTTTTTTCTTTAAGTTTCTTTGTGTGTGTTGCAATCCTCACCTCTTTATAAAAAATTATTGGAAAGGCAGAGTTACATAGAGAGAGACAGAGAAAGAGAGAGAAAGAGATTTTCTATCCACTAGTTCTCTCCTCAAATGGCTACAAATGGCCAGGCCAAAGTCAGGAGCCAGGAGCTCCATGCAGGTCTCCCACATGGGTACAGGTACACAAGGACTTGGACCATCTTTCACTGCTTTCTCAGTGCATGAGCAGGGAGCTGTATCAGAAACACAACATCAGGGACTCAACCTGGTGCTCATTTGGGATACTAGCTTTGCAGGTGGTGGCTTAACCTGCTGGGCTACCATGTTGACCCCCACCTCCATTACCCTTTCTGAGTCTGTGTTCATTACCTGGAATCACAATGACAGAAGTGAGGACTGTTTCTGTTTAGTTTTGTTTGGTCAGAGACACATGACAATGTCATCTTTTCTGTACTGAATGTCTCTCTAGTTGTGGAAGTGTCTGAACATCTTTCATGCATGGAACAGGGATTGATCAGGACTGACATACATATGAGTCTTTTGGGGTTTTCACCTTCATATCCTAGGGGTACAACTGTACAGGTACAGTTTTCAAAATACTGTGGCTCAAGTAGGAAAGGATGTATGTTGCATGTGTTGGATGGTCAGCATAGACTTTCTTACTTGGCTGGGTAAGGTCTCTGCTTTGAGTTCTGATGAGCTTCAAAACATCTGCTTCCTTTGGATATCTATTAATATCACTCACATGTGGGGCTGCATTGTGGCACAGCAGGTAAAGCTGCTGCTTGTGACACCAGCATCCCATACACATGCTGATTCGTGTCCCAGCTGCTCCATTTCTAATCCAGATCCCTGACAATGGCCTGGAAAGATGGCAGAAGAAGGCCCAAATGTTTCGACCTGTCATCCACATGGGAAACCTGAATGAAGCTCGTGGCTTTGGCCTGTCCCAGCACTGGCCATTGCAGCCATCTGTGGAGTGAACCAGTGGATGGAAGCTCTCTCTCTCTCTCCCTCTCTGTAACTTTCAAAAATAAATAAATTAATTTAAAAAATTACTAAGGGGTTTGTGTGTGTGGGAGGGGAAGGTAAGTAAAAAGGAGAGAGGACTCAAAGTCATCAATTTGATCCTGTCATGACACAGGGTGATCAACTCAATCTTGAAAACAGAGATTCCAAAATCCAAATGTAACTGGAACTATAGGTTATTATTAATATAAGGGGATAAACCAGGGATGGGCATTTGGCTTAGTGACTAAGATGCTAGCTGGGACACCTAAATTCCATATTGGAGTGTGTGCATTCAAGCCCCAGTTCCACTCCTGATTCCAGCTTCTCTGCTAATGTGCACCCGGGGCGGGGGGGAGTAGGGAATGACTCATGTCATTGGATCCCTGCCAACTAAGTTCTGGACTTCTGGCTTCTGCCTGGCCAAGTCCCAGCTGTTGCAGGTTGCAGGTGAATGGAGAGATGAGAGCTCTCTACTTCTGTCTCTGCTTCTCAAATTAAATTAAAAAGTAAAAAAAAAAAAATCACCAGGTGATTCTGAAGTCTCCGTGTTTACTACCAAGGATTAGAAGTAGGGTTCTGCTGGGAGAACACTGATGAAGTTTGCCCATGGACAAGGGGCTGGGTAGCTGTTAGGCAGCATGGAGGAACAGTAGAAGAGTGAGGGTTTTCTGCAGGGAATGGGAATAGGGAATGTGGAGTGCCCCTGCGAATTGGTCATCCTTTTAGGAAGAGCCTTGGGCAGCCCTGCATCCCTTTGTTTGGTGCCCTTCACTCCCTAAGACTGGCAGAGCATCTTACAGCACCAACAATGCCTTACATCTCTGAGTCCTTAGTGCTAAAGTGGCATGCAATAGAGGTTCCTGAATGGAGATGAACAAAGTGAGTTTATTCTTATAAAAGGGCCTCAGAATAAACAGCCCATATCCAACCTCACAAAAAAGCCAATGTTAGCTGTTAGTGAAGCTGCAGGTTAGGAACTATATACTTACGAGGAGGCAGGTTTGGCAAACTTTTCTGTAAAATGTCAGATAGTAAATATTTTAGGTTTTGGGGGTCACATATGTTTCTGCTGTATGTTCTTTGTTTTTTACAATCCTTTAAAATGTCAAAAACAAATTTTAGCTGGCAAATAATTAAAAAAAACAGACTGCTGGCTGGATTTGGTATGTAGGTTATAGTTTGCTAATATCTGGCTTGGAATGTGTGTGAAGAACAGTTGCACTTTACTGCAACTAGACACCAAAAATCCTGATTCCTGCCATTCCACACAAACAGCTACTGGGAAGAAACAGGGGATGAGCCAGAGGCCAGTTTATCATGACAGGCCTGATAGACTTGGGAGTCCTTACAGAGTGAGAGGTGTGAGGAGACAGCACTATTCCATCAAAGAACTCATTAGGGATGGGGAACCCTGTGACAGCTGCCTTGTGCCAAGGCATCCAGCAGTGACAGATATGAATCTCTAGAGATGTGCAACCCAGTACTACTCTAGAAAAAGAGCTAATGATACATTTGCAGGTCCCTTCTGAGAGGAGTTCCTTTTGTCAGAGAAACTCAGGCACCAGAGTTTCTTTTGTCAGATATTTTAGCCTTAGAGTTTGGATACATATGAGGAGACTTCAAAGAATTCATGGAAAAATAGAGTTAAAAGGTAAGTTTATATCTATGCAAAAAATTTGAAATCCATGTACAGCTGTTTGCACAATACGCATTTCCATAAACTGCTGAAGTCCCCTCATATGTCTCATATGGTTCCAGCCTATGCAGAATTCTTGTTCAGCAGAAATGGTTCAGGAGGGCCCATACATATTTGGGCAAGGAGTCTGGCGTGGATTGCTTATTATATACATGTTCCTTCTGTATAAATCACACCACATACTAGTAGGCTTTGGGTTCAAGTTTAACAGTATTTAATACTATTTTATTTATACCACAAGGTATAGGTAGACAGTCACCTCCAGATAGGATCAGGCAAAGCTTCTGTGGATGTGCTTTCTTTTTCTCAAATGCTTAAAAAATGAGAACTGACTTCCTCCCCATAGACACAGCAGCCTACTTGGGGTGGTGCCAATTCTTTCTGTAGGCAGAACAGAGCAAGTGTCCTGACAGCATTCATGAAAATGTGGAGATGTTAGCTACCAATAAAATTGGACAGTTTTGGGCATGTGAACCAATCTTTTTTTTGTAGTAGTCCTCATTTTCTTGATCAACTGACAAAAAATAATAGGAAAGAAAAAAACATCTTGGTGGACTTCTTAAGAGCACCCAGTAATGATATGTTGTTTATTTTTCTCACCACGTTTCCAATGTCATATTTTTGGTTTCTAAAATCAGAGATGTCCTCTACTCCAACAGGATGAAGGCGTAGACACAGTGTAACATCATTAGTATTTCTTTTGTGGGTCAGTATTAATTTCTCTTGTGGGCCAGTAAGTTAATGGGGGTAACTCATCTGTTTCACATAAAAATCCTTACCTGTAGCTATACACTCAGACTTGTTAAGATTTTCTAAGCATTCTAATATAGCCTCAGATTCCTCAGATCTTACTGAATATCCAAAGAAATATAGTGTTCTAAGACGGGCTGGTAATGTTATCTTTTTATGTATTATCAGTTACTCAAGAAGGTGAGACTGATGAAGGATTAATAATGTACATGACACCCCATCCAGTATTGGAACATTCCATGAAACAAATGAAGATGGGAGCAAAGCAGGCAATAAGCAGACAGGACATAAAAAAGCAGAAACTTACACCCAACTATCTTCATCTCTGCATCAGAAAGAAAGGAGCGAGAATGAGGGGACAGCACAGAAAGAAACAAGAACAATTAAGATAAATAGGAAGAGAAAGAAATATCACTCGCAGGTTGGTGATGAAGCATGATGTACTTTTTTACCAAGGGTCAGAGGAAAGGGCAGAGTTTATTTTTGAGCATAGAGGTAAGTGTCAGAGAGTCCTCCAGAGGCATGCCATGCCTGCACAGCTAATGGGCAAGTTCAGAGCAACCTTTTTACAGCCTCAGATCTGACTCAGGGAAGGGCAAAACATCCCTAAAGCAGAATGCTTTCCAGGATATGGTTCTCAAAGAGGGTCCCAGGCAAGCAGCATCACTATCACTGGAGAGCTTGTGAGAAATGCAAATTGTCAGGTACCACCTCAATCTTACTAAATCAGACATTCTTGGGGTAGGCCTAGAAATTGGCATTTTTCCAAGCCTTATAGGTGATTCTGATGCACACTAAAATTAGAGGACCACTGTTTTCTGGAAAAGCTTAGTCATTAGTTGGAACGAAACACTGAATCATAGGTGGACTTCTTATGACAAGACAGAAGACCAGTTAGCCAACAGAAAATGTGGCCCCTATTATCCACAGTCAATGACAACCTTAGGAATTTAAGGCTTAGAAAACAGGTTAAAATAGTGCACTTCCTAGTGAGTCGGGACAGAGCCCTGTATCACCACTAACCCAAGGACACAGACTTTCCAAGAAAGCTAGGAAACACGGGGGACATACAGGTGTGAGCACATCTCTTCGGGTTAGGCATGGTCTGGAGAAGGGTGCACCCCCTTGCTGAGCATAAAGCTTGGTATCATTCCTTTCAGGTTACACTATTTTGGCTGCCAGTTTTCTTTACAGTTTTATTATGGCTAATTCTGAGATGTGAGTCGTAGAGAACAATGCTAATATCAACTTGTATACCTGGAACACCTGTCCTATGTCAGTTTTTTTTTTTTTTCCTGCTTATATTCTTAAAAATCTAGGAAAGGACTAAAAGTGTGCTATAGCTATTAGCTTTTATACTGAATTAAAATGAATTTGAAGGAAAGGAGGAAATGTTCACAGAAATATGGTGACCAACAAACCAGCTGCTGTGTGTGCTCATCTGTCATCTAAGACAGCATTTGCTAGGTTGGCATGCCTTTCTCTGGGACCCCAGTGGTGATGCCTCCTGGAATGCTGGTAGCATCACTGTTGCCTCTTGTTCATTGCCTTGAGTCCTGAGCACAGCTTGATGGCTGTGTAGTTAGGGCATTAGTTGTGGCACAAAATGGGATATCCTGGCGCTTGCAGCACCCACATGGTGTGTGTGTGTGTGTATATATATATATATATATATACACTCTCATGGAAAGCACTGACTGGATATCAGAAAGACCTTTACAGAAATGGCAAGTTAGATGTAGGTAGGTTATAGCTTGTCTTTGCAGCTCTGCCACTATGTTTTGATAAGAATCTAACTGGGTCATCCTGACCAAAAAAAAAAAAAAAAAAAAAGTCCCCTCCAAATGAGTGTCTGGCAGTTTCTGCCAAATGTTGGGTAGTTTTAAAATAAGGATCACAGCTTTTGAGTAATTCTAATTTTTCCTCAATTTACTTTAATTTCTCAGACTCCAGTACTGAAATGTTCACAGTTACTGAAACAATTTGTTTCCTTGTTCTTTCTCCATATGTTCATGTGTCAAGATGATGAAGTTGTTACTTCTTGTAACTTAGTCACACAAACACTATGAGGGCTTAGGGACTGCTGTAGCCCAGCAGATGAATGGTGGACCAGCTGCAGGTAGAGAGGTAGCCAGCACCAGGAGGGTGTACCAAGGAACTTCTTGCTACAACCATTGTTTCCCAAGAAGGCAGATCACAATGTAAAAACACATTTTTGTTGCTCCAGCAAGATCTGCAGGTGCAGGGCTATCACCACACCCAAGGAAGGCAAGTCTACTCTGAGAGTATATTGGGGTACATGAAGAGTGCTGCCAATTATTCACAGCCCACAACACTGGGAGGGGAGTTGCCATATGTAAGGGAAGCCCCCCCTTTTTTTCAGGAAGAGGAAGAATGGAGGAGGGGACAGAATATACACAAAGGACTACTTATTTTCAGCTACAGAAAACTTCAAAAGTAGGTAACTCAGGAAGCTGCATATTCACAGCTCCACTCTGGACATCCCAGGACTGTTCAATTTCTTTGCTTTATGGGACAAATTACACAATGGCCCCTTAGCTCCCTCATGGGAGGGAAAAGTTCTCTTAACTTCAGCTTGCCTCACCAACGCTTGATATTGTAGATATCAAGCCATTTCCAACACACCCAAAAATCCTTTATAAATATGTGTGCCAACAACATAAAGAGTTGTAGAGTACTCCAAAAAACCATCTCTTTCCATAGATGAGGTTGAGACACTGTAATTTTAAAATCAAATTTTGTTTCAATACATTTTGACTGAAGTTTGTTCCTTTCTAGTCTTTGCTCACTTGATTTTAATCCCTAGGACTATTACAAAGATAATGTCCAATATTAGACAAATAAGACCTCAGAGGAAGAACTTATAGTATATCTCTTAGAATCTATTATTCCACCATGTGAGTTTAGATGTGTAATTTAAATAGATCACCAGGTCAATTTTGATAATCATCTGTCTCTTTTTTTTCAAAGCTACAGTGCCTTAGAAACCAGGGACTATGCTTAGGCTCTTCTTATCCTGATTACCAGGTGTACAGGGAGCTAAGGAATGGTGTCAAGACAGCAAGACGAAACATCCTGGGGGCCTTTTCTTAAGCATGACATCTCCTTAGTTTTTGAAAGTAAATATCACTGACTAATGGCTTAAACTTCCCATCCAAAAGACTCTCCTGCAGGCATGAGGAGATGAAGACTGCACAGGGGCCTGCTCTGCATGCACATCATCTGTGAAGAAAGAATGGAGGAGACCGAAAGCAAATCTGGGCATAGCCTGGGAACTGGAAGGCAGCTGGATTAATCACCTGGGCCTTCTATATGCTTGGGCCATGCTCCTCTTTGGGTATGTGCTGATTAATGTTACAATAAGAGAATTAGAGCACCATGAATAACTCCAAATAGACAATATCTCAAGTGGTCCCAATCAGTGAAATATAGCCTTGCCTAGCCTTTCTAAGCAAATGCAAATAACTTCTTAACAGTACATTAAAACTCAACTGAGAGGTGGGTTCCCTATTCCTGGATTGTATCCAGATAACCAGACATCTGCCTGTTCTGAACTTCCTCTCTGCCTGCACCTTCAATTGTGGACCAGGGCACCTGCCATCCACTTGAATCATGCCTCTACTGCTCCATCACTACCAATAGCCCCTTTGGTTCTGATGGCCCATTTGGATCCACTCCTTCATCTCTACTTCCACTCACCCAGTTAAAAAACATGAACAGGTATTAACCTACTGGAACTACAACCGAGAAACAATGTATTCCTGTTCTCTGCCCTGGCTGCTCTCTGTCAGGTAGAAGGTGAAAAGTATGAGACAATTCCTGAGAAACTGGCCAGGTAGCATTGTTCAAAGTGCCAAATTTATACCACTTGCTTGTAATATTTTTCTGATAGATTAAAATATATCTG
The DNA here is from genome assembly GCF_964237555.1 of Oryctolagus cuniculus. Classification (NCBI taxonomy): domain Eukaryota; kingdom Metazoa; phylum Chordata; class Mammalia; order Lagomorpha; family Leporidae; genus Oryctolagus; species Oryctolagus cuniculus. The sequence goes on from NC_091441.1 coordinate 98,280,997, forward strand.
CTACTTCTACACAAATGGGATTCACTGATATTGCAGGTGCATGTTTTGATATGTTTTTCTCTTTAAGCAGGAAGTTCTTGTGAAGCAGCTCTTTTCCAAGTAATGCGAAAGAAGAGAAAGGTACAAAGGTACCATGTAGAGTTCCGTGTTGGTGCCTATCGTTCATTCTCCACAGGAGACAACAAAGCCCAAATGCTGGACTGTCACGCTGCATGGTGAAAGTAATGTGGGGGCTTCTGAAAGAACAAATGCCTGTAACAGCCAAAAGGGCCACTGGCTACAAACTGTAGTTTGTGATCTATCCTGGGATATGGAGGCCATTAATGGCTGCAGGGTTCCTCCATAGCACATTTCACCACCTGTTCCTGAGAGGGGCACTGAACTCCAGTGTTTTCCCCAGCCCCAAGCAGTGCCGCCTACCTGGCATGATGACATCAGGAAATCCCAATTTTCTTGTAATTGCCAATCCCCTATTAAAAATCATGGGATTTTCTCTCCGGATCTGTTCCATGTCTCCACGAAGAAGCTGAAGAGAAATGATCAAACCTGCGAAAAGAAAGGTATTTTCTGAACTCAGAACCACATTTCCATTCTGTTATGTAGTATTAGAAAAGACATAAAAAGTTACACTTTCCAGAGGAAAACGGGCAAAGTTCAGCATTTTTCTTAGGAAAAGTTTTGCCGGCGCCGCGGCTCACTAGGCTAATCCTCCGCCTAGCAGCGCCGGCACACCGGGTTCTAGTCCCGGTCGGGGCGCCGGATTCTGTCCCGGTTGCCCCTCTTCCAGGCCAGCTCTCTGCTGTGGCCAGGGAGTGCAGTGGAGGATGGCCCAGGTGCTTGGGCCCTGCACCCCATGGGAGACCAGGAAAAGCACCTGGCTCCTGGCTCCTGCCATCGGATCAGCGCGCTGCGGCCATTGGAGGGTGAACCAACGGCAAAGGAAGACCTTTCTCTCTGTCTCTCTCTCTCACTGTCCACTCTGCCTGTCAAAAAAAAAAAAAAAAAAAAAAAAAGAAAAGAAAAGAAAAGAAAAGTTTTGATAAAGTATAACTTATTTTGAAGCAAAATTCTAGAAAGCTAAAGGAATTTAAGTGAAGGTGACCTTAATAAATCAATCAACTACTCTATTAAACACAAACTGAAGTCAGGGAGATTGAGCGACTTTCTTTTCTGCTTCCCAGCATCTAGCATGGGGTCTTCTTGGCCTTCAGTCAATATGGAATCAGAGGGCTAAACTACCGAGTCATACATTTAAAAATGCAGAGAAATCTGTAGACTAGAAACAAGTGTGATCCAAGAGGACCCTGGGTCAGTGCACCCCACAAGCAGGACCTGAGATGTGTTGTGTTGGAAGGTAGGAGTATGCCAAAGGATGGGAAGCAAGTTGCTGCTTCAACCTTGCACTAAGATAGATCCCACACCTTCCCTGCACAGGACCACTGCATCACAAGGACACCTAAGACCTTTTGTGGGCCAACTAAACCTTGCCTCAGATCTCATGAGAACTTCAGATCCTCCTAAAAGATGATTTTCATTCAGAACTTCCAAGACTCTCTAATGTGTCTTCAAGTTGTGTTGGTTTCTGGCTCATTACTTGCACCTCTGGAGTTTTTCCAACAAAGTTAGAATCTTGTGAAATCCCTTCCTCCACTCCTAAGGGTCCCCAAGACAGTCACGGGTCAGAAGGTTGTAAGAGGCCAATCCTACATGGAATCTGAGCCTATCAACTCTGAGACCGTGAATGGGATTAGCTGTTACCAGGATGATGAATGTAGGGCTGAGTTATAGGTCAGCAGGAAGCATCCTCTTTAATTTATAAACTTGAGAATTGTGCAGAAGATGAACATGTATAGAAGCGAGGGAAGAATGTGTTATGATAATAAAGAAGAGTAGAAGATGACCTGGAGACAGTAACAAAGAAGATTAGAAATAAGAATCACGTGGCAATTGTGGAGGGGAGGAGAAAACTCAGAAAAGCTGCCAGACACTGTAACTGACAGATAAAAGTACTGTAGTATCTAGGAAAATGTACTCTCACAGCTAGGCCAGGGTAGGAAATATATTTCTATTACAGCCCAGCTAAAATTTCAGGATTATTTCATTGGTTCTGCCAAACTCACACTTCCCAAGAAACCCTGGGATTACAGACATGGTATCCCAGGTGTCATTAACACCAAGATCACAGTGTCCTGAAAAGCAAGCAAACAATATTCCAGTTTTCATTCTGGTTTGATAATCAGTGTTTGGGATTGATTTTGGGTTATCTAAAATAATTTTTTACAGCCTAATTACTGAGTGGACTAAAATACAATTAGTTTATGTGTCTGAACATCTAGGGGCCAGACCAAGACGACATGACTGTTACAGAGGATAGCAGATTGGGATATATTTTCCCCTCCCTCACAACTTCAACTCATTCATCCCTGTTGAAATTTTATCCTGGATAAACAAGTATTCACTGACCAGGGTACAGCCTACCATGGAGAAAATAGCTGAGGATGGGACAATCTCCAGAATTTGAGGGAATGGTGGTTAGAGGGCAAAGGAAAACAAATCAGCAGATACGCTCTGAGTAGTCCTCACTGGCAGGGATTTATTCAAATACTGCACTGACTGCCTTTCATCTCTGCTTTCTAAAGCTACCAAAATAGCCTAGAGATGCAGTGAAGCTTGTCGGGATGCTTGCAGAACCATAGCTAGCCTTTGAGTTACCAAAGAGATCTTGAGCAGCTGCGCCCCACCTTTAAACATGACAAATAAGAGGAAAGCTTCAGCTTTTCCACAAGATGAAGTGAAAGACTCATGAAGAATGAAAAAAACCATAAATAGAGGATATAAAAACAGCATTCCCTTTTGTAGGGGTTGAGATTTTTCAGTTTCCTTCTGGTTTTGAAATCCTGGATGATGAGACACATGTCAAATAATGCTAAGGCATGGTCATCAGGGCAAGAATGTCTTTAAGAACAGTTAAAAAAAAAAGTGATCCATTTGCCCACCTAGTTGGCAAACAGTCCCTTAGCAATACTTGGGTGTTCTACCAACCTATCATTGCAATGGGAATCTCAAGATAAAGAACTCAAAAAAAGTAACTGAGTCTATATAATCTCCTTGTCAATCTGACTACTTTGATTGCTTGAAATAAGAATACCATTTTCTTTTTTATTTAAAGATTTATTTATTTATTTGAAAGTCAGAGTTAGAGAGAGAGAGAAGGAAGAGAGAAGGGAAAGAGAGGGGGAGAGGGGGAGAGAGGGAGAGATAGAGAGAGAGAAAGAGAGAATCTTCCATCTGCTGGTTTACCACCAAATGGCCTTCATGGCCAGGGCTGGGCCAGGAGCTTCATTTGAATCTCCCACGTGGATGGAAGTGGCAGGGGCCCATACACTTTGGTCATTTTCCGCTACTTTTCCCAGGCCAACAGCAGGTAGCTGGATGGGAAGTGTAGCAGCTGGGACATGAACCAGTGCTCATATGGAATGCTGACACTTTAGGTGGTAGCTTTACCCACTACACCTCTATGCTGTCCCCAAGACCACCATTTTCTTACTACACTTAATCTGAGCTTAAGGACTGGCTCTTAAAAAAGTAACTGGACAAAATGATACCTGTGTGAAATACTGAACAGCAACTTTGCTCTGTTCCCTGAGACCTACCTCCTCACTCCCTCTTTGAAGGAATGCTAAATAAGAATTGTGTAAATTAATCTCAGTCCAAGATATGTAAACAAAGCTACAATTCATGGTCATTTAAAAATAAACTCAACACTTCTGTGTTAACTATTTTATTTGTCTTCACTTGTCCTTAATGATCTACACGCTAGCTGGAATTGCTAAAAGTTCAGTCTGTTGCTACTCATCTAAGAGGCCAACAATACAAATTGATAGCCACATATATGAAGTTGCACAGAAGAGTTATGGTTGAATGCACATTTATTCTCAGTACCCAAAGCCAGTGAAGCAATTCTTTTCCCATTTTTATATGACTTGAATGGAAAGAAAAGCACTAATGACATATAATACAGAATGGTCAATGCAATGAACTGTTTATGAAGTTTAATAAAAATAGATGACAGGGGGCCGGCACCATGGCTCACTTGGTTAATCCTCCGCCTGCGGCGCCAGCATCCCTCATGGGCACTGGGTTCTAGTCCCGATTGCTCCTCTTCCAGTCCAGCTCTGTGCTGTGGCCTGGGAGGGCAATGGAGGATAGCCCAAGTGTTTGGGCTCCTGCACCCACATGGGAGACCAGGAAGAAGCACCTGGTTCCTGGCTTCGGATTGGCGCAGCGCTGCCCGTAATGGCCATTTGGGGAGTGAACCAAATGGAAGGAAGACCTTTCTCTGTCTCTCACTGTCTATAACTCTACCTGTCAAATAAAAAAAATTAAAAAAAAAAAAGATAGGTGACAGTTTCTAGAAAAGTAAATTAAAATTTTATATGGATGTATTCTTAACTTTGGAGACTAATAAAGACCCAAAATATTCCTCTGACAGGAGGAACCCAGACTGAGGCCAGGAGCCAGGAGCTTTCTTCAGGTCTTCCTTGTGGGTGCAGAGTCCCAATGACTTGGGCCATCTTCCACTGCTTTCCCAGAAGCATTAGCAGAGAGCTAGATTGGAAGTGGAGTGGCAGAGACTCAAACCCAGTGCCCAAATGGGATGTTGGCATCACAGACGGCAGCTCAACTCGCTATGCTACAGCACCAGGCCCTAATATCCTAATTTGTTTAATGAAGAGGTTAAAACAGATAATTTCCAAGTCTCAAGCAGTTTCTGACACACTCTTAAAAAAGCAGCAACCTGCTTCGCCTGATGATTTTTCCACAATCGCAGACCTCACAGTACGGCCATCCTATCTGAGGCTCTCTGAATCCTGAACAAAAAATCAGACACTGAAGATGGCATTGTTCCTGTTCATCTGGGAGTGAGACAAAACTCATCCTTTTATCCTGCTGAGATGAGAGGAGAAACTACTCTTTTAGTTTTTGTTTTAAGAAAGTGATTTGCTACCATTTCTCTTTGTAAATGTTCTCCATGTTTTAATCATATCATGCCCCATCAATCTGTAGCAAAGTACTCCTCTTCACAAGTTAAATAAGCAAAGAATATGACAAATATTCATGTGAATGAGTTTTCCAAATCGACAGTAACTTTCCTATATTTTTTAAAAACAAAATTTTATGTGTCTCTTCGCGCTAGGCCAGTTTTAGTATGCTGAATGTTGCTTCTTAAGTATATTACATGGGGCTCCTTGGCATCCAGACATACTCATAGAGGAAGTGCCACGTAACATTAGTGAGAAAGGCTCTCAGGACCCCATACTAGAAAGTTTTAGAGGAACTGAGTAGATTCAGCTGAGAGTCTCAACCCTCACAGCATCTTGTGCGGATCCTCTCTAAAAATTCTCCTAGCTAAGGGCCTGCTGACCACCTTGGAGGAAAAAAAAACTGTTCTCAATAACTATTACTCTTTAAAAACAATGATTACTTGCAGAGGCTTTATACTGTCTTTTAAGGCCAACTTTTATTTTCTGACAAGATTTATGAAAGTGAAAACAAAGAAGGTTACATAAAAGATATTATGCAATGATTCAGAGGAGAAACATGGTTCTATTGAATTAGATAGTAATCTACAAGGGTATATAAAGGCTCAAAGACTTCTAAAAAAGTGCTTTTAATTTAATCAAGTAATTAATGTTGAACTTAGAATACAATCTAATGTGTAGAATTGTTCTGAGATTTAGATAGTACTTACTTAAACACAGTTTCAAAAGAAAAGAAGGGAAAAGGAAAAAAAAATTAAGCTAATATGAAAACTATTTTGAAATAAAGAGGTTCGGCCGGCGCCGTGGCTCACCAGGCTAATCCTCCACCTTGCGGCGCCGGCACACAGGGTTCTAGTCCCAGTTGGGGTGCCGGATTCTGTCCCGGTTGCCCCTCTTCCAGGATAGCTCTCTGCTGTGGCCAGGGAGTGCAGTGGAGGATGGCCCAAGTCCTTGGGCCCTGCACCCCATGGGAGACCAGGATAAGTACCTGGCTCCTGCCATCGGATCAGCGCGGTGCGCCGGCTGCAGCACGTCGGCCACGGCGGCCATTGGAGGGTGAACCAACGGCAAAGGAAGACCTTTCTCTCTGTCTCTCTCTCTCACTGTCCACTCTGCCTGTCAAAAAAAAAAAAAAAAGAAATAAAGAGGTTCTATTCTGGTTCCAGAATGACTGGCATTGTAAGACTATTCGTTGGTCATTACTAGTGTCAAGTTATCTTGATGATGTTAACAATAAACAGGAACAGAAAGAAGGTGGATATCAGTATCTGTCTTTTGTTGGGCAGGGGGTCTGGGAGTATAATTTTTCTTCATAAAAACACAGATTTCACAATGTGATAAACCCTGAAACACAAAATTTCCTCTCTCTGGATACAAGTGAGAACTCAAGTTACCTATCAAGGTACATTGAGTCCATAATAGATCAGAAAATGTATTTCTGGTCAGCATACAGTAGGAAAGGCTTTGAATTATTAAAAAAGAATTATACAAAGTGGGCAGTAAAATGAACATCTATAGGGAGCTAAACTTTACAAAGAACTGCCAATCATCACCAGTGAACTGAGATGTTGGACGATCAGCAACTGCAAATGCAACACAAAGTGATCTAATCAAAGAAATACGTCACCATGGCTGGCGCTGGGGGCAGAGTACTTGGCACTGGACTTTCGGATGATGTTCTCGTGGATCTGGGACCACTCACTCTCGTTGTTGCACCTGCAACAGAAGGATAGGCATCATGGCTCTCAAGTATTTTAAACATGGTCTGACATTCCAATGTGTAACAATACATCGAAGGGAAAAGGACTTTTCACTTCCCTAAAAAAAGTGTAAGTTTTACTAAATTAGATGAGGCTAATTTCTTGTTAAGCATAGAAGAATAAAACTCTTTGGAAAAGGTAGAAGCCCTTAAAAAAACCTCTAATATTTTTCAAATGGCAAAAGATGCTTCTATTTGAAGTAGTATTCTTTTTTTTTTTAAACTTTTATTTAATGAATATAAATTTCCAAAGTACGACTTATGGATTACAATGGCTTCCCCCCCATACCGTCCCTCCCACCCACAACCCTCCCCTTTCCCACTCCCTCTCCCCTTCCATTCACATCAAGATTCATTTTCGATTATCTTAATATACAGAAGATCAGCTTAGTATACATTAAGTATGGATTTCAACAGTTTGCTCCCACACAGAAACATAAAGTGAAAAATAATAGATGATTTTTTTTTAAATGATGATGAAATCAGATCAGACCTATTGTCATGTTTAATCCCAGTGAGAGTCAAGTTGGGAATTGATAATTTCTTTTTTTTTTTTTTTTTTTTTTTTACAGAGGATCAGTTTAGTATGCATTAAGTAAGGATTTCAACAGTTTGCACCCCCATAGAAACACAAAGTGAAATATATTGTTTGAGTACTCGTTATAGCATTAAATCTCAATGCACAGCACATTAAGGACAGAGATCCTACATGAGGAGTAAGTGCACAGTGACTCCTGTTGTTGACTTTACCAATTGACACTCCTGTCTATGGCATCAGTAATCTCCCTATGCTCCAGTCATGAGTTTCCAAGGCTATGGAAGCCCTCTGAGTTCTCCGACTCTTATCTTGTTTAGACAAGGTCATAGTCAAAGTGGAGGTTCTCTCCTCCCTTCAGAGAAAGGTACCTCCTTCTTTGATGACCTGTTCTTTCCACTGGGATCTCACTCACAGAGATCTTTTGCCAGTGTCTTGGCTTTCCATGCCTGAAATACTCTCATGGGCTTTTCAGCCAGATCCGAATGCCTTTAGGGCTGATTCTGAGGCCAGAGTGCTATTTAGGACATCTGCCATTCTATGAGTCTGCTGAGTATCTCACTTCCCATGTTGGATCACTCTCCCCTTTATTTACTCCATCGGTTAGCGTTAGCAGGTACTAGACTTGTCTATGTGCTCCCTTTGACTCCCAGTCCCTCCACCATGACCAACTGTGAACTGAAATTGATCACCTGGAACAGTGAGATGGCATTGGTACATGCCACCTCGATGGGATTGAATTGGAATCCCCTGGTATGCTTCCAACTCCACCACTTGGGGCAAGTCAGCCTGAGCATGTACCAAATTATACATCTCTTCCCTCTCCCATTCCCACTCCCATGTTCAACAGGGATCACATTTCAGTTAATTTTCAACACTTAAGAATAACTGTGCATCAATTATCATGTGATAGGCCCCCCCTTTTTTTTCTAGCACACACACACCAGGTTCCAGAAAACAAAGTAATGACAGCAGAAAAGCAGTTCTTCTCAACAAATATTATTGTTTAGAAACTGCCATGACATTGGCTATGTACTGTCACTCAACTGGCATTACACCAGTCATGAGGAAAGTCCTGCTAAGCTTAAGGCAACATGAAAACCATTTACTTAAGAGTTATAATTCAATAAAACCAAGATAAGAAAGCATGAAAGAGTAGTGAGTTGGTTCATTATGAAGTCCTCTGTGGTCAAGGGGAAGCAGCTTAGCAGAGAAGGCTGGATGCTTTCCTAGGGACTTCAGGAGTAGGACAAAAGAGAGAAAGGAGGAACATTGCACTTGCACCAAATTCTGCCATTTTAGTGTCTCTCCTATTAAAAATGCAACTCCAAAAGAGGTGCAACTACACGACCACTTGGAAAAGAGCTTAGAGCTGGGAATTCCTCATCTTAATGCAAGCACTTTGATGAAACAATTGGGTTGAAATTATGGTAAGCTCTTGAAAATTCCATTTGACATGTAAAGAGTCCCCATGGCCCTGGCCTTGCCCTTTGTTTGCCCCGTTGTTTAGGGGGGGTTTAGAGCTATAGGTCCCAGAAAATAGAACTCATGCACCAAGGAAAACCTATAGGATCATCCACTGGTTACTCAGAAATTCTAGTAGAGCATGGGAACTCCCGGGAAGAAATCCCAAAACAAGCTACAACATGTGCTATCCAGCAGTATGAAGCACTACACGTTTCTAAATAAATGGGTTTGTATAGTGGCCACTTAGATAAAGGAGTTCTGTCATTAGCTCAGTTGGTTACCCAATCAGCAGCTCTTTGGACTTCTTGGCCATATAAATAAGCCTCTCTTACTCAGAGCTGTGGTGATGGTTAAAAGTGAGGTTCTCAAAACCCAGAGATCTAATGATAACTTCTTGCTTATAAAATTCCTTTCAAACAAAAGGAAGGCCGGTGCCGCGGCTCACTAGGCTAATCCTCCGCCTTGCGGCGCCGGCACACCGGGTTCTAGTCCCGGTCGGGTCGCCGGATTCTGTCCCGGTTGCCCCTCTTCCAGGCCAGCTCTCTGCTGTGGCCCGGGAGTGCAGTGGAGGATGGCCCAAGTGCTTGGGCCCTGCACCCCATGGGAGACCAGGAGAAGCACCTGGCTCCTGCCTTCGGATCAGCGCGGTGCGCCGGCTGCAGCGCGCCGGCCGCGGCGGCCATTGGAGGGTGAACCAACGGCAAAAGGAAGATCTCTCTGTCTCTCTCTCTCACTGTCCACTCTGCCTGTCAAAAAAACAAACAAACAAACAAACAAAAGGAGAATATAGTATCATTTAAAATGGTATTTGTGACTTAGCAACTTGGTTGGAAATAAAAATTGAGAGGTGTTGGCAGTAGTGCCCCCAGCCCTTCCTGTCTGATGCGAATACTTTCTCATCTTGTCCAACCAGTCAATGCATCAGAGAAGTGCCTAGCTGGTGAGGATTCAAATAGAGAATTGCCTCTCTATTGGTTTTTTCTTGTCACTTCCTAGGTTTACATGATCAATAGTTACTTTAACTGAAATATTACAGTTAGTCAAAAATAACATATTCCTTATCACTACAAAAGATGAGCATTAATAATTACCTTCACATCCACAACATGTGGGAGTAATTTCAGTATTTCTTCAATAAATACTCACTGGTCCCTTTGCAGTGTAGTGGAACTTGTGCTTTGTCAGCTACACCAACAGTGATAATGTTTATTATTTCACTCACACGTGCCCCGGCACCCATCAAATACAATTAGGATGCCAGATATCCGATGGCTTGTTTCTGTTTTTCTTCTCCCCTTCAACACTCCATATATATTGGAAGCCTTCATAGTTTTGCCTTTAACTCATTTCCTTCTTCATCTATAAGCCTTCCTGGACAATATCATCTATTCCCATGACTTCAGTTACAACTAGAGGCTGTCAAGCCCTAAAGTGGTATCTCCAGCTCAGATTCCTTCCTAAGCAGATGACCTCTATGGGCAATATCTCCAATCTGCTCCTAAAGATGCCATCTCACTGAATGGAACCCATTAGTTCATTAAACTAGAACACTTACAGTAATTATCATGTTATAAAAATTTTGTTATCTTAAAAAGTTGTCACATCTGACCTCTCCTCTTCAGGGATCTGGTTTGGCCACTATCATCTCTCTTCTGGACCAGTATAGCTTTCTTTTTTTTTTTTAAATAGAGACACAGAGAGCAATGTTCCTTCTGCCGATTCATTTCCCAAATGCTCACACAGCTAGGGCTGGCTCAGGCTGAAGCCAGGAGCCAGAAACTCCATCCTGGTCTTCTACATGAGAAGCAGGGGCCCAAGTTCTTGAATCATCACCTGCCGCCTACCAGGGTGCACATTAGTAGGAAGCTGTAATCAGAAGCAGAGCTGAGATTCAAACCCAGAGACTCTGATATGGGATGTGGGTATTCAAAGTTGGGTCTGAACCATTGTATCAAACATCTGCCCTTTTTTCACCTTTTTAATGGGCTTTCCAACATCTCCCTTTCCAAAATGCCCATCTGGTCATGGCTACCCTTCTCAGAATCCTCAAAGGTTAGACTAGTTCATGCTTGTTAGGAAGCCATTTTAAGTTAAGTTACATCAGGCCCTTTCTTCCTTCTTCAGGCTTCTCATTTATCTTGAAAAACCTCAGCAGCCTTGCACTTTATCTATGTGCATCCCTTGCCTGGTAGCTACGAGGGCTCTACTTTACTATTTTTCTTTCTTTCCATTAAAAAAATAGATTCAGCTTAATATTGCCTGTTTTATGGAGCCTTTCCTCGGTAGCTTTCTTCATCATTCTCAATTCTCAATATCTGATATCCTATCAGGCCTGACCAATAGATTTTGAGATCTCTACTGAATTCCTATTTCTGGAGGAATATTTTTTACCTTAGTATATCCCTATTTTATGTATGTACTTCTCTCTAGGTCCTTAGAATGCAAGGAATTTGTCTTGCTAATAATCTCACCAAGTAGCAGAACCTATTGTATATAGATAGTACTTACTGTGACATTTGTTGAAGAAATAAATGGAATAATTTTCAAAGTCAATTGGTCATTTCTTTATAGTTCATATATTACTAATTTACTCTCTAATTCTGCACCAGAATTACGTTAACTAAAGTGAAGGCAGATTTTGAAAATATTCTGCATCATGGCCACTTGTGGAGCTATCAAAAGCTTCATCTAGATTTAAGGGGAAAATAGTAAGAGTAGTGAGAAAAACCACATGTCCAGGAAGAGGGGAGAAATGTATATATCAAGGAAGGTGAAGGAGCTATATCTGGGTAGAGGCCCATGGTGGGGGCCGGTGCTGTGGTGCAGCGGATAAAGCCGCCGCCTACAGTGCCGGCATCCCATGTGGGTGCCAGTTTGGGTCCCGGCTATGCCACTTCCAATCCAGCTTTCTGTGTGGCCTTTCCAGCAGAAGATGGCCCAAGTCCTTGGGCCTCTGCACCCTGTGGGAGACCCAGAAGAAGCTGCTGGTTTTGGATCAGTGCAGCTCTGGCTATTGCTGCCAACTGGGGAGTGAACCAGTGGATGGGAGACCTCTCTCTCTTTCTCTCTCTCTCTCTCTCTCTCTGTCTCTACTCTCTCTGCGTTACTCCAACTTTCAAATAAATAAATCTTTTTTTTTTTTTTTAAAGAAGCTCATGGTGGCTCTGGAGAATGGACTGAAACCAAATGCCATGCAGATTAATTTGCAGGCTGCAAAGAGTGAGATTCTGAAACTGCAGTCTACTCACAATTGACTAATACACAAATTTAGCTTTACAGAATTGCCAAGTTATTATTCCAAAGCCATCAAATTACCAATGAGTTTTTTGTCCTTTTTAAAAAATAGATTATTTATTTGAAAGGCAGCGTTACAGAGAGGTAGAGGCAGAGAGAGATCTTCCATTCGCTGGTTCACTCCCCAGATGGCTGCAATGACTGGGGCTGATCTAGGTCAAAGCCAGGAGCCAGAGGTTTCGTGTGGGTATCCCATATGAATGCAAGGGCCCAAGTACCTGGGCCATCTTCTGCTGCTTTACCAGGTACATTAGCAGGGAACTGGATCAGAAGTAGAGCAGCTGGGACTTGAACCGGTGCCCAAATGGGAGGCAGGCATTGCAAGCAGCAGCTTTACTCTCTACACCACAGTGTGAGTCCCCTGTTTATCCTTTTAACATACTTATTTTCAAATGTATTGGTAACAACTCATTAAACTGTTCAATTTAAAATACTCTAGTTTGTTGGTTTTTTTTTTTTTTTTTTTTTTTTTTTTTTTTTTTTGGACAGGCAGAGTAGACAGTGAGAGAGACAGAGAGAAAGGTCTTCCTTTGCTGTTGGTTCACCCTCCAATGGCCGCTGTGGCTGGCGCGCTGCGGCTGGTGCACTGTGCTGATCCGAAGCCAGGAGCCAGGTGCTTCACCTGGTCTCCCATGGGGTGCAGGACCTAAGCACTTGGGCCATCCTCCACTGCACTCCCGGGCCACAGCAGAGAGCTGGCCTGGAAGAGGGGCAACCGGGACAGAATCCGGCGCCCCAACTGGGACTAGAACCCAGTGTGCCGGCGCCGCTAGGCCAAGGATTAGCCTATTGAGCCGCGGCGCTGGCCTAAAATACTCTAGTTTTAACCCCATGAGAAACTTGATCATTTCATTCTATCATACCCTCATATTCTTCTAGCAGTATCCCCATATAAAATCTGAAGGAGTTATTACTGGCACTTTAGGTAAAACTGCTATCTAACCCTAACAAACCAAAATCTCCATTCTGTGGAGAGAGATGTGTACCTTCTATGATACTTTTTTATCATAAAACCTTAGTCTGGCTTAGCATGAAGCAGGGGTTTTCAAACCTACAGAAATGCATGTGTGTTGGCTTGCTTCAGTCTCACTCGCTCTTCTTGTTTTATTTATTTATTTATTTTTTTAAGCGTGGCTATAAATAATCTCTTTGTCAGTTGCCCATAAAAGTTTTCTTTATCTTTCACATTACTAAACTCCAAGAAGAAATATTTCTGCAACATTTTCTCAAGATTAAAATCAAACCTAGGTTATTTCCTTATCAATTAGCAATCTAAGCTGTCCTTGTGATCTATTTATTTATTTGAAAGGCAGAGCATTGAGAGACCGCGAGCACGCCAGAGAGAGCGCGAGCATTGACGCCCAAGAGAGAGCGTGAGCATTCGCGCGCAAGAGTCAGAGTGCACTATCTTCCTTCCACTGGTAAACTCCCTAAACGCCTGGGAGGTACCTGGGAGGCAGCAGGTGATGATAGCTAAAGTAGTTAAGTCACTGTCACCCACATGGGAAACCTTGATTTACTGGCTTCTGGATTCAGCCTGGTCTGGTCTTGGTTGTTGTGAGCATTTGGGGAGTGAACTGACAGATGGGAGATTATTTCTTTCTCCCTCTAGCCATGTTTCAAATAAAATAAAAAATTTAAAATGAGTATGACCTTGGAATGAACTGTTTCTTCCTATTTATTCCCATGGAACTTTCTTTTTACTTCTATTTTGTAACTTAATTAATTTTCATTAACAATTATTTTATATTTAGCTTTTTTTTTTTTTTGACAGGCAGAGTGGACAGTGAGAGAGAGAGAGAGAGAGAGAGAGAAAGGTCTTCCTTTTTCCATTGGTTCACCCCCCAACGGCCGCTGCGGCTGGTGCGCTGCAGCTGGCGCACTGCACTGATCTGAAGCCAGGAGCCAGGTGCTTATCCTGGTCTCCCTTGCCGGTGCAGGGCCCAAGCACTTGGGCCATCCACTGCACTCTCAGGCCATAGCAGAGAGCTGGACAGGAAGAGGAGCAACCAGGACAGAACCGGCACACAGACCGGGACTAGAACCTGGGGTGCCGGCGTCGCAGGTGGAAGATTGGCCTATTGAGCCACGGCGCCGGCCTATATTTAGTTTTGCTTACAAAACTGTCAACTCCTTGAAGGCAAGAATGATGTCTTTAAATTACAGAATACTGGAGTTAAAAGAACTTTATAAAACCTAGAGGAGTTGAAGGATCCCTTAACGTTCTGAGCCTCAGTCCCTGATGTATAGTCCCTCTTACCATAGCCACAAAACAGCTGAAGATTACAAGACTGAAAAGATAAAAAATCTCCTTGACTTCAAAACTCTCTGTTGTGCAAAGTGAAATGGTTTTAAAGTAAAAGTGATGAAAGTAGCACAAAAAATATCTTGAGTATTTCATGGAGATGAGAACAGATATAAGCACTGAGAGGAATGACGAAAAAAGAGGCAATAAAGTTTAGAGGGCAAAAAGTAACCTTCTTATAAAGGCCCAAAAAGAAGCCAAAGCACTAAGGAACAGACTAAAATATTGTTGTGCCTTGAAAGTAATTAGCAAGGATATAAACATAGGGGAATATGACATAAATATAAATATGATATAAATATGACACTGGATTTAAAAGGTTAATTTCCATTTACATAAATAGCAATGGTTCTCAAATGGGGTGAGTTTGGACACTTGGAGACACTTTTTTAATGAGGAAGTTGAAAATTTTCTTGTGTTTCTTATTTTGCTGCAGAGCTGCTGCTTCACTGTATAAAATAGCTCTGGCAAATGCAGTATATTACAAATTTAAGACAGTACTGTTCTTTCTCTGGCACTGTACAACTAACAAAAACTGTTCTCCATTCCCAGTTACTTTCAATGGAAAGATCATTACATATTTTGACCCCAATCCAGGGATGGGTATAAGCAAGTTACAGTATTACATAAGGCTTAAGAAAACAATATTACCCTTGAATTTTATTATTTGCATAACTAGCTTTTATCACAGACAGCTTCATGCATTCTGAATACGGGGGCCTAGAGCTTAGTATAAAAGTCACAAGGTATTGTGAAAAAGATGACAATTGTGTTCATCTGCAATCATTACAAAGTTAGGGGATATTTTCTTCCAGTACCAAGATTGAAAGTAGTATCTCCTCCCATCATATTGCTGAAAGTTGTTATTTTAAGTCCTGTCCACCGCTAATTTAAGATAACTGGATTAAGTTATTCTATCCTAGTTCATGTAAGGGTTCCACTTTCATTCCTCAATAGATTTTATGCATTTCTCATAGGCTTCTTCACTCCTTAGTTCATCTAGTTCTGAAGGGTTACTCAGTGTCATCTTGATCAGCAAACCATCTTCAAACAAGATTTGACGAGTCCTGGGTTTTCTGCAAGGGCTTCATTAATTTCAGTTACTTCTCCTGCTACAGGAGAATAGAGTTCATTAGCAGCTTTCACACTTCCCAAAGCACCGGAAACTCATCTTGCTTTTTTCAATTTTTTCTCAACTTTAGGCCAACTACAATTAATAACATCTCCCAAAGCTTCCTGTGCAAAATTGCTGATTGCCACTGTTCCAACACCATTTTTTGTTGTTATCCATTCATTTTTCTCGGTGAGTTTACACACCAAGAGCAGAGCAGGCCCTGTGCTCAGCATATGGACAGCTCCTGCCCGCCATCGCCAGGGCAGAGATGCACAGAAGCCCTGAGCAGGCTGCAGGTCACAGTGACACTCTATGCCACTCACAGCATGGAAACACTTTTAATGGCCACAATACAGGAGCACAGGCAGACTGGATGAGGGAAGGTTATGGTGCAAGTCATTGTCAATAAATTTATAAGTACAAGTAAAGATGCAAATCTGTCAAGAAGCATGGGCTCAATGCAGAGAAGCTATTCAAGCCATCTGAAATTAGGTGGAAATGATAACAGCATATTTTAAGCATTAGGATATTTTATAAGAAAAAAGTACATTTGTGAGCATTTATTAAATAACCAAATGGATTTTGATTATAATGAAACATGATTGTATATCCATTCAAATTAACATTTAGACTGTGATTACTGATGTGGATAGTTTGTTTTCAGTTTTAAGATTCCAGGCACTTTGTGATCTAAAAGAGATCTGTAAGGGGCTGGTGCTTTGGTGTAGCTGGTAAAGCTGCCACCTGCAGTGCCGGCATCCAACAGGGACACTGGGCCCAGTCCTGGCTATTCCACTTCTGATCCAGTTCCCTGCTAATGCACCTGGGAAAGCAGTAGGAGGTGGCCCAAATGCTTGGGGCCCTGCTCCCATATGGGAGACCCAGAAGCTCCTGGCTTCAGACAGGCCCAGCTCCAACCACTGTGGCCATTTAGGGAGTGAACAAGTGGATGGAAGATCTCTATCTGTCTCTACCTCTCTCTCTCTGTAAATATACCTTTCAAAATTAATAAATAAATCATTAAAGAAAAAAAAATACCGGTGTGCTTCCATAGCAGCCCACCATCCCCACAGAAGGGATAACAAGCATGGGCAGTGAAGTAGCACTTCAACCGCTAAATCTCCAGGAACCTTAGTCAGGGAATACGGCAGAGGGAGGAAGGTATCCAGTTCCTTACACCAGATTTCCAAGATGCAGCAGAGCAGGAGTGCAACACTTGCTTGGCACAGAGCTCAGAGTCCTGCTTTCATGCCTTACTGCACGTTTTATCATTTGCCTCTCCTCTACTACTGCCTTACTCCCTTAATTCCTGAGTTAAGGATGGGTAATCACCCAAATTTCTTTTTCCCCAAAGTGGGCAACTCAGAAGAACACTCAAGAATTTTTTTTGAAGAGTTGTTTTAAAGTTGTATTACCTTCAAGTTTGCATCTCTAAAAGGCTACCTACTATAGGTAGGTAATTCTTGGGGGGTATTTTTTGGGGGCGTATTTTCTCAAATGAATTTTAATTATCACAATCCTATAGGACAGGTGTTGTCATGTCCATTTTACAAATGAGAATGAGGTAGAGCTGGAGTATAAGCATAGGTCTCTGCCTTTGGAACCAGTCAGACCTAAGTTTAGACACCAGCTCCCCCGAATCCTCTTCTTTTGTAAAATGAAGGGCAGTAAACTACAGATTTAGGAGCCACTGATATTGACCACTAGTTCATGCTGTCCTTATCTGTAGTGCAAAAGAATAGAGAAGCAGTGACAGGGATGAATAACATAGTCACCATTTCTATAAAAATACCTGACTAACCAAATGGAGTCTCTCAGACCAAGCTCACACAAATCAACCAATGTGTTCCATTCTAGATGTGCCACTATTGCTCAAAAGGGAGCTGGTTAAATCCTAAATGGGGTTACATCCATATTTGTACTGAAAATACGTATCTGAAAATCTAATAAGAAAGAAGTGGTACTGTTCTTCCTGCTGGTTGTATTAGAAGGTCTTTCATCTGACAAATCTAATAATAATGAAATGCTTCACAAAAAATTTGTGTGGTTGTAGCTGTGGAGGATGTTGCCAAATCCCTCTCATTAAGCAAAGACACTCCTGAACCTGTGAATGTCATCTTATTTGGAAAAAGGGTCTTTGCAGAGGTAATGAAGGATTCTGAGAGATTATCTTGGATTATCCCGGTAGCCCTAAATCCAAGAGAAAGGCAGAGGGATATTTGAGACAAACAGAAGAGGACAAGATAGAGAGAAGAGGAGGAGGTAATGTGTGGCAGAAGCAGTGTCTGGAGCAATATGGCCCCAACTGCTGACAGCCACCAGAAGCTGAAAGAGACAAAGAATCGAATCTCCTCTACTGTCCAGAGAGCTTACAGGCTTGCCAGTGTCTTTATTTTACTTCTGGCTTCTTGAACAGTAAGAATGAATTTCTGTGGTTTTAATCCACCAAATTTATGGTAACTTGTTTTAGTAGCATTGGAAATTAATAAGAAGTCCATGTGGTTCACAGAATTAAACCACGATCTCAAATTTGACATGCTTATCAATACTACTAACATATGTGCAAACTATTTATTCATATCCATGTTACTTTACAGATTGATTTATCTGTATTTGCCCCACATCCACCTTTTGATTTGTTGTGATCTTACAGAAATCTACAAAATCCATTAGCTCCCTCGAAGTACAACAAATAGTATTTTTATGCTTAGTTTACTAACTGAAAGGTTAAATATTTGAAAATAAAGGTTTACCTTTGTCAATTTTTTAATATTAGGATGACTATATGCTTTTCTTCCTCTGGATGACTGATAAGACACACTATATTTAGCTAACAGAACTATGATCAAAGTGTGGCTTGTGCAATTTCTGTCTTATGGAAATTTTTTCTGTGAACAATGCTTTGTAAATGTTTACCAGCAATGGGGAATGCATGATCTGCTTATTGGGCTAAAAGGCTTTTTTCT
Source organism: Oryctolagus cuniculus (assembly GCF_964237555.1). NCBI lineage: Eukaryota > Metazoa > Chordata > Mammalia > Lagomorpha > Leporidae > Oryctolagus > Oryctolagus cuniculus. Next base: position 98,299,479 of record NC_091441.1, read on the forward strand.
AAGATTTTATTTATTTATTTGAGAGGTAGAATTACAGACAGGGGGAGGGAGAGACAGAGAAAAGGTCTTGCATCTGCTGGTTCACTCCCCAAATGGCTGCAATGGCCAGAGCTGAGCTCATCCGAAGCCAGGAATCAGGAGCTGCTTTTCCAGGTTTCTCATATGGGTGCAGTGACCCAAGCACTTGGGCCATCTTTCACTGCTTTCCCAGGTCGTTAGCAGGGAGCTAGACTGGAAGAGCAGTTGGGACTTGACTGGTGTTCATATAGGATGCTGGTGCTGCAGGTAGAGGCTTAGTCTACTATGCTACAGCGCTGGACTTGGACTAAAAGTTTTGTTTAGAGCTGTAAGGACCATGAGGACCATATAGCTGGGTGAGCTGGGATATTCCATTTACACCTGTTGTTCAGGCATCAATACTGCTCCTTCTGCTTATCACAATGTTCTGGCATAGACTATAAATTATGCTCACCCCATTTATGGGCAGGAGAGAAAGTAGTTAAAGGACATGGTTTCTTTACCAGACTGCTTAGGAACATTCTTCTTCAATCTGTGCCTTGTTTATTTGATAACAACAGCCCTTGGCAAGTGTCCAATGATGTTATTATCTGTCACATCAATCTTATTCAGATTTTCTCTATCAATACTAATTTTAGGGGATTCCAAGATGGTGGATTAAAGAATGATGTACTATAGTAGGCTAAAAAGAAAAAGTAAAAAAAGTGTAGGAAATGCCCTCTCAGGGGAGAATTAGAGAGAAAACCACACTGGAAATTCTACAAAAGGAAGAATGCAGTGGACCTCTGTGGAAGGTACGAACGCATAGCACAAATAAGGACACAACACACTACTGTAGCAGCCAAGAGCCGGAGCGGTCAGAAGCTTGGAGACAGAGGAGAGACCAGATTGTAGCCAACCCGTGGTGATACAGCCAGAGGGAGAGCATGGCATGAGTCTGGACTGCAGCCCTAGGGCCTAGCAGTTACTAATGGTTACCTGCAGCGGAAGTAAAAGGGGCACATTTATCTCACTCCATCCTCCCCACAACAGCATAAGTTCACTGCACAGCTAAGGAAGGGCGGGTGCCATTTTGGGCTGAGGCAACTGTTGTTGAAGCCTCTGTGTGTGCGTACAGCAACTGGCTGAGATAGGACACCATCTTCTCAGCATTACTGGTGGTAGTGGTGGGGGAAAGGTTAACATTCAGATAGTAGCTCTGTATACGTATGTGATCCAAAGATTCTAGTGGAGGGAAAAATCCCAGTCCCCACTGGCTTTGAGACTGGCTGGGAGGACTGACAGGTGGCTGGGTACCCACATAATACTATTTTTTTTTTATCTCTTATCCATCTCTATACATGTGAAAATATCTTCTTTTACTGCACTTCTTTCTTCTTTGACAACTTTGAGTCAGTATTATTACATGCATAAAGGTCTTGGCAATTAGGGCTTCACTATAAATTCCACCATAAATTGGCACAAAATGATGCTTGTTTCACCATGGAGAGAAAATGAGCTTTCTGGGACAGTGGAGAGCTACAGACAGAGCTGCTGTCAAGAATGTCTAGCTCTGGATTTACTTCTTTATTCTAGTTTAGAGGTGGAAATGCTAAGACTGACTTGGTCATTATTTCTTTAAATGAAGTACATGGACTGTTGGGAAAATTCCTCTAATGTGAGATTCTGAATTCTGAATTTAACAGGTAGCAAATAGCGCTCTCTCCTTTCCAGAGACCAAGCAATCAGGAGAGAACCTTTCAGGAAGTCTGGGGCTAAAGGCCTACAGTGCTGTCCCACACCACATCTATGCTGGCCCTTCCTTTGCTTCCCATAAGACCATGAGGAATTCTTGGAGGATGAAACAGGAAATTAAAGGTAACCTTTCTGTCAATCCCTGATATTCTTGACACAACTCACAATTTCCTATCTTTCACTTTACATTTTATTATTAACATTGTGATATTTGTTTTTATTCTACTTGTATTTGATTATACTCAGTCTGTTCAATTTTAATCTTTTTGTGACTCTTATTATCTTTATGAGTCTCTTATTAATACTTAGATGGATTTGTTTTTTGACTATTTTTGAACAGACTTTTTCCCACCTAATTTTAAGTTGTTATAATTGATATAAATGGGCGTTCTTCTAGTTTGCTCTAGGTTTTCTCACTTTTAAATGCTCTTTTGCAGCAACTTTTTTTTTTTTTTTTTGACAGGCAGAGTGGACAGTGAGAGAGAGAGACAGAGAGAGAAAGGTCTTCCTTTGCCGTTGGTTCACCCTCCAATGGCCGCCACTGCAGCTGGCGCACCGCGCTGATCCTGGCAGGAGCCAGGAGCCAGGTGCTTTTCCTGGTCTCCCATGGGGTGCAGGGCCCAAGCACCTGGGCCATCCTCCACTGCACTCCCTGGCCATAGCAGAGAGCTGGCCTGGAAGAGGGGCAACCGGGACAGAATCCGGCGCCCCAACCGGGACTAGAACCCGGTGTGCCGGCGCCGCAAGGTGGAGGATTAGCCTATTGAGCCACGGCGCCGGCTTGCAGCAACTTTTATAAAAAAGATTTATTTGTTTATCTGAAAGGTAAAATTACAGAGAGAGAGAGACAGAGACAGAGAAACAGAGAGAGTATGTGGAAGAGAGAACTTCCATCCGCTGGTTCACTCACCAAATGGCTGTAGCAGCCAGGGCTGGGCCAGGCCAGCGTCAAGAGTCTGGAGTTTCATCTGGGTCTCCCATATGGGCGCAGGGGCCCAAACACTTGGGTTGTCCCCTGCTGCTTTCCCAGGTGCAGGAGCAGGGAGCTAGATTGGAAGTGGGGCGGCCAAGACTTGAACTGGTGCCCATATGGATGTTGTAGGCAGAGGCTTAAACTGCTATGTCACAATGCCGGCTCCTTACAGCAACTTTTAACTATATAGTCTGCTTTTTTCATACCTTTGCGATGAATGATTATATAGTCTGCAATTATTTCTATTACAGGTTAACTTTAGGTTAGACATGCTCAAATTAGGATCAAATATTTGGCAAAGCAGTTAACCCACTTGAGACACCCACATCCTGTATTAGAGTCTCTGGGTTTAAGTTCTAATTCTGCTTCTGATTCCAGCTTTCTGCTAATATGCACTCTAGGAGGCAGCAGGTGATGGTGCCAGTACTTGGGTTTCTGTTGCCCACATGGGAGACCAGATTGAGTTCTAGACTCCTGGCTTTGGCCTGGCCCAGCCCCAGCTGTTGCAGGTACTCGAGGAGTGAACCAGCAGTTAGAAAACCTGTGTGTTTCTTTGCCTTTCAGATAAATGAAAATACATAAAAATTAAGGAAGTAAATGCTCAAATTTTTAAAAAAGATTTTATTCATTTATTTGAGAGGTAGAGTTACAGACAGTGAGAGGGAAAAGCAGAGAGAAAGGTCTTCCATTCGCTGGTTCATCCCCTAAATGGCTGCAATGGCTGGAGCTGAGCTGATCCAAAGCCAGGAGCCAGGAGCTTCTTCCAGGTCTCCCACGCAGGTGCAGGGGCAGAAGTGCTTGAGCCATCTTCTATTGCTTTCCCAGGCCATACCAAAGAGCTGGATTGGAATAAGGGCTGCCGGGATTAGAATTGGCACCCATATGGGATGCTGGCACCACAGGCAGAGGATTAACCTACTGTGCCACAGGGCCGGTCCCCAAATTTTTACTAATAGAAATATTAATGGTTTCTAATCTAATTTGTGCCTATATTATCAATGAATAAGAAACATGATAACAACAATAAAAACTAAATGTTGAGGACTGATCCAAGATGGTAGAATAGGGAGGGAGCTTACGCTTTAGTCTAGGGGAAGATAGTTTAAAAAGTGTGGAGAGAGTGCAGTCTCAGGGAAGAGTCAGGGAGAAAAAGGCAGAGGAAACTTCATGCAAATTAGAAGGACACTGTGGACCTACGTGGAGGGTATGGGTGCATACAACTAGGACCCCAGCAGTCAAGAGCCTCAGCAATAGCTTTGGAGTGAAGTGAGACCAGAATGCAGTAGCCCAAGCCACTGGAGATAAAGCTGTGGAAAGAGCATGGCATAGGCCTGACTTGGAGCCCTGTGGGGAACAGTATACCTGACAAACTAGAGGAGAAAAAAAGGGAGCATGTTTCCCTCTCCCTGACCACCCTGCACTAGCTTTCTGTAACAAGCCAAGAGAGAGTGGGTGCTATTTAAGACATACACAACAGTTGTGCCCATGTGCCCAAAAACTAGCCAAGTGAGGACACCTAAGTCTGGCTGCGAGAACTGACAGGGGCCTGGGTGCTCATGACTGTGGGAGGCTTGTGTGCTGGGACTGTGAAAACACTGTGGCTGCATGTGAGAGCGCAGAGTGTGGCTGGGACTTTGGGAAGTCACGGTGGGTGGCTACACATGCTCAGGGCTCCTTGATTCCCTGATGAGGGTCATTGCTGTGGGATCCATGCTCACACAAAGGACTGCACAGACCCTTTGTGTGGTTCCTGGGGCAGGCAGATGAACACTGTACCCACTGGGGCTAGCATTCCTTTGAGGAGAGGGGGTGAGCATGAAAATATGTGAACAGAGCAGAACAAACCGCCTCCCAGGAGAAAAAAAAAAGAGACAGAGATTTACCAAGCCAACTTGGGTGTCACCTTAGACACTCCCACCCTGGAACACTGAACAGAGCTCCCTGGCCACATCCACCTCATGCCACTGGGTATTCACTGAAAAAGCAGACACTTTACTAAGCCATAGAGGCACAGTCCAAAAATAAAAGCTATCACAAGAGAAAAACAAAACAAAACAAAAAAGAAACCAACAAGTATCTGTAGAGACAAATGTAGAATAATAAATGCAGTAATTCAAGAAATAAGATTAGGAAGACAAAGGACACCCCCAAAAGAACACTTCAATATTAGAATGTGAAGATGAAGAAACTGAAAAAATGCCAGAAATGGAATTCAAAAAATTGATTGCAGGATTACTTAGAAGTAATCAGTAGCAAATGCACAAACTAATGAAATTTGTACATGACATGAAAGAAAATTTCTCTCATAAAGAGAAATCTCAAAGAGAAATAAAAATGAAATCTGGAAATGCAGAATTCAATAGAAAAAAAAAAAGAATGTGGTGGAAAGCCTTAACAACAGACTCGGTGAAGCAGAAGAAAGATGATCTGAATTAGAAGACAAATCTCTGGAAATTTTATAGTCAGATCAAAAATAACAAGAAGAAATTAGAAAACAAAACAAAACAAAAACACTGTTGGAGATCTAAGGGATACTATCAAATGATCCAAAATATGGGTATTAGGAGTTCCTGAAGGCATGGAAAAAGAAAAAATCAATTAGAAGGCCTTTCAAGTGAATTATAGAAAACTTTCCTAATTTGGAGAAAGAAAGGGATACTAAGTACAGGAAGCACACAGAACTCCTAATAGACATCATTAGAAAAGATCCTCACCATGGAATCTTGTAGTTAAATTCTACACAGTAAAACATAAAGAAAAGATCCTAAAATGTACATGAGAGAAATTTCAGATTACTTTCAGAGGATCGCCAATTACACTCACAGGTGACTTCTCATCAGAAATCCTACATGTTAGGAGAGAATGGCGAGATATACTCCAAGTCTTAAGAGGAAAAAACTGTCAACCCAGAATACTAGACCTTGCAAAATTCTCATTTATGAATGAAGATGAAATAAAGACCTTCCAAAACAAACAGAAATTCAAAGAATTTGTCACCACCTGTGTAGCCCTACAAAAGATGCTTAAAGATGTTCTATATACAGAAACAGAGAACCACAGTCATCACTACAAAAGAAGGTAAAGGCAGAAAATCTTCCAGAGAATTACAAAGGAAATTCAAAGTCAACATTGGGAATATTTATGGAAAAATTGCAGGGCAAAAGTTGTTACTTATCAATAGTCTCCTTGAATAAATGGCCTCAACTCTCTAGTTAAAAAACACAGACTGGCCTAATGGATTAAAAAAAAAAACCCATATATTTTCTGCCCACAAGAAACACATATCACCAACAAAGATGCATGCAGACTGAAAGTGAAAGGATGAAAAAAGATATTCCATGCTAACAGAAACCAGAAAGTGGTGGTGTAGCCACCTTAGCATCAGAAAACATAGATACAAACACTGTTAAAAGAGAAAAAGAAGGGTACTTTGTAATGATTAAGGGATCAATTCAACAGGAGGATGTGACTTACATAAATGTTTATGCACCTAATTAGAAGGCACCTGGCTATTTAAAAGAAATGTAAAGGATCTAAAGGGAGACACAGACTCCAACACAATAGTAATGAGGGACTTCAATACCCACCTTAGCAATAGACAGATCATCCAGACAGAAAATCAGCAAGGAAACTAGCATTAATCAACACTACACACCAAATGGACCTAAAGGTACAGGTTCTCTATCTCTCTGCCTCTTTCTCTAACTCCGACTTTCAAATTAAATAAATAAATCTTTAAAAAAGACCAGATACCACAGAAATAAAAATAATCATCAGAAACTACTACAAAGAGCTGTATCCCAACAAACCAGGAAACCCAGATGAAATAGATTTCTAGACACATACAACTACCTAACTTGAGCCATGAAGATACAGAAGACATAACAGACCAATAACCAAGATAGAGATTGGATCAGTAATAAAGAACCTCCCAATAAAATAAAGCCCAGAATTAGATGCTTTATTGCTGAATTCTACCACACATTTCAAGAACTCCAATTCTTCTCAAGCAATTCAAAACAACTGAAAGGGAGGTAATCCTCCCAAATTCTCTCTTTGAAGCCAGCATCAACTTAATTCTTAAACCTGAAAAAGATACAACAGAGAAACAGAAGTACAGACCAATTTCCCTGATGAACATTGACGTAAAAACATTCATCAAAGTTCTAGCCAATTGAATCCAACAACACATTAGAAACACAGATTACTCATCTGGACCAACTGGGAATTATCCCTGGTAGCAGGGATGGATCACCATTCACAAATCAATCAATGTGATACATAAACAAATTGAAATACAAAAAACACATGATTATCTCAAAAGATGCAGAGAAAGCATTCGATAAAATACTATACCCCTTCATGATGAAAACTTCAAGAAAACTGGGTATACAGGAACACCCCTCAACACAATCAAGGGAATTTATGACAAACCTATGGCCAGTGTCCTATTGAATGGGGAAAAGTTGGAAGCACTCCTGCTGAGATCTAGAACAAGACAAAGATGCCCACTCTCACTGTTACTATCCAATATAGTCCTGGAATTTTCAGCTAGAACTATTAGGCAAGAAAAAGAAATGAAATCAAAGGGATACAAATTGGAAAGAAGGAAGTCAAACTATTTTTATTTGCAAATGACATGATTCTATATATAGGGGATCCAAAAGACTCCATTAAGAGACTACTGGGGCCGGTGCCGCAGCTCACTAGGCTAATCCTCTGCCTGCGGCACCGGCACCCCAGGGTTCTAGTCCTTGGGCCCTCCACCCACATGGGAGACCAGGAGGAAGCACCTGGCTCCTGGCTTCGGATTGGCGCAGCGCACTGGCTGCAGCAGCCATTTAGGGAGTGAACCAAAGGAAAGGAAGATCTTTCTCTCTGTCTCTCACTGTTTAACTCTGCCTGTCAAAAAAAAAAAAAAAAAAAAGACTATTGGGACTCATAGAAGACCTTGGTAATGTGGCAGGATATAAAATAAACACATAAAAATCAAGTTTTTGTATACACAGACAATGCCATGGCTGAGAATGAACTTCTAAGATCAATCCCATTCACAATAACTACAAAAAAAATCAAATATCTTGGAATAAATCTAAGAATGTCAAAGATCTCTATGATGAGAATTACAAAACATTAAAGAAAGAAATAGAATATACAAAAAAATGGAAGAATCTTCCATGTTCATGGATTGGAAAAATCAGTATCATCAAAATGTCCATTCTTTCAAAAGTAATTCACAGATTCAATGTGGTACCAGTCAAAGTACCAAAGACATTCTTCTCAGATCTGGAAAAAATGATGCTGAAATTCATATGGAGGCACAGGAGATCTTGAATAGCTAAGGCAATCTTATACAATAAAAACAACGCCAGAGGCATCACAATACCAGATTTAAAGACATTCTACCGGGCAGTTATAATCATAACAGCCTAGTACTGCTACAAAAACAGATGGATAGGCCGGCACCGTGGCTCACTAGGCTAATCCTCCACCTTACGGTGCCAGCACACCGGGTTCTAGTCCCGGTTGGGGTGCTGGATTCTGTCCCGGTTGCCCCTCTTTCAGGCCAGCTCTCTGCTGTGGCCTGGGAGTGCAGTGGAGGATGACCCAAGTCCTTGGGCCCTGCACCCCATGGGAGACCAGGAGAAGTACCTGGCTCCTGCCATCGGATCAGCGCGGTGTGTCAGCCGCAGCGTGCCAGCCGCGGCAGCCATTGGAGGGTGAACCAACGGCAAAGGAAGACCTTTCTCTCTGTCTCTCTCTCTCACTGTCCACTCTGCCTGTCAAAAAACAAACAAACAAACAAAAACAAAAAAACAGATGGATAGACCAATGGAACAGGACAGAAACACCAGAAGCAGGCCACACAGCAGACTCATAGAATGACAAATGCCCTAAACAACACTCTGGCCTCAGAACCAACCCTTAAAGCATTCAGATCTGGCTAAAAAGCCCATGGAGCATTTCAGGCATGGAAATCCAAGACACTGTGGCAAAAATGACCTAGATGAAGGATCTCTGTGAGTGAGATCCCAGTGGAATGAAGGGGCCATCAAGGAGGTACTTTTCTCTGAAGGCAGGAGAGAATTTCCACCTTGGTTATGGCCCTGTCTCAATACTGATGAGCCTCGGGTGATCACTGACATCATAAATAAGAGTGTCAATTGTTAATTCAACTATGCACTTGCTCCCCATGAAGTACCTCTGTCCTTAATGAGTTGTACTTGAGAATTAATGGTGAAACTTGTCTTCAAGCAGTACTTTACACTTTGTGTGTCTGTAAACTGTTAAAATCTTTACTAAGTATAGAGTTGACCTGTATATAAAAATAATTAAAAATGAATCTTAATAAAGAATGAGATGGAAAAGGAAGTAGGAGGGCGAGTATGGGGGGAAGAACTGATATATTCCTAAAGCTGTACTACAGAATTTATATTTATTAAATAAAAGCTTAAAAAAAAAAGAATGGCTTTCACATGGAAATCAACAAATAATAAATGCTGGTGAGAATGTGGGGAAAAAGATACCCTAATCCATTGTTGGTGGTAATATAAACTGGTAAAGCCACTTAGGAAGACAGTATGGAGAATTTACCTGAGGGAAATGAAATCAGCATATCAAAGAGTTATCTGTACCCCATGTTAATTGTAGCTCAATTCATAATAGCTAAGATATGGAATCAACCTAAATGCCCAGCAACTGAATACTTGATAAAGAAATTATGGGATATGTACACCATGGAATACCACACAGTGGTTAAAAAAATGAAATCCTGTTGTTTCCGACAAAATGGATGAATGGAAAACATCATACTTAGTGAAATAAGCCATCCCCAAAAGGTCAAAAAGCACAAATTCCTCCTGACCTGTGATAACTGATAGAGTAACTGAAAGGTAATTTATAGAAGTGAAATTGAAACTCTGAGAAGCAATGACTTTGAACAGCCTTTTTCTTGATGAATGATGAACAGTTCTTTTTTTCTATGCTATTTATTTAACTCTACTTAACATAGAGTTAAGCATATGTGTATAAAGTTTATCAAAGGGTTGGTGATGTGGCGTAGCTGGTGAAGCCACTGCCGGCATCCTACGTGGGTGGCGATTTGGGTCCCGGCTGTTCTGCTTCAGATCTAGTTCTCTGCTTTGTCCTGGGAAAGCAGTAGAAGAGGGTCTGAGTCCTTGGGCCCCTGTACCCACCTGAGAGATCCAGAAGAAGCTCCTGACTCCTGGCTTTGGATCAGTGCAGCTCTGGCCGCTGCAGCCATTTGGGAAGTAAACTAGCAGATGTAGGACCTTTCTCTCTCTCTGCCCCTTTGTAACTCTGCTTTTCAAATAAGTGAATAAATCTTTTAAAAAAGGCATAAAAGGGGCCGGCACTGTGATGCAGCGGGTTAACGCCCTGGCCTGAGGTGCCAGCATCCCATGTGGATGCTGGTTCTGGTCCCGGCTGCTCCACTTCTGGCCCGGCTCTCTGCTATGGACTGGGAGGGCAGTGGAGGATGGCCCAAGTCCTTGGGCCCCTGCACCTATGTGAGAGACCTGGAGGACGCTTGTGGCTCCTGGCTTTGGATCGGCACAGCTTTGGCTGTTGCGGCCAATTGGGGAGTGAACCATGGAATGGAAGAACTCTCCCTCTCCACCTCTCCTTTCTCTGTGTAACTCTTTCAAATAAATAATTAAACCTTTAAAAAATGCAAAAAAAATTCAGAGTAGATCTTAGTAAAAAATAAGAATGGGAATAGGAGAGGGAGTAGGAAGGATAGGAGGGTGGGTATGGTGGCAAGAATCACCATGTTCCTAAAGTTGTAATTATGAAACATATGAAGTTTGTATTCCTTAAATAAAAGGTTTCTGAGGAAATAACAACTAAATGGTGATACTACAGAAGAATAAAATTTTAAAATAACATGCTCTACACAGCCTATGATAATACCACTACTCCCAGCATTTTTTTATGATTGTGCTTTTTAAAAGATTTATTTATTTGAAAGGCACAGTTAAAAATAGAGAGAAAGAGAGAGAGAGAAATTGAGACTCTTTACTCCTCAAATGGTCACAACAGCCAGGGCTAGGCCAGGCTGAAGCCAAGAGCAAGGAGTCACGAGCTTCTTCAGGGTCAGATCTCCCACATAGGTGCAGGGGCCCAAGACTTGCGCCATCTTTTACTGCTTTCCCAGATGCATTAGCAGGGTGCAGTATCAGAAATGGAACAGTCACAACACGCACTGGTGCCCATATCGGATGTTGGTGATGTAGAATGTGGCTTTACCTGCTACATCACAACGCTGGCCCCCATTGTTGCTCTTTTTGAAGTACAGGTTAAACAAAAGATTAACTTTATGAAAGAGTAACATATGAAAATATGATTGCTACTAGTCTCTTGTTTTTATAGGAAATGTGAGTAACTTGTTGAATCACTTAACTAGGATGTCACTGTATTCTTTTCTCCAAGATGATAAAGACTATTTAGAGCATACAGCTCTAAACAAATGTACACTGATGTTACTATTTCAAAGAAATGTCAATTAATGTAACCATCATGGAGTAGTTAAGAAATTAGGGTAGAATTATACAGAATTTGTAATTTGGGTATAAAAGTGGAACTTTCGGGCTGGTGTGGTGGTATAGCAGGTAAAGTCAGTGACTGCAATGCTGGCATCCCATACGAGTACCAGTTGGTGTCCTGGTTGCTCCATTTAGGATCCAGCTCTCTGCGAATGGCCTGGGAAAAGCAGCAAAAGATGGCCCAAGGGTTTGGGCCTCTGCCACCTTTGTCGAAGACTGGGAAAAAGCTCCTGGCCCTTGGCTTTGGTCTGGCCCCACCCTGGCTGTTGTAGCCATCTGGAGAGTGAACCAGCAGATGGACGATCTCTCTTACTCCGTTGCTTCCTTTCTGCCTGTAACTCTTTCAAATAAATAGATTTTTTAAAGTAGAACTTAACATTGGTAAAGGGTCACTAGGGAAAAAAATTCACTATGGACGACATATAGCATGCTTCATTTTGTTTTCATTCTTATTTTTAAAAAATATGTATTTATTTGAAAGGCACAGTGAAAGAGATACAAAGAGAGACAGAAAGAAAAATCTTAAATCTGCTGGTTCACTTCTCAAATGGCCCCAACAGCTGGAGCTGGTCCAAGACAAAGCCAGGAATCAGGAAATATATCCAGGTCTCCCATGTGGGTGGCAAAGGCCCAAACACTTGGACAACATCCACTGCTTTCCCAGCACATTAGCAGGGAAGTGGATTGGAAATTGAGCAGCTAGAACTTGAACTGGCACTCAAATATGGGATGCCAGCATTTTAAGTGATGGCTTAACCCACTAATCCACAAGGCCAGCCCTGGTATACTTCATTTTCTAAACCACCAGTCTTGTAATTTATTTATCTACTTCCTTCTTGTTTGATCCACTAGTTCACAGTATTCTTTTTCTGTCTCTCTTAAAATTACCCTATTTTTAAGTCAGCTAACAAAGTTGTTGTATGAAAGTAGCACACCTTATTAACATTCTATGCTTTTCTACTCTGAGCAACTGTTCTTTCATGTCACTGGCAGAACAGCAGAAGAGAAAAGGAAGCAGATAGGTTTTCCAATTGTGAGGCAGAAAACATGAGACCACATATGCCAACACTGGGATTTGAGTTAGAGACACCTCTTGTGAGCCTCTCACTCTTATATGAACTGACTGGGCTGACTTTCTTTACTCTGGCTCATTATTTAATGAATTGTTTTACAGAAGAGCTAATATACAAATAAATTCAATTAGGCACTAAGGCTAGAGAGAGTGGGCATGAGAAGTCAAAATAGATCAGTTCCTGGGGCACAGACCTATTTGAATTTTCCTTCTATGCCCTGAGCAGACATTTGGTAAAGATATTCAAATAATACATGTTTCAACACTGATAATGGAAAGAGCAGGTAATGGTCACAGGTGAATAATGATCCATGGGAAACTGGGAAGGCCTAGACTATGAGAGAAGGATATCTGAGCACCTTCCTTGCCTGACTTATAAATGGGTAGTAGTGTTTTCTTTTTAAGGAATTATACATACAGTCCTGAATCTTCTTTCCTCTGTACTGAAAGGATGATGGTTTACTCTCATTTGTGTCCCTGGAGACAGATCTGGCAGACTTCAATCTAACTGTGGATGCATGGCCCAGTAACCCAATTTCAGTCGCTCCCAGCCATAATTTGGGAGCAGTCTGCCCTCATGGGGACCCAGGAAGAGACATACCCATCTGTACCCCTGGAAGCAGACCCACTAACCTCTTTGGACCCTGGCTTTGGATCTTGAAGTGGTACTGTAGTCTGGCTCTAGCTCCTCTCCGTCACAATCTTGGAGCAGCCCTATTTGCGCAAGGATTCAAGTCATGTGTGCCATAAAGCCTGCAGACTTTGGTCCAGGCTTATAGACCCTGACAGAGCTCTGTGGCTTAACACCTGTACCACTCAGTCTGGGACCAATTATGCCTGTTCAGGAACCCATCTAATGATATAGCAGGGCCTATATAGGACCTCTCAGGGACCCAATGGGAACCACACCTGTCTACATACTTGATAAAAGGCCTTCCATTAATAGAACAAGGTGTGGACTCTAGTCCTAGTGCCAGACCTATTAAACAGGGTCTTGGAGGCCATCTAGTAAGTTCAGGACTAGACAGGATCCGTACTTGCCCAAATTCCTGGTAATAGGCCCACTAAATACAGATCTGTGAACTCAATAGAAATTACATGACCTGAATTTCATCTCAGTGAAGTGAGATTAGAGTAAATCCAAGGACATGGAGAGAGAAAGTGTTTACCCATCAAAACTTGTCTACAAAGACTAGAAGTACTTCCATCTTCAAACTTACTGACATTAACACAAGCTACACAGATCATGAAGAGTCACACAAACATGATACCAACAAAGGAAACTAATACAGCGCCAATGAGTGAGCCCCAAAATGGAGATTTCCAAATTGCCTCACAAAGAATTCAAAATAATCATTTTGAATCATGAGTTTAATGAGTTACAAGAGAACACAGACAACTAAATAGAAGCAGGGAAACAAAATGAAACATTTAATATCAAAACAGAAAATATAAAATGACAAAGATACCTTGGAACTGAAGAATATAACAGAAAATCATTGAAAAATCAATGGAGAGCTCAACAGTAGACCTGAACTCACAGAACAAAAATCAGCAAACCTAAAGACCAGATGTTTAACATCAGATAGAAAGCATATAAGACCTATGAGTAACCAATAGAAAAAATATAAGCACATGGTTGTTCCAAAGGAGAAGAAATAAAAAAGAGAAAGGGGCAGAAAACTATTCAAAGAAATAATGGCTGAAAACCTTCCAAGAGAGACAAGGACATCCAGATTCACAAAGTTCAAAGAGTCTCAAGCAAAGAACATTACCTTAAGACCTATTATAATCAAATTGTCAAAGTCAAAGGCCAAAAGAGAATTTTGAAAGCAGCAAAAGATAACCAAGTGAAACCCCATGAGGCTATCAACAGATTTCTCAGCAACAATATTCCAAGAGAGGAGGGACTGGGATGACAATTCAAAGTGGTAAAAGAAAAAAAAAAAAACCTGGACAACAAGAATACCTTACCCAGAAAAGCTGTTATTCAAAAAGGAAGGAGAGATGAAAACATCTAAACAAAAGCTGAGAGAGTTCATCACCACTAGACTTGTCTTACAAGACATGCTAAAGGGTGTTCTTTAAGCTTAAATGAAAAGATACTAAACAGTAACAAGAAAACATTTGGGAAATATAAAACTGACTGGTTAAGAGTAAGTATAAAAAAAGAGTAAGTATATAGTCAAATTCAAACACTGTGTTACAAACATGGTAACTGTAGTGGATAAAGCACAGAGAAAACATCCCTAGCAGCTGCACAGAAGTTAGGGAGAAAGGAATCGAATCATCTCAGTGTGCCCACGCATGAACACACACACACACACACACAATCAACAAATCATAAAGACAGTGAGATAAAGAAAATAAGCAAAGAGCTAATGGCAATATCTAGTAATTGCTTACCAATAATTATTTTAAGTGTAGATGGATTAAATCTTCCCATCTAAAAACATAGTGACTAAATGGATAAAAAAGCAAGATTCAGTAAAATGCTGCCCATAAGAGACTCACTTTAAGGACATGCAGAAGCTACAGGTGAAGAGATGAAAGAAGATATTCCATTCAAATGGTAATCAAAAAGGGCAAAGACTAGTTATATCTATATTATACAAAACAGACTGTCAGTCTAAATCTGCCACAAGACAAAGTCTTTATAATTACTTGGGTCAATTCATCACAAATTTAGAATAGTTATAAATATATATATATATATATACATATACATATACACACACACAACACACACCCCCATCACTGGAGCACCTAAATATAGAAAGCAAATATTTATAGTTCAAAAAGAAAGATATATCACAATACAATAACAGCAATGGATTTCAATACCTAACTTTCAAAATGAACAGTCTGTCCAAATAGATAATCAATAAGGAAACAGCAGACCCGAATAACACCATTTCATCCCACAGCAGTGTAAAACATATTATTCTTGAGCATACATGGAATGTTCTCCAAGTAGAGCACACATTAGGCCACAAAACAAATTTAAGAAGATTGAAACCACAACAAGTATCTTTTCTGATGACAATGAAATGAAACTAGATTTTAAAATGAGGAAAAATTAGAAAATTTACAAATATGTGAAAACTAAACAACTCTCCTGAACAATGAAAGAATTAAAGAATAATCAAAAGAAAAATCAAAACATTTCTTGTGTCAAATGAAGAATAACATCAAATACCAAGACTTACGGGAAGCAGCAAAAGAAGCTCTAAGAGAGAAGTTTGTAAAAATAAATGCCTTTTTGAAGGAAAAAAGGAAAGATCTCAAACAATCTAACATTAAAACTCAAGAAATTAGAAAAAGAACAAAATAAACTCAAAGTCAAGAAAATAAATAATGAAATAGCAACAATAAATGAAATAGAGACTAAGCAGACAACAGAAAATTTCAACATAACTAAGTGTTGTTTTGAAAAGATCAATAAAATGGACAATACTTCAGCTAGACTAACCAAGAAAAAAAAGAGGACTCAAAGAAATAAAATTATAAAGCAGAGTCATTACAACTGACACCAAAGAAACACAAAGGATGCTAAGAGACTACTAAGAGCAAATTATATGCCAACAAATTCAGTAACTGAAGAGAAATGGATTATTCCTACAAACATGCAACTTATCAAGGTTGAAATCATGAACAGAAAATCTGAATAGACAGATACTTTTTAAATGGTAATAGAGATTATAGCAATCTGGTTGCTGCAAGAAAACTGACAAAATATGCAACGAAGAGTGCCACAGAGAAAGGGCAATCTTCAGTTCAGTTTCCCAGAACATACTTTTTAATGAACTGTGCAAGTGTTTAATGTAAATGGTGACACTAGCAGAGCAGAAATAAGAGTTGAGGATATATCAGAGGAATAGTTAAAAAAAAAAACTTGATTTTTTTGGTGCCTAACACCAATGGTCCATTTGTAGGAAAGCCCATGAGTATGATATATAAATGTCTGTGTTTTTTTTTTATGTTAAAATATGTTGTCTATTTCAGAATTAAGATATACATCAAAGCACCACTCTTTGCTTTTTCAACATATGGTTAACATTTCTTTAAAGTGTGTGAGTATCTTTGTAAATGTAAAATATAAATTTTCACTCAAGCTTTTGAAAGCTAATTCTATTCCATGAGTTGTCACTTAGCCACTGTAAACGGAAAAACAAAAGTACTGTCTTGGTATAAGGTTATTATTAATTGGACTCAAAATGGACTGCCTTTTTGCAGTTTGTTGTGCTGTTTTCCAGCGATGTTTGGAACTGCGAGTTGAAGGATGAGCAGGGACTACTGTCAGAGCAATAGTCACACTTTATTAGTTTTATAAGGGCTTTTACACTCACACAATCACAGCACAGCGGGCTTCTTTACCCAGGGGTTATTACTAGGAAAACAAGATTAGTTCAAGGAAATATATTTTTTTATCAAAGCAGGTAATATCTGTGTTTCATATATTAGAAGGAACAATCTGTATTAAAAGCATGGCCAAAATATTTGCCTTCAAGGACAGATATAGCCAACAGCAGCATGAAAAAGGGAGTTGTGATATTCGCCCAAGGAATATTCTCCAACTAGTACATGATTCACAGTAACTTTTGCTTGTGTTCCCTAACTACTTCAGGCTTCTCATGCACATCTCAGATTCGATGCAGCCCAGTCTCCACAGCCTGTTACAGCAGTGTCTTCTAGTGCAGATAGAGCTGGTCTATGTGATGTCACTTTTCAATTACAAGAAACCTGGGGCCGGCGCCGCGGCTCATTAGGCTAATCCTCCACCTTGCGGCGCCGGCACACCGGGTTCTAGTCCCGGTCGGGGCGCCGGATTCTGTCCCGGTTGCCCCTCTTCCAGGCCAGCTCTCTGCTGTGGCCAGGGAGTGCAGTGGAGGATGGCCCAAGTCCTTGGGTCCTGCACCCCATGGGAGACCAGGATAAGCACCTGGCTCCTGCCATCGGATCAGCGCGGTGCGCCGGCCGCAGCGCGCTGACCACGGCGGCCATTGGAGGGTGAACCAACGGCAAAGGAAGACCTTTCTCTCTGTCTCTCTCACTGTCCACTCTGCCTGTCTAAACAAACAAACAAACAAACAAAAAAAACAAAACCCTGGAATCATATCTCAGAGTGCATATTAATATTAATACTATATAATTAACAAGAATTTAGAACCAGTGGCAATGTTTTCTCTTATTAATTTAATTATTTTGTGCCTTCTTTGGTCATTAAAACATGTATATTTTTCATGTATCTTAATATAAATTATTACTTCGTGAAATGCTGATCTGCAACCTATACCAAAACAAACAAAGGAAGGGAGCTTCTTTGCACTACCACTGCTACTCTCTAACAATTTTAAATCTCTTGGATTTTTAATTTTTTTTTGAAGGTTTAACTTAAAATAGATCTGAAAAACAAAAACAAAAGTTTAAGCAAACTAGAAAGATTCTAATTTTTATATATAATCACATCTTATACTTCTCTTTACTGAGTAAAAATAATTATGCTACATGTAAGTCCTGTACCAAAAGAATTCTTTCTTCTTGCCACTGTTTTGGGATTTGAAGATAATGGTTCACTCCAAGAACCTATTATTTTCTCTACTGAGGAACCCAATCAGAACTGGCAGTGACATTTTTATTATTGCCTTTCTATGAATCTGTAGATACCTAAATGTTAAGGCATGTATGATCTTTGGTGAAGTATAAGGCGGCTTTGAGAAGTTTATGGGAAAATGAAATTAAAAGATAATGTGGATTTTTCATGAGCATTTTGAAGCCCCCTCACAGTCAATTTTTTCAAATTAGAGTTATATACAGTTTTCAGTATCTTACCTTAAATGTGTTAATGATTCTTTTTAGAATTCAAATGCTTCAATAGAATACATTTGGGCCTGGCACTGTGGCGTAGTGGGTTAAGCCACTGTCTGCAGTGCTGGCATCCCATGTGGTCTCTGGTTTGACACCTGGCTGCTCCACTTCTGATCCATCTCTCTGCTATGGCCTGGGAAAGCAGTGGAAGATGACCCAAGTCCTTGGGCCCCTGCACCCGCTTAGGAGACAGGGAGGAGGCTCCAGGCTCCTGGCTTCAGATTGGTGCAGCTCCAGCCATTGGGATCAATTGGGGAGTGAACTAGCAGATGAAAGAACCACCTTCCTCCCTCCCCAGCCTCTCCTTCTCTGTGTAACTCTGACTTTCAAATAAATTTTTTTAAAAATAAAAAAAATACATTCACTTTTGAAAGTCTTCAGATTAGAGGACAGAAGCCTCACTATCATAATCCATAGATTTTACTTACATGCTGTTTGACTAGCAGTGCAAATATAAATTAGTCTCATCTATAAGAACCAAATACTTTAATTATATTAAGTTAGTTAATAAAGACGTATAACATTTTTATTAATACCTTAAATATATTAAACAGATATAATGACTTCATAACTATACTACGATTGCATTAAAATATTTCTAGAATTAAAAAAGAAATCTGAATAGATCAATAACAAGGAGATTGAAGCAAGAATGAACAACATCCTGATAAAGAAAATCTCAGGACCAGAATACTTCATGGGTGAATTTTAGTATATATTTGAAGAATTAATGTTACTTATTCTCAAACTCTTAAAACAAATGAAGAGGAGGGAACACTTATAAACTAATTTTATAAGGCCAGCATTACCCTGATGTCAAAGCCAGGTAAAGATACTATACGAGGGCCGGCACCATGGCTCACTTGGTTAATCCTCCGCCTGTGGTGCCGGCATCCCATATGGGCGCCGGGTTCTAGTCCCAGTTGCTCCTCTTCCAGTCCAGCTGTCTGCTATGGCTCAGGAGGGCAGTGGAGGATGGCCCAAGTGCTTGGGCCCCTGCATCCGCATGGGAGTCCAGGAAGAAGCACCTGGCTCCTGTCTTCGGATTGGCGCAGCCCCAGCCGTAGTGGCCATTTGGGGAGTGAACCAAAGGAAGGAAGACCTTTTTCTCTGTCTCTCTCTCACTGTCTCTAACTCTACCTGTCAAATAATAATAATAAAAAAAGATACTATACAAAAAGAAAATTACAGGCCAAGTGTTTCTGATGAACATACATGCAAAATTCCTCAATATAATATTAAACTTAATCCAAACATACATTAAAATAACCATAAAACACAATAAAAGCGTTTTATCTGTGATATAAGAATAAACATAAACAAATCAATAACTGTGATACAAATTAACAGAATCAAGGATAAAAATTCTATGATCATTTCAGATGCAGCAAAACTGCTTGACAAAATTCAGCATAATAAAAATCCTCAAGAAATTAGAAATAGAAAGAATATACCTTAATACAATCAAAGTCATATATATCATGATCATTGCTAATATGTGCATACAGAAAAACTTAAAGACTATCAAATATCTGTGAGGAGTAATAAAAGAACTCAATGAAGTTATTGGAGACAAAATAAACAAAAAAGCAGCTGCATTTCTTTAAAAAAAAAAGATTTATTTATTTATTAGAAAGGCAGAGTTAGAGAGAGGCATAGGCATAGGCATAGGCAGAGAGAGAGAGAGAGAGATCCTCCATCCGCTGGTTTACTTCCCAAATGGCTGCAATAGCTGAAGCTGGGCCTATCCTAAGCCAGGAGCTTCTTCAGGGTCTTCCATGAGGGTGCAGGAGCCTAAAGACTTGGGCCACATTCTACTGCTTTCCCAGGCCATAGCAGAGAGCTGGTTTGGAAGTGGAGCAGCCGGGACTCAAACTGGCACCCATATGGGATGCCGGCACCGCAGGTGGCGGCTTTACCTGCTATGGCACAGCACTGTCCCCACCAGTTGCATTTCTACACAATAATGATAAACTATTTTTTTAAAAAAATAAGAAAACAATCCTATAACAGTAACATTAAAAAAAAAAAAAAAACAATGTTTAGGGATGAGTTTAACCATGAAGGTGAAAGATCTGTATACTGAAAACTAAAAAAACTGAGATGGGGCCGGCGCTGTGGCATAGCAGGTAAAGTAACTGCCTGTGGCTTCAGCATCCCATATGGGTACTGGTTCAAGTTCTGGCTGCTCTACTTCCAATCCAGCTCCCTGCTAATGCACCTGGGAAAGCAGCAGAAGATGGTCCAGGAACTTGCGTCCTGGCACCCACGTAGAAGACCTGGAAGTAGCTCCTGACTCCTGGCTTTGGATCATATCAGCTCTGGCCATTGTGGTCATTGAGGGAGTGAACTTGTGGATGGAAGCTCTGTCTCTCTCTGTAACTCTGCTTAGAAATAAATCTTTAAAAAATGAAGAAATTAGAATAGAAAATTAATCTTACTATAAAAAAATTGAGAAAAGAAATTAAAGAAGACAAACAAAAGCAGGAAAGGTATGCTGTGTTTAT
This sequence comes from Oryctolagus cuniculus, assembly GCF_964237555.1. NCBI lineage: Eukaryota > Metazoa > Chordata > Mammalia > Lagomorpha > Leporidae > Oryctolagus > Oryctolagus cuniculus. Next base: position 98,320,215 of record NC_091441.1, read on the forward strand.
AGAGTAAAAGAATATCATTAGAATGTCCAAGTATTATTAAAAGATATCTACAGATTCAATACAATTCCTATCAAATTCCAGCGGAATTTTTCACAGAAATAGACACCATCCTAAAATTCTTATGAAACGTAAAGACTTCCAACAGCCAAAGCAATCTTGAGAAAGAATAAAGCTAAAATATCAGACTTCCTGATTTCAAACTATATTGTCAAGTCCTAATAATCAAAACAGTATGACACTGGTATAAAAACAAAGATACAGACCAATGGAAAACCAGATAGAGTCCAGAAATAAATGCACTCATGTACACCCAACTACTCTTTGACAAAAGAACCATGAATACACCATAGCAAAGCAGTATTTTCAATAAGTGGTGCTGGGAAAACTGGTCATGCTCATGCAAAATGATTAAACTGGACCCTTATTTAACACCATATACCAGAACTTACTCAGAATGGATTGAAGACTTAAATTAAAATTTCTAGGAGGAAACACAGGACAAATCTCCTTGACTTTGGTTTTGGCAATGAATATTTGGATACAAAATCATATGTGCTGGCAATAAAAGCAAAAATACTCAAGTGGAACCACATCAAACTAAACAATCATAAAGTGGAAAAATATAAAAAAAAATGAAGATAACCTATGGAATGGGAAAAAAGTGTAAGCAAACTATGTATCTGATAAGGGGTTAAAATCTAAAATATATGGGGCCAGCGCTGTGGCATAGTGGGTAAAGCCGTCACCTTGAGTGCTGGTATCCCGTATGGGTACTGGTTCAAGTCCTGGCTGCTACACTTCCCATCCAGCTCTCTGTGATGGCCTGGAAAGCAGTAAAAGATGGCCCAAATCCTTGGGCCTCTGCACTCACATAGGAGACCTGGAAGAAGCTCCTGGTTCCTGGCTTTGGATCAGTGCAGCTCCAGCCATTGCGGCCAGTTGGGGAGTGAACCAGTGGACGGAAAATCACTCTCTCTCTCTGCCTCTCCTTCTTTCTCTGTGTAACTCTTTCAATTAAAATAAGTACATCTTAAAAAAATAAATAAAACATATAAGGAAGTCATATAACTCAACAGAAGAAAAAAAAACCAAATGAACATATTTAAAAACTTCAATAGGTGGGGCTGGCACTGTGGCAGAGTGGGTAAAGCTGCTGCCTGTAGTGCCAGCATCCCATATGGGTGCCGGTTGGAGTCCCAGCTCCTCCATTTCCAATCCAGCTCTGCTGTGGCCTGGAAAGCAGTAGAAGATGGCCAAAGTCCTTGGGCCCCTGTACCCATGTAGGAGACCCAGAAGAAGCTCCTGGCTCCTGGCTTCAGATGGGTGCAGCTTCGGCCACTGCAGCCAATTGGGGAATGAACCAGTGGATGGAAGACCTCTCTCTCTACCTCTGCCTCTCCTTCTCTCCGTGTAATTCTGACTTTCAAATCAATAAATAAATATTTAATAAATACTTAAATAGGCATTTTTCCATAGAAGCCATATAAGGGGGAGCGAGTGCTGTGGCACGGCAGCCTGGGTAGTCTGCATGCTGTATCACAGTGCCTAGGAATAGTCCTTCCTCTCAGATCCAGCTTCATGCTAATAAGCTTGAGAGGCAGCAGATTATGGTCTAAGTACCCAACTTCCTGCCACCAACAGTGGTCACAGACAGAGCTCCTGGCTCCTGGCTTCAGAGTGGCTCAGTCCAAGCTTTACTGGGCATTTGGGGAGTATAGCACTAGATGGAATCTTTTCTCTTTGTTTCTGTCTCCCTCCTTCTCTGTCACTTCGCCTTTCAAATAAATAAATAAATAAAATCCATAAATGTATAAATAAAATTAAAAACAGGTATGAATAAATGGAGAATATTTAAAAATTAAAGAAAGATACAAATAGTTAACAGGTATATAAAAAGGTGCTCTTGGGTGGGTGTTTGGCTGAGTATTTACGATGCCTGTGTTCCACCTCAGAGTGCCTGGGTTTGATGTCCAGATCTGGCTTCTGATTTCAGCTTTCTGCCAGCACAGATCCTGGGTCACAGGAGATATTGGCTTAAGTAACTTCTCCCACATGGAAGACCTGGATTGAGTCCCCAGATGCTGGCTTTGGTACAGCTCAGTCCCGACTGTTTTGGGCATTTGGGGAGTGAAGTAGCAGATGGGAACTGTTTCTGTCTTTCTGTCTTTCTGTCTCTAAGATTAGAAAAGTAAATTAAGAAGAAAGGAGTTCAACAATACTAATCATCAGGAAATGCAAATCAAAACCTAATGAGATAGCATCTCATATCTCTTAGGATGGCTATAATAAAAAATTAAGAGATAACAAAGGTTTCAGATGCCAGGGATTAAGTACAGGGGGAAAAGGAGAGGTAATGGGGAAATACTGATCAACAGGTACAAATTTTCAGTTATAAAATATGCAATTTCTAGAAATCTAATGTAAAGCATAGCACCCTATAGTTAATAATGCTGGGCTGTATACTTGAAATTTGCTAAGACAGGTAGATCTTAACTGTTCTCACCACAAACACAATTAAAAGTAACTAAGTGAGGTGATGGATATGTTAATGAAATTCACTGATTGATATATATTCATTTGACAATAAATATGTATATCAAATCACTACACTGTGCAACTTACATGTATATAATTTTTATTTATCAATTATCCCTCAGTAAGGCTGGGAAAAAAAGAGGGTAGCCTTGATTACTCATTTAAGAATGGCCTCTAAACAAGCACCCTGAACTTAAGGCAGTTACATAGATAATGTGGCTATGAAGCAAAGAACACAAGGGTAATGTTCTCAGAAAATTTCTGAACAGGTGTGGTGTCTATCCCAAATATACAAGGACTGTATCTTCCAAGTATCACTCTCAGGAGAGGTTGCCACCTGATATTTCTGTCATTATAAAGTTTTTCATGTTATGGTGTACTCTTGGATTCCCTCCATTTTGAACATCAACATGGGTAAGTTATATTAGCCTGAAAATACCATAATCAGTGCAAGTTTTAAATATTTACCAAGGTTATCTGAAAGAACTGACTTCGAAAGAAAAGCAAGGAAAGCTACATAGATTTAGTAATTGTACTTAGGGTATGGCCACTAAATTAAAGTATTGAATAGCATCATAAAAATCACCTTAATAGCAGTAAAATAGGGGCCAGTGTTGTGGCATTAGCAGGTTAAGCCACTGCCTGTGATGCTGGCATTCTGTATGTCCTGGCTGCTCTGCTTTCAATCCAGCTCCCTGCTAATGGCCAGGTAAAAGCAGCACAAGATGGCTCAAGTGTTTGGGCACTTGCAACTCACATAGAAACCTAGATGATGCTCTTGGCTCTTGGCTTCAGCTTGGCTCAGCCCTGCCTGTTGGGGCCATTTGGGGAGTGAACTACGGGATGAAAGATCTCTGTCTTCTCCCTCTAACTCCTTCAAATAAATAAATTTATTTTATTTTTTAGAAAATTTTTCGGTAAAGATTTATTTATTTATTTGAAAAGGCAGAGTTAGAGAGGCAGAGGCAGAGAGAAAGAGACAGAAAGAAAGAGAAAGAGAGAGAGAGAGAAAGAGAGAGAGAGAGAGAGAGAGAGAGAGAGAGAAATAGGTCTTCCACCTACTGGCTTACTCTCCAAATGTCCGCAGTGGCTGGAGCTGGGCCTACCCAAAGCCAGGAGCCTGGAACCTCTTCCAAGTCTCCCATGTGGGTGCAAGGACCCAAGCACTTGGACTATCCTCTACTGCTTTCCTAGGCCATAACAGAGGGTTGGATTCGAAGTGTAGCAGCTGGGACTCAAACTGGCGCCTGTATGGGATGCTGGCCAGCACTGCAGGTGGCAGCTTTATCAGCTGTGTAACACCAGCCCCCAAAATTTTTTTAAAAAGTAGCAAAAGTAGCTGAAGCACAATGCCACATACATGGGTAGGCCTAAACAAAAACACAGAAACACCATGTATCCAACCATTGGGCAAAAAATATAATTGTGCCTCAAGATGAATTTCCAGGGTAAAAGTGTCATTAAGGATTCAAAGAGTAATGCATCAACACCAATATGATGGATGTGAAAAGGTGTTTTAGAAAACTAGGTTAGGGGATGGTGCTGTGGTGTAGTAGGCTAAACCTCTGTCTGTGGTCCTGGCATCCTATATGGGTGCGTTTGTGTCTGGCTGCTCCACTTTCAATCCAGCTCCCTGCTAATGGCCTGGGAAAACAGCAGAGGATAATCCAAGTGGGTCTCTGCACCTGTTTGAGAGACCCAGAAGTTCTTGGCTTCTGATCTGCCCACTCCGGCCATTGCAGGTGTTTGGGGGAGTGAACCAGTAGGTAGAAGAACTTTACATCTCTCTCTCTCTCTCTCTCTCTGTAACCCTCTCATATAAATAAATAAAATCTTAAAAAAAAAACAGGAAACAAAAGCAAAACTAGACAAATGGGATTATATCAAACTCAGTAGCTTCTGCACATCAAAGGAAGCAGTCAAGAGAGATAAGACAACCAACAGAATGGAAAAAAATTTGCAAGCTATCTATCCAACAAAGGATTAATGCCCAGAATATACTAGTAATTCAAAAAATTCAACAACAACAAAACCCCCCACTAATTCAGTTAAAAAACAGGCAAAGGATTTCAATAGCTATTTCTCCAAAGAAGAAACAACAAGTGGCTAACAAATATATGAAAATTGATCAACATCACTAGCTATTAGGGAGCTGCAAATCAAAACCACAATAAGATATCACCTCGCCTCTGTCATAATGGTTATTATCCAAAAGACAAACATTGGAGAGGATGAGAAGAAAGGGGAACTCATACACACTGCAGGCAGGAAGATAAATTAGTGTAGCCACTGTGGAAAACGGTATGCAGGTTTCTTAAAAAACTAGCTATAGGCTTGCCACATAACCCAGCAATCCCACTAATGGGTATACACGCAAACGTTTAGTTGTGCATCTTTCACTGCAAAGACTGCACAGGGGTCATCACATATTCAGCCATCTCTATTTGGTAGCATGCATTATTATTATTATTATTTTAATTTTTTGACAGGCAGAGTGGACAGAGAGAGAGAGACAGAGAGAAAGGTCTTCCTTTGCCGTTGGTTCACCCTCTAATGGCTGCTGCGGCCGGCACACTGGGGCCGACGCACTGCGGCCGACACACTGCACTGATCCGAAGCCAGGAGCCAGGTACTTATCCTGGTCTCCCATGGGGTGCAGGGCCCAAGCACTCGGGCCATCCTCCACTGCACTCCCGGGCCACAGCAGAGAGCTGGCCTGGAAGAGGGGGCAACCGGGACAGAATCCGGCACCCTGACCGGGGCTAGAACCCGGTGTGCCAGCACTGCAAGGTGGAGGATTAGCCTAGTGAGCCGTGGCGCTGGCCAGTAGCATGCATTATTTATGGACATCCACCCCTCCAATACTGGCTTTAGCTTCTGGCACTTTTCCTTTTTTGTCTTAATTTTGGGTGCAGTGCGTGTTGTATCTGCTTGTGAACCTTTGTCTTTCTGGCAATATATATATATATCTATATATTAATATCAGGCTGCTATGCACATAGTGGTTATTTGTTGCAATTTTGTTAAAGGAATCTGTCTCATATACACATGGTATTACACTCAAGTATAAAGCATAGGAATAGCCTTAGCAGACAGACTTTGAATTTCCTCTGGATGAGGCTCACTCTAAGTAATGAAAGAAATCATGAGAATGTCAACAACTAATATGATATTTTGCAATTTAATGATTAAAACTGCACAAGAAGTTTTTAACCTTTCACAATCTTGCCCTAGTAAAGGCTAAAATAATTAGTAAATGCTTTAGGATTTCAATATCATCTAACCAACAAACACATATCCTGAAACTTACTGAAAAATATTATTTCTCTTGAGGACTAGATTCACTGTGCTGACACAGGCTTAAATTATTAATCCTGGAAGAATTCCATACTGTCCACAAAATCAATTTTTCATACACATGAATTTTGCAGTCTGTTTTAAAAAATTTATTTATTTTCATTTTATTTGAAAGACAGGGAGACATAAAGAGAACGTTCCATCTACTGGTTCACTCTCCAAATGCTTGCAACAGCCAAAGCCAGGTGAGGCAGAAGCCAGGAGCCCATAGTTCAATTCTGGTTTCCCATATGGGTAGCAGGGACATAAATACTTGAGCCATCACCTGCTGCCTCTCAGGATGCACATTAGCAAGAAGCTGAAATTGGAAGCAGACCAGCAAATGAACCCTGGCATCCCAATATGGGATACAGACATCCCGAATGGCATCTTAATCACTGTGCTAAATGACCATCCCTGGGAGTCTGTTTAAGGATCTATTAACATTTTTTTTTATCCCCAAAGAAACCTTTTATTTAATAAATACAAACTTCATGCATTTCATAAGTACAAATTTAGCAATGGAATGAGAAGGACATGCCAAGATGGCCACTGGCAAGCGAGCGTCAGTTACTCAGGAATGGCTTTGAAACCCACCTGGCAACGGAGCCTGCCTGGCAACAGACTGTGATTGGTTAGGGCATAAACCGCCCCTTGGCTGGATTGGCTGTCTTGGTTATATAAGCTGTTGTACCAACTGAAATAAATGAGTCTGTGGGCTGCTCGCCTCTGGCCTGCTTTCACCTGACTCCCAGTCTGTGTGGTGACTCTGCACCTCTTGTCTCCACCACACTCCTCCTCTCAGGAACGAATCCACCCCAACATAGTGATTCTTCCCACCATACCTGCCCTCTCCTCCTCTCCCATTCCCAGTCCCATTCTCCACTAAGATTCATTTTCAATTAATTTTTTAAAAGATTTTTATTTATTTACTTGGAAATCAGAGTTAAACAAAGAGAAGAGAAAGAAAGAAAGAGAGAGAGAGAGAGAGAGAGGTCTTCCATCCAATGGTTCACTCCCCAATTGGCCATAATGGCCGGAATGTGCCGATCCAAAGCTAGGAGCCAGGTTGTTCTGCTGGGTCTTCCACACAGGAGCAGGGGCCCAAGGAATTGCGCCATCTTTTTTTTTTTTTTTTTTTTTTTTGACAGGCAGAGTGGACAGTGAGAGAGAGAGAGACAGAGAGAAAGGTCTTCCTTTTGCCGTTGGTTCACCCTCCAATGGCCGCAGCAGCTGGCTATCTATCCTGATCCGAAGCCAGGAGCCAGGTGCTTCTTCTGGTCTCCCATGCGGGTGCAGGGCCCAAGACCTGGGCCATCCTCCACTGCACTCCCGGGCCACAGCAGAGAGCTGGCCTGGAAGAGGGGCAACCGGGACAGAATCCGGTGCCCCGCCCAGGACTAGAGGATTAGCCTATTGAGCCACGGTGCCGGCCAAATTGGGCCATCTTATACTGCCTTCCTAAGCCAAAGCAGAGAGCTGGATGGGAAGTAGAGTAGCCGGGTCTTGAACTGGCACCCATATGGGATGCCAGTGCTTCAGGCCAGGGCATTAATCCACTATGCCACAGTGCCTGTCACCCAATTAACTTTTTATACAAGAGACCAACTCTATACTAAGTAAAGAGTTCAACAATTTGCAAAAAAAAAAAAAAAAAAAAAAAAAAAAAAAAAAAAAAATCTGTTCCTAACAGTAGAGAAAATACAAGAGCTGTCAGTCACTGCATCTTGAAGTTAATTTCACTTTTTTTTTTTTTTTTTTGCTTTTTAGAAATTTAGCTTTAAAGAAGCACTCAAGATTGGTACACCTTTTGCAAGCACTTAGACGTAATAATAATACAACTCTCTGAGGACAGAGGTGCTGCATGGGAAGTTAGTACACAGTGACTCCTGTTGTTAATTTAACAACACTCTTATGTATGATGTCAGTGATCACCTGAGGCTCTTTTTTATTTTAAGATTTTCTATTTCATTTATTTATACTACTTTTTTTTCCAGAAAACTTTTATTTCATAAATATAAATTTTGAAAGTACAACTTTTGGATTATAGTGGTTTTTCCCCCCATAACCACCCTCCCACCTGCAAACCATCCCATCTCCTATTTCCTCTCCATCCCATTCTTCATTAAGATTCATTTTTAATTATCTTTATATATAGAAGATCAACTTAGTATATACTGAGTAAAGATTTCAACAGTTTGCATCCACACAGACACACAAAGTATAAAGTACTGTTTGAATACTAGTTTTACCATTAATTTGCATAGTAAAACACATTAAGGACAGAGATCCTACATGGGGAGTAAGTGCACAGTGATTCCTGTTGTTGATTTAACAACTGACACATCAATGATCACCCGAGGATCTTGTCATGAGCTGCCAAGGCTATGGAGCCTGTTGAATTCAAACTCAGACCTGATTTAGACAAGGCCATAATCCAAATGGAAGTTCTCTCCTCCCTTCAGAGAATGGTACCCACCTTCTTTGATGGCCTGTTCTTTCCCCTGGGATCTCACTCACAGAGATCTTTCATTTAGGTCATTTTTGCCATAGTGTCTTGGCTTTCCATGCCTAAAATACTCTCATGGGCTTTTTAGCCAGATCTGAATGCCTTAAGGGCTGATTCTGAGGCCAGAGTGCTCTTTAGGGCATTTGCCATTCTATGAGTCTGCTCTGTATCCCACTTCCCATGTTGGATCATTCTCTCCTTTTAAATTCTATCAATTATTATTAGCAGACACTGGTCTTATTTATTTATTTTGACACTTAATCCTATCTTTATGATCAATTATGAACTTAATTGATCATTTTAACTAGTAAGATGGCATTGGTACCTGCCACCTTAATGGGATTTGGAGTCCCATTGCATGTTTCTAGCTTTACCCTTAGGGGTAAGTCTGAGTGAGTGTGTGCCAAACTGCACATCTCCTCCCTCTCTTATTCCCACTCTTATTTTTAACAGGGATCAATTTTCAGTTGGAATTTAAACACCTAAAATAATTGTGTGTTAATTAAATAGTTCAACCAATAATATTAAATAGAAAAAAATACTACAAAGAATAAAATAGTAAGCTGTTCCTCGACAGTCAGGACAAGGGCTGACCAAGTCATTGCTTCTTATTGCTTCTTACAGTGTCTGTTTCACTTCTACAGGTTTCCTTGTAGGTGCTCAGTTAGTTGTCACCGATCAGGGAGAACATATATTTGTCCCTTTGAGACTGGCTTGTTTCACTCAGCATTATGTTTTCCAGATTCATCCATTTTGTTGCAAATGACCGGATTTCATTTTTTTTTTTACCGTTGTGTAGTATTCTATACAGTACATATCCCATAATTTCTTTATCTAGTCTTCAGTTGATGGGCATTTAGGTTGATTCCATGTCTTAGCTATTGTAAATTGAGCTGCAATAAACACTGAGGTGCATACAGCTCTTTTATTTGCCAATTTATTTCCCTGGGTAAATTCTGAGAAGTGGGGTGGCTGGGTTTTGTGGTAGGGCTATATTCAGGTTTTTGAGGAATCTCCAAACTCTTTTCCATAGTGGCTTTACCAGATTGCATTCCCATCAACAGTGGATTAGTGTGCCTTTTCCCCCACATCCTCGCTAGCATCTGCTCTTAGTTGATTTCTATATGTAAGCCATTCTAATAGGGATGAGGTGAAACCTCATTGTGGTTTTGATTTGCATTCCCTGATGGCTAGTGAGCCTAAACATTTTTTCATGTGTCTGTTGGTCACTGGATTTCCTCTTTTGAAAAATGTCTATTGAGGTCTTGGTGCATCTCTTAAGTGGGTTGTTTGTTTTGTTGTTCTGGAGTTTCTTATCTCTTTGTAGATTCTGGTTATTAATCTTTTACCAGTTGCATAATTTGCAAATATTTTCTCCCATTCTGTTGGTTGCCTCTTCACTTTCCTGTTTCTTTTGCAGTACAGAAACTTCTCAATTTGATGTAATCCTGTTAATTTTGGCTTTGACTGCCTGTGCCTCTGGGGTCTTTTCCAAAAAGTCTTTACCTGTGCCTATATCTTGCAAGGTATCTCTGGTTTTCTCTAATAATCTGATGGTGTCGGGTCGTAGATTTAGATCTTTAATCCATGCTGAGTGGATTTTTGTGTAAGGTAGGGGTCTTGCTTCCTGCTTCTGGATGTGGAAATCCAGTTTGTTGAAGAGACCCTCCACACGCCAGGAATTGGTTTTAGCTCCTTGATCAAATATAAGTTGGTTGTAGATGTCTGGATTGATTTCTGGTGTTTCTGTCCTGTTCCATTGGTCTATCCAACTGTTTCTGTACCAGTACCATGCTGTTTTGATTATAACTGTATGTCTTTAAATCTGGTATTGTGATGCTTTGTTTTTGATGTACATGATTTCTTTAGTTATTTGAGATCTCCTGTGTCTCCATATGATTTTCAGCATCATTTTTTTCCAGATCTGAAAAGAATGTCTTTGGTATTTGATTGGTATCACATTGACTATAAATTGCTTTTGGAAGAATGCACATTTTGATGATACTGATTCTTCCAATCCATGAGCATGGAAGATTTTTCCATTTTTTTTTTGCACCTTCTTCTATTTCTCATTGTAGAGATCTTTGACATCCTTCGTTAAGCTTATTCCAAGGTATTTGATTGTTTTTGTAGCTATTGTGAATGGGATTGTTCTTAGAACTTCTTTCTCATCTGTGGCATTGTCCTTGTATACAGAGGCTATTGATTTTTGTGCCCTGATTTTATATCCTGCTACTTTACCAAACTCTTCTATGAGTTCCAATAGTGTCTTAGTAGAGTTCTTTGGATCCCCTAAATAAAGAATCATACCCTCTGCAAAGAGGGATAGTTTGACTTCTTCCTCCCAATTTGTATCCCTTTAATTTCTTTTTCTTGCCTAATGGCTCTCGTTAGAACTTCCAGTACTATATTGAATAGCAATTGTGAGAATGTGCATCCCTGTCTGGTACCACATCTCAGTGGAAATACTTTCAACTTTACCCCATTCAATAGGATGCTGGCCATGGGTTTTTCATAAATTGCCTTGATTGTGTTGTGGAATGTTCCTTGTATACCCAGTTTGCTTAGAGTTTTCATCATGAAAGGGTGCTGTATTTTATCAAATGATTTCTCTGCATCTATTGAGATAATCATTTGGTTTTTCTTCTGAGGTTTGTAAATGTGGTGTATCACGTTGATTGATTTGTGAATGGTGAACCATCCCTGCATTCCAGGGATAAATCCCACTTGGTCTTGATGGATGATCTTTCCAAAGTATTGTTGAATTCTATTAGCCACGATTTTATTGAGGATTTCTGCAGGTATTTTCATCAGAGAAATTGGTCTGTAATTCTCTTTTTCTGCTGCTTCTTTTTCAAGTTTAGGAATTAAGGTGATGCTGGCTTCACAGAAAGAATTTGGGATGATTCTCTCTCTTTCAATTGTTTTGAATAGTTTGAGTTAGTTCTTTAAATGTCTTTTAGAATTCAGCCGTGAATCCATCCAGTCCTGGGCTTTTATTTGTTGGAAGGGAATTTATTACTAATTCAATTTCAGTCTCGGTTATGCGTCTGTTTAGGTTTCCTATGTTTTCATAGTTCAATAGGGGTAGGTTGCATGTGTCCAGGAATATATCCATTTCTTATAGATTTCCCAGTTTGCTGGCATACAATTCTTTGTAGTAATTTCTGATGACTCTTTTTATTTCTGCGGTGTCTGTTATTACATTCCCTTTTCATCTCTGATTTTATTGATTTGGATCTTTTCTTTTTTTAGTTAGTTGGCCAATGGTGTGTCAATTTTCTTTATTTTTTCAAAAAACCAGCTCGTTTTGCTGATTTTTTGTACAGTTTTTTTATTCAATTTTGTTTATTTTTCCTATAATTTTAATGATTTCTCTTCTCCTACTAGTTTTGGGTTTGCTTTGTTGTAGATTTTTTAGATCCTTGAGATGCATTAATAGCTCATTTATTTGGTGCCTTCCAATTTCTTGATGTAGGCACCTATTGCTATAAACTTTCCTCTTTTTCCTCTATAAACTCTACTGCTTTTGCTGTATCCCATAAGTTTTGATATGTTGTGTTGTTATCTTCATTTGCTTCCAGAAAGTTTTTGATTTCTTCTATGATCCACTGTTCACTCAGGAGCATGTTGTTTAGTCTCCATGTGTTTGCACAAGCTTTAGGGACTCCTAAGTTGCTGATTTACAGCTTCATTCTATTGTGGTCTGAGAAGCTGCTTGGTATGATTTCGATTCTTTTGAATTTGCTGAGACTTACTTTATGGCCTACTATGTGGTCAATCCTAGAGAAAGTTTCATGACTGCTGAGAAGAATGTGTATTCTACAACTGTAGGATGAAAAGTTCTATGGATATCTGTGAGGTCCGTTTGGTCTATTGTGTCAATTAAATCTGCTGTTTCCTTGTTGATCTTCTGTCTGGTTGATCTGTTCATTGCTAAAGGTGGAACACTTAAGTCCCCCAATACTATCGTAGTGGATTCTAAGTCTCCCTTTAAGTCCCTCAATATATATCTTTTAAATAGCCTGGTGCCCTATAATTAGGTGCATATACATTTATAATAGTTACATCTTCCTGTTGAATTGATCTCTTAATCATTATATAGTGCCTCTCTTTGTCTCTTTTAACAGTTTTTGTGTTAAAGTCTATTTTGTCTGATATTAAAATAGCTATGCTGCTCCTTTTTGGTTTCTGTTGGCATGGAATATCTTTTCCCAACCTTTCACTTTCTTTCTTTCTTTTTTTGACAGGCAGAGTTAGACAGTGAGAGCGAGAGCGAGAGCAAGAGCGAGAGAGAGAGAGAAAGCGTGTGCGTGCGAAAGGTCTTCCTTCCGTTGGTTCACTCCCAAAATGGCTGCTACAGCCAGCGCACTGCGCCAATCCAAAGCCAGGAGCCAGATGCTTCCTCCTGGTCTCCCATGCGGGTGCAGGGCCAAAGTACTTGGGCCATCCTCCACTGCCTTCCCAGGCCACAGCAGAGAGCTGGCCTGGAAGAGGAGCAAACAGGACAAAATCCGGTGCCCTAACCGGGACTAGAACCTGGGGTGCCAGCATGAGCCACGGCGCCAGCCCCAACCTTTCACTTTCAGTCTGCATGCACCTTTGTTGGCAATTGTGTTTCTTGTAAGCAGCAAATAGATGGGTTTTATTTTTCAATCCATTCAGCCAGTGTCTTTTAACTGGAGAGTTGAGCCCATTTAAGTTCAATTTGACTATTGATAAATAGTGACTTTGCCCTGCCATTTTTCCAAAGATATTCCTAATATATACTTTGAACTTGCTGTGATCTTTTACTGAGAGATTTTCTTCCTTTACCTTCTTTTGTATTGATGACAGTGTTTCTGTTTGTCTTTGTGTAACAAATCTTTAAGCATCTTTTGCAGGGCTGGATTTGTGGTGACAAATTCTTTTAATTTGTTTGCTATGAAAGGTCTTTATTTCACCTTCATTCACAAATGAGAGCTTTGCAGGATATAATATTCTGGGATGGCAGTTTTTTTTCTATCAGTACTTGGGGATATATCATGCCATTCCCTCCTAGTCCATAGGGTTTCTGATGAGAAGTCTGCTGTGAGTCTTATTGGAGATCCTCTGAAAGTAATCTGGCAATTTTCTCTTGCACATTTTAGAAACTTTTCTTTATGTTTCACTGTGGTGAGTTTGATTACAATGTGTCGTGGAGAGGCTCTTTTCTGTTCATGTCTATTGGAAGTTCTGTGTGCTTCTTGTACTTGGACGTCTCTTTCTTTCTCCAAACCCGGGAAGTTTTCTGCTACTATCTCACTAAAAAGCCTTCTAATCTTTTCTCTCTCTCCATGCCTTCAGGAACTCCTAGAAACTGAATGTTGTGTTTTTTAATAATATCCTATAGATTCCCAACAATATTTTTTTAGATTTCTAATTTCCTTCTTGTCTTTGGTTTGACTGTATACTTTCCTATGCTCTGTCTTCTAAGTCTGAAAGTCTCTCTTCTGCCTCACTGATTTTTTTTTTTTAAGGCTCTCAACTGCATTTTTATTTGTCCTATTGAATTCTCCATTTCATTTTGATTTATCTTCAATATCTCAATTTCATGTTCTATTGAATTCTTCATTTCATTTTGATTCCTCCTTAAGATTTCATTTTCATGAGAGAGATTTTCTTTCATGTCCTGCATGGATTTCAGTAGTTGTGCATTTGCTTTTGATTATTTCTAAATATTCTTATCATCAATTTTTTGAGATCCATTTCTTGCATTTCTTCTATCTCATTGTCTTCATAATCTTACATTGAAGTGTCATGTTTTTTTTGGGAGCATCATGTTGTCTTCCTTATTCCTGTTTCTTGGATTGTTGTGTTTGTTGTTCAGCATTTGTGGAGATACTCATTGGCTTCTTCTTCTATTTTTTTTTTCCTGCTGTGGCAGCTTTTTATTGTACTCTGACTCTGTAGATAAGTGGACTGACTGCTTTCAGAGAATCTTAGAGGCTTGTGGTGTGGTCAGAAAGCTCTGTTCAGTTCTTCAGGGTTAAGGGAATGCCTAAGGTGACACACCCAGGTTTGGCATGGTAAATCTTTTCTCTCTCTTTTTTTTTTTAGTCAGAAGGGAAGTAATTCCTTGATGGTGATCAGTGCCTGAGTACTAGCTGCAGTGGGTATATTTGTCTGCTCTGTCCCAAGGACCACACAAAGCATCTGTGCAGTCCTCAGTGTAAGTTCAGATTCCCCTGCAATGTCTCTCACTGAGTAGCGAAGACTGCCCAAGCTTGTGGCATCTCCCACTGAGACTACTCCAAGTCTCAGCCACACTGTGAGTTCTCCAGGATACCCTCAGTTTGCCTTTTTTTTTTCACAGTCCCGGTTCAGAAGCTCCACACAGTCACTAGGTCTTAGCCTACTATTATTACTCCCCAACAGAGTCAGGTTTCTCCGTTCGGCTGATTGCCCGGCGCAGACACAAGCTGGTACAGCTGTTAGGTATGTCCAAAATGGCACCTGCTCTATTGACTTGGACACCTTTATAAGGTGATTGGAGAGAGAGAATCCTGTCCCTATCGCCCCCTTTATTTTTTCTCTCCTCCAGTTAGGCTGGTATACTTTCCCCCATAGGGCTTCAAGCCTCGTTCCCTCTAGGCTCTTCCTGCCGCTTTTCTGCCAGTGTCTTGGGTTACTGCAGACTTGTCTCACCTCACTCTTCTGCACTGGTGTGCAGGCTCTCGGCTGCAGAAGTCCTGAGCCATGGGCACCCACACCCTCCACATAGATCCACTGTGTCCCACTAATCACGCAGGAGTTTCCTGTGCCGTTTTTTCCCTAACTCTTCCCTGAGACTACACTATCTCCACTTTTATTAAACTGTCTTCTCCTGGACTAGATCAGAAAGCTCCTCCCTATTCCGCCATCTTGGAACCCCATACTCCTGTTTTTAAACATTTCATTTCTTCAACTTACATCACTACATATCCAAGAGAAACACATGTTCATAAAAAGACTTGCATACATGTCCATAAAAGCTTTGCTCAGAAAGCCTCAATTTGTAAACATTTTAAATATCCAGTCAGGCTGGCGCCATGGCTCACTAGGCTAATCCTATGCCTGTGGCGCCAGCACCCCGGGTTCTAGTCCCGGTTGGGGCGCCAGTTCTGTCCCAGTTGCTCCTCTTCCAGTCCAGCTCTCTGCTGTGGCCCGGGAAGGCAGCAGAGGATGGCCCAAATGCTTGGGCCTTGCACCCGCATGGGAGACCAGGAGGAAGCACCTGGCTCCTGGCTTCTGATCGGCACCAGCCGTAGCGGTCATTTGTGGGGTGAACCAAAGGAAGGAAGACCTTTCTCTCTGTCTCTCTCTCAAACTGTCTAACTCTACCTTTCAAAAAAAATATCCAGTCAGTAATAAAAAGTCTGTAAACAGAGAAAAGTTCAGAACCAGGTAGCTTTTTTGTCGAATTCTACCAAACTGTTCTAGAAAAGAGTGAATCCTTCCCAAATTTAATCCATAAGGCCAGCATTATCTTGATTCCGAAACTAGACTTGATAATCCAAAAGTTGTACTTTGGAAATTTATATGTATTAAATAAAAGTTTAAAAAAATCACTAGGTCAAGCACCTTAAAAAAAAAAAAAGGAAATACAAATGGCCAACAAATACATGAATAAATGCTCACTAACAAAACCACAATCAGATACCATC
Source organism: Oryctolagus cuniculus (assembly GCF_964237555.1). Taxonomy (NCBI): domain Eukaryota; kingdom Metazoa; phylum Chordata; class Mammalia; order Lagomorpha; family Leporidae; genus Oryctolagus; species Oryctolagus cuniculus. The sequence continues at coordinate 98,336,259 of NC_091441.1, forward strand.
TCACTGCAGTTAGATCAGCCACTAACAAAAAGGAAAAAAAGTAACAAATGTTTCTTAGAGAAAAAGGAATCCCTATAAATGATGGCTGAAATGCATATTAGTACAGCTATTATGGAGAGCAGTATGAAGGTTCCTCAGAAAACTAAAAATAAATCAAACAGTATGACCTAGCTATCCCATTTCTATACATGCAAAGGAAATGAAATCAGCATTTCAAAGAGACAACTGTACATTCATGTTCCCTGCAGCACTATTCACAATAGCTATAATATGGAATCAAACTAGGTGTCTACTAAAAGATGAATGGATACAGAAAAAGAAAAAAATCAAATTCAGAAATTACAGCAAAATGATGGAACTGGACTCATTATTTTAAATAAGCCTTACATAGACAAATACTGCATGTCATCTTCGGTATGTGAAGTTTAAAAGTTAGCATCTGAACTTAGAACAGTAAGTTGAGGATGGCTGGTGGAAATGGGTATAAACGGAGGTTGGACAGCAGGCACCAAAACACTGTTACATGGAGGTAGTAAGTGCTAGTGTTCACATTGGTGTGACTATAGTTGACAAGTATATCTCATATAAAGAACTAGAATTGAAGAGCTGGTAGGCTTCAAACACACAGAAAAGAAAATCGACATGCTAACTGGCTAATTTGATCAATTTATGCTACATACATGCATTGAAATATAGTGTACCTCATGAAAAAGCACAAGTATTATACATTAATATAATAAAATGTCTCTAATGCCAGAAAACCAGACTTATAATTCTGGCATATTTGCACAAGGGCACACTGCTTAGTAATAAGAAGAATAGAGGGTTGGCGCTGTGGCTTAGTGGGTAAAGCCACTGCCTGCAGTACTGGCATCCCATATGGGTGCCAGTTCAAGTCCCGGCTGCTTCACTTCCAATTCAGCTATCTGCTATGGCCTGAGAAAGCAGTGGAAGATGGCCCAAGTCCTTGGGCCCCTGCACCCATTTGGGAAACCCAGAAGAGGCTCCTAGCTCCTAGCTCCTGGCTTTGGATCAGTGCAGCTCCAGCCATTGCGGCCATCTGGGGATTCAATCAGTGGATGAAAGACCTCTTCTCTCTCTCTTGGCCTCTGCCCTCTGTAACTCTGCCTTTCAAATAAATAAATATTTTCACTCACTTCTTGACTTGATACTGTTTTCTCCAGTTGCTTTTCTAACTTCAGTCACTGGATACCATCTTCAAAATTTTTGCCATTTTTTCTCTGGGCAGACTGGTGTCTGATTCCAAGGGAAGGCCAAAGTCGCTGTGGCAAGACTCTAATCTGGCCAGGGTGGTGGTGGTGGCTACAGCTCCTCTTCTGTCTCCTCAGTGCGGGAAACATGTAGAACCAAGGTGAGACCAGCCAAGAAGACAAATCACTGCTTCTTCTTCCTCCTCCTCCTCCTTCTCCCACATAGAAGCACTTACAAACACCCAACCAGGGGCCTGAGCTACGTGTGTGTGGGGAGGTTTGGTGGGGGATCGCCACCACCCAGGAACCAATCTTCCTGTGGGAGGAGGCGTCCTTCCCCATGGTTTGGTGGTACTGGTGAGTCAGTATCACTGGAGTAGGGGAGAGGGTGAGGAGGGGAAGGAGCCCTGTGTGTCTCTCCCACGGAGGCTCTTGACATGAGCTACTTAGACTATGGAAGACTTTTGAATCCACAAACTCTTGTCAGTATTTAGACAGGGCATAAGCAAAATAGAAGTTCTCTCCATTCTTCAGAGAAAAAGTACCTCCTTCTTTGATGACCACTTTTTTCCACTGGGTCTCCCCCACTGAAGTCCTTCATGTAGAGCATTTTTTTGGCACAGTGTCTTGGCTTTCCATGCCTGAAATGCTCTCATGGGCTTTTCAGCCAGACCAGCATGCCTTAGGAGCTGATTCTGAGGTCAGAGTGCTACTTAAGGTGATTGTCATTCTATGTGTCTGCTTGTGGACTACTTCCCATATTGAAACATTCTCTCCTTCTAAGTCCTTGAGAATGAATTTATTATTAATTAAGGAAGCACTTAAGAAAACAAGCAATGGAATTAGACACTTCCTCAACAGTCAAGACAAGGGCTGTTCAAGTCATTGCTTCTCAAAGTGTCAATTTTAATTCTACAGATTGCCTTTTAGGTGCTCTATTAGTTATCACAGGTCAGGGAGAATATATAGTTTTTGACTCTTTGGGACTGGCTTATTTCACTAAGTATGATGTTTTCCAGATTCATCCATTTTGTTGCAAATGACCAGATTTAATTTTTTTACTTCTGTGTAGTATTCCATGGTGTACATATCCCATAATTTCTTTATCCAGTCTTCAGTTGACAGGCATTTAGGTTGATTCCATGTCTTAGCTTTTGTGAATCGAGCTATAATAAACATGGGGGTGCAGAAATGCTTTTATATGCTAATTTCATTTCTCTTGGGTAAATTCCCAGGAATGGAATGGCTGGGTCATATAGTAAGGCTATATTCAGATTTCTGAGGTATCTCCAATACTGCCTTCCATAGTGGCTTTCCCAGTATACATTTCCATCAACAGTGAATTAGGGTACCTTTTTCCCCACATCCTCACCAGCATTTGTTGTTTGTTGATTTCTGCATGAAAGCCATTCTAATGGGGGTGAGGTGAAACCTCATTGTGGTTTTGATTTTCATTTCTCTGAGAGGTAGTGATCCTGAGCATTTTCTTATGTGTCTGTTGTCCATTTGGATTTCTTCTTTTGAAAAATGTCTGTTTAAGTCTTTGCCCATTTGTTTTGTTGTGGAGTTTCTTGATCTCTATATATTCTGATTATTAATCCTTTATCAGTTGCATAGTTTGCAAATAATTTCTCCCATTCTGTCGGTTGCCTCTTCGCTTTCCTGAGTGTTTTTTTTGCAGTACAGAAGCTTCTCAATTTGATGTAATCTCATTTTTAATTTTAGTTTTGGTTGCCTGTGCCTCTGGGGCTGTTAACATTTTGAAGTGGAAAAATTATCCAACATTTTAACCACATTATTCTTTCAAAAGCAATTTAAAAACCTACCCTCTCTTTGGCTTTTAAGAACTGATATATTAGACACAACCAGTAGGAAGGAGCTAAGACAAAGCTAAGCACAGATTCCACTTCTTGCAAAGTAACATACTGGTACTACAAGCTGTTGTTTTAGAAGTAATTAGGCCAATTAAGCCTGACAACATTTCACAAAGAGTGCTGTACAAACACTATCTGCAATGAGAATTTGCACTGAAGCAAAGGAACGTTACATACAAACAGACATAATTCTGGAGTGCTATCCATAAATTGTTTGCCCTTGGAAGAGATACAATGAAGAAAGATGATAATAAGGGAGGAAGGCATATGAAGAAGCTGGTTCCACCACCCATCCATGAAGAGATTTCATGCATGGAGAAAGTCTGTTACTTGATACACAGCAGGAAAAAAACCAGCCAAAATTTTTCAAATTTCTATTTTAAAGGAAGATTTTTATCCCACAAAGTTTGTAACTTTGAACAGAACTCAGCTGAAGGCAAAATAGACCATGAAGAGTTTGGTCTTTTATTTTGAAATTAATCAAATATAGTTGATTATATAGAGGCTCAAATTAAGTCTAATTGTGAACCAAGTTCACTTCACGCCTGAGTCAAGTAGAATAACAGATAATGCAGAGGGGCCAGTGCCATGGCACACTAGGTTAATCCTCTGCCTGTGGCACCAGGATCCCATATGGGTGCTGGTTCTAGTCCTGGTTGCTCTTATTACAGTCCGGCTCTCTGCTGTGGCCTGGGAAGGCAGCAGAGGATGGCCCAAGTGCTTGGGACCCTGCACCTGCATGGGAGTCCAGGAGGAAGCACCTGGCTCCTGGCTTCGGATTGGTGCAGTGCACCGGTTGTAGTGGCTATTTGGGGTGTGAACCAATGGAATTAAGACCTTCCTTTCTGTCTCTCTCTCTCTCACTGTCTGTAACTCTACCTGTCAAATAAATAAATAAAAATCTAAAAAAAACAGATAATGCAGAAAAATCTCCATACAGTTTTTATGGTGAAGCTACAGTAATATAATTATTGACAGTATTTAATTTGGGAAGACAATATTGGGTTAAAACTAAAAGAGGGTAGATTTTTAAAAAATACTTCTCAGAAATAAACTTCTTTAAGAAATTCACAAAACTTACTATGGGTTTTTAAATTTTTTATTTATTTTAATTTTACTGGAAAGGTAGAGAGATGGTAATAGAGTTCCATCTGTTGGTTCATTCCCCAAATGCCCACAACAGTTAGGGCTGGACCAGGCTGAAGTCAGGAAGCCAAAATTCAATTGGGATCTCCCACATGGAGACAGGGATGGGATGGCAGGGATCCCAAGTTCTTGGACCATCATCTGTTGCCTTCCCAGGGTGGGAATTAGCATGGAGTTGGATTGGAAGTGGAGGAAGGACTCAAACCCAGCCACTCAAATACAGGATCAGGCATACCAAGTGGTGCCTTAATCACTGTGCCAAACATATATCTTTGATAATTTTTAAAATAGTATTATTTCGGCCAGCGCCGCGGCTCACTAGGCTAATCCTCCACCTAGCGGCGCCGGCACACCGGGTTCTAGTCCCGGTTGGGGCGCCGGATTCTGTCCCGGTTGCCCCTCTTCCAGGCCAGCTCTCTGCTGTGGCCAGGGAGTGCAGTGGAGGATGGCCCAGGTGCTTGGGCCCTGCACCCCATGGGAGACCAGGAAAAGCACCTGGCTCCTGGCTCCTGCCATCGGATCAGCGCGGTGCGCCGGCCGCAGCGCGCTGGCCGCAGTGCGCCGGCCGCGGCGGCCATTGGAGGGTGAACCAACGGCAAAGGAAGACCTTTCTCTCTGTCTCTCTCTCTCTCTCACTGTCCACTCTGCCTGTCAAAAAAAAAATAGTATTATTTCTAACTGTCCCTGTAAGTAAAGGACTATATACTCAAAGTCCATGTTTCTTTCCTTTATACTATTTCTTCTTATTGCTTAATAAAAATCAAGAGGAGATGGATGGCTTCTAAAAGGCAGATCCTCTGGCTGAGAACACCAAAAGTAATCTCATGCCTGCTTGGATGTAATTTATAGATCTACAGTGGAGAAGTAAAGGGTGAGATCTCAGCTTCTCAGAAAAAATGCCTTTCTTCATTGAAGCAATTTGCATCACTTGTCAGCCAAACTACAATATCTGGTGGGCAAATACTAGACACAGAAGACTATTTTACACCTAAGACACATGAGAAATTATATTGTTAGCTATTTAAGGCTGGTTAATTCTGTAGAAAAAAGGAATATGTACTACCAGACTTTCATATTAGAATAAAAGGCTCCAAATTCAGCTATTTCAGAAATCCCCTGGGAAGCTTGTTAAAGCCTGATCTAAGGTTTAGACCACACCCTATCCATACCTTACATAAAAATCTCTGCATTAAAAAATTCTCTATTGTAGAATAGGGACTAGAATAGGTGACTCTGTGTCCATAAAGCATGAGAAGTGCTGAAAATCATTAAGATCCCTGATTTCCATTACTCACGTGTAAACCTTAAGAACAAAGTCCTTTTCTTCCTTTAGTTCTGTGAGTGACTGTAGGACATCCAAGATGCTTAGGACTGCACAGCCATATGGTCGCCTGTAGTGCAGGTGAGCAGGGCCCTTCTTTGAATCGTTCAGGAGCATCCGGCCTTGGGCACAGCAGAGAACACCAATAAGAGTGAGAACTCCATGCTCCTCTCCAGCTCTTCCTGATTGTCATCCAAGGATGCCAAGACTAGAGGTACCTAAGAGATCATCTATGATGGGAGACTCAAGGGTTGAATGGAGTTATCTAAGGATTTTTACATGGAGGAATAACAAACAGGCCTCTGCTCAATGGCTCTTCCCCTGCACCACATGCCATCAATCATTCTTTTCAATTATCTGTAAACCAACACCAAAAGACTACTTTTAACTACATGAAAATAAAAAGCAATTTCAAGAATTTATTACAAGAACAAGCATGCTGAATAGATTTAAAAACATCAGGCACATCAAGAATGCAAAAGCCATTATTTTTAGTGCCAGATATAAATTATTTATGATAAGGAAGATGCTGTGTTCTTCCATCTAAACTCTACCAGTAAAGGCACTCCTGAACCAGTGTGGGAATGAGAACAGGCTAAGGGAGTAGACGGGTGATTACTTTTTCTGCTTACCAAGGTTCTACCCACAGTAGCAGGAGGACTTGAAAATATGAGAACCTCAACAAATGCTTTATTAAGTGCAGAAAAAGTTGTTCTGTTAGCTAGGGATAAAAAAATATTCTCTGACAAAATCATACATAATATGCTAGAACCTAAACTAATGAAGGAAGACTTGGTTAGTCACAATCCTAGAAGTTATATCATAAACTTGAAATAAGGTTGAACAAGCCAACTGAAGAACAGCAAAAATCACTTTTTTTCATTCTGTTAGGATAGAAGTGAGATGCCATCCATCTTCTGGAGTGGTGACAGTAACTCTAATCTTGCGAGAAAGAGTATAGAAACATAATTTTAGACATCAAACATAACAAAGGGTATTTACCACCTGTCAAATTGGCACTCCTGTCAACCTACTGTATCTTTCTGGAAGAAGATAGGCCCAGAGGAAAGTCATTGTGATGGAGAGATTACCCAAAAATCATCGTACTTGAAACATAAAGAGTGTGTCCAAAACCAAGTAGGGAACAGAAAATTTCAAGTGAGAAAAGTGCATTCATTTATATCAAACCCAGCTACCACAGCTACCACAGCTTAAAGACAGAGCTCCAGTACAAACTGGAATCTATAATCTGGAGATCAGAAATAGTAGGTAAGGGCTGAGGGAACACAAAGCTCATGCATAGCATACACTTATCCCAAGTTAGATTAGTCTTTGTCATATGAATGGATAAGGTATACAGTACCTATTCGGATCACATGGGCAACTATATACAAATCTCTCTTCAGATCTTTGCTGCTCAGATCCTAAGAAAAGAGGAAAAAATAAGTAAGCTCAGGCAAGGAATACACAGAATATTAAAAGTGCACTTTGAACTTACAGTGATCTCCTTCAGTGTATGTTATAGATAGAGGAAGAGATTACAGTATATAAAAGTTTAGTGTATATTAGATTCCTGAAGCAAAAGCTTATATACCTTATATGCCACGGGAAGATTAACTTATTGACAGTATTTTTGCAGCTCTCATTTAGACCACCTAACCAATCAAAATCTATAAAATTTCTTACATTAGAAATATTCATGATATTGCCTTCACTAACATCATATAAAAATATCTGTACCAAAAAAGTCCTGTTCACTCAAAAAAAAAAAAAAAAAAAAACAACCAGGAAACACCAAAAGAGCTCATTAATGAATTTCTCTAATTTTTTCTAAACTAATTTTACATATATTCCACACTGATTATATGATATTAAAATAGAACAGTTTGGCAACGAAACTTCAATAATTTGATCTACATTTCTAAATTTAGGTATTTATCATTTGTATGAAATTATAAAACTTAAAATGATTTTACTGGACATTTTTAAAAGCTTTAACTAAGTGAATACATCTAATCTAGAATTAGAAACTTTTCAAAGAGGTAATGAAAATTATTCTTATAATTAAGTATTTATGTTTAGAATATACTTTCAAATGAATGTGTATTGATACTTTACTTATTTTTATTTTCTTTCCACTTTTCATCTTTTTATTGGTTCGCAATGCTTGTCTCCTGAATAAAGCAGGAAAAAGGATAATTATGTGGCAGTCATGATTTGAAATGAGCTTTGAAATCCATAGTCCCTAAGGTTCTTATTTTTCATGCTCTGTTGCAGTTAGCACTAGGATGAGGCAAGCAAGGTGCAAACTTTATGACAGCACTCATTCTCAGGACACTGTGTTTTGTTTGCCTCATCCTAGTCCCAGCCTTGCCCTGTTGAATGGCTTTGAACATATGAAAGCAAAGGAGATGTTAAAAAGTAATGTGCAAGGGTGAAGCTGAAGATTTTAGATGGTTATAGTATTTCACCAAATTCTTAATATGCATATAATCAAATAGGCTGCAAAATAATTTAACACAAATTGGTATATTTGAATTGTCAAGATATATTTTTATAAGAAAATTGGAGGCAAGATGGCAGAATAGGAAGGGAGCACACTGATAGTCCGGGGAGAGACAGTTTAATAAAAGTGGAGATACTGCAGGTTCAAGGAAGAGTAGGGGAGGAAACAGCAGAAGAAACTCTTCCGGAACGCGTGATTCACAGTGGACCTGCGTGGAGAGCATGGGAGCCCACAGTTCGGGACACCAGCGGCAGACTCAACACACCAGCGCTGGAACGCGAGGTGAGCCGAACCTCAATAGCCCAACACACAGGCAGGCAAGCGGAGAGAGGAGACTAGAGGGAACAACCCCTGGGGGGGGGGGGGAAGTTCACCAGGCTAACTGGAAGAGAGAGAGAGAAAAAAAAGGTGACTGGTACGGACACGGGTTTCTCTCTCTCCGCTCACCTCTCAAGGGCGAGTAAGACAAAGAGCAGGCGCCATCTTGGACATACGTCATAAGCACAGCGACCTCAGGTCTGCACCGGCCCTGAGCCTAGCAGAAAAACCTGACTCTGTCTGTTCTACTTAATATCACTGGTTTAATTCTGTAATTAATACACAGTTATTCTTAAGTGTTGAAAATTAACTGAAATGTGACCCCTGTTAAACATAAGAGTAGGGGCCGGCGCCGCGGCTCACTAGGCTAATCCTCCGCCTAGCGGCGCCGGCACACCGGGTTCTAGTCCTGGTCGGGGCGCCGGATTCTGTCCCGGTTGCTCCTCTTCCAGGCCAGCCCTCTGCTGTGGCCAGGGAGTGCAGTGGAGGATGGCCCAGGTGCTTGGGCCCTGCACCCCATGGGAGACCAGGAAAAGCACCTGGCTCCTGGCTCCTGCCATCGGATCAGCGCGGTGCACCGGCCGCAGCGCGCCAGCCGCGGCGGCCATTGGAGGGTGAACCAACGGCAAAGGAAGACCTTTCTCTCTGTCTCTCTCTCTCACTGTCCACTCTGTCAAAAAAAAAAAACAAAAAAACAAAAAAACAAAAAAACATAAGAGTAGGAATAAGAGAGGGAAGAGATGTACAATTTGGGACATGCTCAAACTGACTTGCCCCAAATGGTAGAGTTAGAAACATACCAGGGGACTCCAATTTAATCCCATCAAGGTGGCATGTACCAATGTCATCTCACCAGTCCAAGTGATCAATTTCAGTTCACAATTGATCATAATGAAAGGACTAAGAGTCAAAGGGAACACATAAACAAGTCTAGTACCTGCTAACACTAACCGATAGAATAAATAAAGGGGAGAGTGATCCAACATGGGAAGCGAGATACTCAGCAGACTCATAGAATGGCGGATGTCCTAAACAGCACTCTGGCCTCAGAATCAGCCCTAAAGGCATTCGGATCTGGCTGAAAAGCCCATGAGAGTATTTCAGGCATGGAAAGCCAAGACACTCCGGCAAAAAGATCTCTGTGAGTGAGATCCCAGTGGAAAGAACAGGTCTTCAAAGAAGGAGGTACCTTTCTCTGAAGGGAGGAGAGAACCTCCACTTTGACTATGACCTTGTCTAAACAAGATAAGAGTCGGAGAACTCAGAGGGCTTCCATAGCCTTGGAAACTCATGACTGGAGCATAGGGAGATTACTGATGCCATAGACAGGAGTGTCAATTGGTAAAGTCAACAACAGGAGTCACTGTGCACTTACTCCTCATGTAGGATCTCTGTCCTTAATGTGCTGTACATTGAGATTTAATGCTATAACGAGTACTCAAAAAATATATTTCACTTTGTGTTTCTATGTGGGTGCAAACTGTTGAAATCTTTACTTAATGCATACTAAACTGATCTTCTGTAAAAAAAAAAAAAGAAATTATCAATTCCCAACTTGACTCTCACTGGGATTAAACATGACAATAGGTCTGATCTGATTTCATCATCATTTAAAAAAAATCATCTATTATTTTTCACTTTATGTTTCTGTGTGGGAGCAAACTGTTGAAATCTTTACTTAATGTATACTAAGCTGATCTTTGTATATTAAGATAATCGAAAATGAATCTTGATGTGAATGGAAGGGGAGAGGGAGTGGGAGGGGGGAGGGTTGTGGGTGGGAGGGACGGTATGGGGGGGGAAGCCATTGTAATCCATAGGTCGTACTTTGGAAATTTATATTCATTAAATAAAAGTTAAAAAAAAAAAGAAAAAGAAAAACCTGACTCTGGGCGGGGCGAATTAACAGGAGATTAGGACCTAGTAAATTTGTGGTGCTACTGAACTGAGACTGTGAAAAAAGAGACGGTGGGGGAGAGAACTCACGGAATTCACGTGAGCACTCTCCAGAGACGCTACAATTCCGTAACTTTGGCAACCCAGTGGGAGACTGAAGGAGAATTTGAGCCCACTCTGAGGGCAGAACAGATTCCCTGTGTGGTCCTTGGGAAAGAGCTTCTGATCTCTGGCTCCTGTGGGTATATCATTTGCCTGCTAACTACCTCCAACTTCGTTCAGCTGTGCGGAATTACTTCCCTTTTGAATCAAAAAAAAGAAAGAAAGAAAGAGAGAGAGATCTACCACGCCTAACCTGGGAGTGTCACCTTTGGCACACCAAACAGAGCTCTCAGGCCACACCCATCTCAAGCCCTAAGGCTCCATCAAAAACAGATAGTCCACTTAATCTAGAGTCATAGTATAACAAGAAAAAGCACCACAGTGAAGAAACCAAATATCTCCAATATGCCAAATAACAAACGCAAAAACCGAGGTAATAAAAACAAGGAAGCCAGCATGACGCCCTCAAATGAAAAAGACACCCAAATTCAAGATTATGAAGATGATGACATAGAAGAAATGCAAGAAGCAGATCTCAAAAAATTGATAAGAACATTAAGAAGTTCTCAAAAACAAATTCTTGAACTACAGAAATCCTTAATGGACAAGATAGAAAATCTCTCTTGTGAAAATGAAATATTAAGGAGGAATCAAAATGTAACGAAACAACTAGTACAACAGGAAACTGCGATAGTGATGAGAAATCATCATGAAGTGAAGAATTCAATAGATCAAATGAAAAACACAATAGAGAGCCTTACAAACAGAATGGGTGAAGCAGAAGAGAGAATATCGGACTTAGAAGACAGAGAACTGGAAAGGATACAGTCAGACCAAAGAAAAGAAGAGGAAATTAGAAATCTAAAACATATTGTCGGGAATCTTCAGGATACTATTAAAAAACTCAACATTCGGGTTCTAGGAGTTCCTGAAGGCATGGACAGGGAGAAAGGATTAGAAGGCCTTTTTAGTGAGCTATTAGCAGAAAATTTCCCAGGTTTGGAGAAGGACAGAGAAATCCTAGTACAGGAAGCTCACAGAACCCCTAATAAACACGACCAAAAGAGATCCTCACCACGACACGTTGTAATTAAACTCTCCACAGTGAAACATAAAGAAAAGATCCTAAAATGTGCAAGAGAGAAACGTCAGATTACTCTCAGAGGATCTCCAATCAGACTCACAGCTGACTTCTCATCAGAAACCCTACAAGCTAGGAGGGAATGGCGAGATATAGCCCAGGTACTAAGAGAGAAAAACTGCCAGCCCAGAATATTATATCCTGCAAAGCTATCATTTGTGAATGAAGGTGAAATAAAGACTTTTCATAGCAAACAGAAATTGAAAGAATTTGTCGCCACTCGTCCAGCCCTGCAAAAGATGCTTAAAGATGTGTTACACACAGAAACACAGAAACACGGTCATCAATATGAAAGAAGGTAAAGGAAGGAAACCTCACAGCAAAAGATCACAGGGAATTCAAAGCATATATTAGAACTTATCTTTGGCAAATGGCAGGGCAAAGTTACCACTTATCATTAGTCACATTGAACGTGAATGGCCTGAACTGTTCAATTAAAAAAGACACAGATTGGCTGATTGGGTTAAGGAACAAAACCCATCTATTTGCTGCTTACAAGAAACACATCTTTCCAACAAAGATCCATACAGACTGAAAGTGAAAGGCTGGAAAAAGATATACCATGCCAACAGAAATGAAAAAAGAGCGGGCGTAGCCATCTTAATATCGGACAACATAAACTTTACCACAAAAACTGTTAAGAGAGACAACGAGGGACACTATATAATGATTAAGGGATCAATACAACAAGAAGATATAACAATTATCAATGTATATGCACCTAATTACAGGGCACCGGTTTATCTAAAAGATTTGTTAAGGGACTTAAAGGGAGACTTAGACCCCAATACAATAGTACTGGGGGACTTCAATACTCCATTCTCAGAAATAGACAGATCAACAGGACAGAAGATCAACAAGGATACAGTAGATTTAAACGACACTATAGCCCAAATGGATCTAACAGATATATACAGAACTTTCAATCCTACAGCTAAAGATTTTACATTCTTCTCAGCAGTACATGGAACCTTCTCTAGGATTGACCACGTACTAGGCCATAAAGCAAGTCTCAGCAAATTCAAAAGAATTAGAATCATACCATGCAGCTTCTCAGACCATAAAGGAATGAAGTTGGAAATTAGCAACTCAGGAATCCCTAGAGCATACGCAAACACATGGAGATTGAACAACATGCTCCTGAAGGAACAATGGGTCATAGAAGAAATTAAAAGAGAAATCAAAAATTTTCTGGAAGTAAATGAGGATAACAGCACAACATACCAAAACTTATGGGACGCAGCAAAACAGTGTTAAGAGGAAAGTTTATATCAATAGGTGCCTACATCAAGAAATTGGAAAGACACCAAATAGATGAGCTTTCAATTCACCTCAAGGATCTAGAAAACCTACAGCAAACCAGACCCAAATCTAGTAGGAGAAGAGAAATAATTAAAATCAGAGAAGAAATCAACAGGATCGAATAAAAAAAACATTACAAAAAATCAGCCAAACAAGGAGCTGGTTTTTTGAAAAAATAAACAAAATTGACACCCCATTGGCCCAACTAACTAAAAAAGAAGAGAAAAGACCCAAATTAATAAAATCAGAGATGAAAAAGGAAACGTAACAACAGACACCACAGAAATAAAAAGAATCATCAGAAATTACTACAAGGACTTGTATGCCAGCAAACAGGGAAACCTATCAGAAATGGATAGATTCCTGGACACATGCAACCTACCTAAATTGAACCAGGAAGACATCGAAAACCTAAACAGACCCATAACTGAGACAGAAATTGAAACAGTAATAAAGGCCCTCCCAACAAAGAAAAGCCCAGGACCAGATGGATTCACTGCTGAATTCTACCAGACATTTAAAGAAGAACTGACTCCAATTCTTCTCAAACTATTCAGAACAATCGAAAAAGAGGGAGTCCTCCAAAATTCTTTCTATGAAGCCAGCATCACCTTAATACCTACGCCGGAAAAAGATGCAGCATTGAAAGAGAATTACAGACCAATATCCCTGATGAACATAGATGCAAAAATCCTCAATAAAATTCTGGCCAATAGAATGCAACAACACATCAGAAAGATCATCCACCCAGACCAAGTGGGATTTATCCCTGGTATGCAGGGATGGTTTAATGTGCGCAAAACAATCAATGTGATACACCACATTAACAGATTGCAGAAGAAAAACCATATGATTATCTCAATAGACGCCGAGAAAGCATTTGATAAAATACAACACCCGTTCATGATGAAAACTCTAAGCAAACTGGGTTTGGAAGGAACATTCCTCAATACAATCAAAGCAATCTATGAAAAACCCACAGCCAACATCCTATTGAATGGGGAAAAGTTGGAAGCATTTCCACTGAGATCTGGTACCAGACAGGGATGTCCACTCTCACCACTGCTATTCAATATAGTTCTCGAAGTTCTAGCCAGAGCTATTAGGCAAGAAAAAGAAATTAAAGGGATACAAATTGGGAAGGAAGAACTCAAACTAGCCCTCTTTGCAGATGATATGATTCTTTATTTAGGGGACCCAAAGAACTCTACTAAGAGACTATTGGAACTCACAGAAGAGTTTGGCAAAGTAGCAGGGTATAAAATCAATGCACAAAAATCAACAGCCTTTGTATACACAGACAATGCCATGGCTGAGGAAGAACTTCTAAGATCAATCCCATTCACAATAGCTACAAAAACAATCAAATACCTTGGAATAAACTTAACCAAGGACGTTAAAGATCTCTACAATGAAAATTACAAAACCTTAAAGAAAGAAATAGAAGAGGATACCAAGAAATGGAAAAATCTTCCATGCTCATGGATTGGAAGAATCAATATCATCAAAATGTCCATTCTCCCAAAAGCAATTTATAGATTCAATGCGATACCAATCAAGATACCGAAGACCTTCTTCTCAGATCTGGAAAAAATGGTGCTGAAATTTATATGGAGACACAGGAGACCTCGAATAGGTAAAGCAATCTTGTACAACAAAAACAAAGCCGGAGGCATCACAATACCAGATTTCAGGACATACTACAGGGCAGTTGTAATCAAAACAGCATGGTACTGGTACAGAAACAGATGGATAGACCAATGGAACAGAATTGAAACACCAGAAATCAATTCAAACATCTACAGCCAACTCACATTTGATCAAGGATCCAAAACCAATCCCTGGAGTAAGGACAGTCTATTCAATAAATGGTGCTGGGAAAACTGGATTTCCACATGCAGAATCATGAAGCAAGACCACTACCTTTCACCTTACACAAAAATCCACTCAACATGGATTAAAGACTTAAATCTACGACCTGAAACCATCAAATTATTAGAGAACATTGGAGAAACCCTTCAAGATATTGGCACAGGCAAAGAATTTCTGGAAAAGACCCGGGAGGCACAGGCAGTCAAAGCCAAAATCAACTATTGGGATTGCATCAAATTGAGAAGTTTCTGTACTGCAAAAGAAACAGTCAGGAAAGTGAAGAGACAACCGACAGAATGGGAAAATATATTTGCAAACTATGCAACTGATAAAGGGTTGATCACCAGAATCTACAAAGAAATCAATAAACTCCACAACATCAAAAAAAACAACCCACTTAAGAGATGGGCCAAGGACCTCAATAGACATTTTTCAAAGGAGGAAATCCAAATGGCCAACACACACATGAAAAACATTCAAGATCACTAGCCATCAGGGAAATGCAAATCAAAACCACAATGAGGTTCCACCTCACCCCAGTTAGAATGGCTCACATTCAGAAATCTACCAACAATAGATGCTGGAGAGGATGTGGGGAAAAAGGGACACTAACCCACTGTTGGTGGGAATGGAAACTGGTTAAGCCACTTTGGAAGTCAGTCTGGAGATTCCTCAGAAACCTGAATATAACCCTACCATTCAATCCAACCATCCCACTCCTTGGAATTTACCCAAAGGAAATTAAATTGGCAAACAAAAAAGCAGTCTGCACATTAATGTTTATTGCAGCTCAATTCACAATAGCTAAGACCTGGAGCCAACCCAAATGCCCATCAACAGTAGACTGGATAAAGAAATTATGGGACATGTACTCTATTGAATACTATACAGCAGTCAAAAACAACGAAACCCAGTCATTTGCAACAAGAAGGAGGAATTTGGAAAACATCATGCTTAAGGAATTAAGCCAGTCCCAAAGGGACAAATATCACATGTTCCCCCTGATCAGCGACAACTAACTGAACACCAAAGGGGAAACTTGTTGAAGTGAAATGGACACTGTGAGAAACAGTGACTTGATCAGCTCTTGTCCTGATGGTTGATGTACAATGTAATACTTTATCCATCTTAGTATTTTTTTTTTGTTCTAGTACCCTTGGTTGAACTCCGTAATTAACACAGAAATATTCTTAGGTGTTTAAATTTTAACTGAAAAGTGATCCCTGTTAGGAATTTGGAAAACATCATGTTGAGTGAAATAAGCCAATCCCAAAGGGACAAATACCACTTCCTTGATAGGTGACAATTAACTGAGCACCGAAAAGGAAACCTGTTAAAGTGAAACAAACACTATGAGAAGCGGTGACTTGATCAGCCCTCACCCTGACTGTTGATGAGCCGCTTAATATGTTATCCCTCTTAGTATTTTTTTGTTTGTTCTACTTAATACTTTTTTTGGTTGAATACTGTAATCAATACACAATTCTTCTTAAGTGCTGAAACTTAACTGAAATGTGATCGCTGTTAAATGTAAGCGTGGGACTAAGAGAGGGAAGAGATGTGCAATTCGGGACAAGCTCAAGCTGACTTACCTCAAACGGTAGACTTAGAAACATACCAGGGGATTCCAATTCAATCCCATCGAGGTGGCATGTACCAATGCCATCTCACTAGTCCCAGTGATCAATTTCTGTTCACAATTGATCATAATGATAGGACTAAGAACCAAAGGGATCACATAAACAAGAATAGTGTCTGCAAATACTAGCTGATAGAATAAAAAGGGAGAGAATGATCCAACATGGGAAGTGAGATACACAGCAGACCCATAGAATGGCAAATGTCCTAACAGCACTCTGGCCTCATAATCAGCCCTTAAGGCATGTGGATCCGGCTGAAATGCCCATATGTTCTCCCTGATCGGTGACAACTGACTGAACACCAAAAAGGAAACCTGTTGCAGTGAAATGGACACTATGGGAAACGGTGACTTGATCAACATAGCCCTGACTGTTAATGAACAACTTAATACATTATCCCTCTTAGCTAGTTTTTATGTCTGTTCTACTTAATATGACTGGTTTAATTCTGTAATTAATACACAGTTATTCTTAAGTGTGGAAAATTAACTGAAATGTGATCCCTGTTAAACATAAGAGTGGGAATAAGAGAGGGAAGAGATGTATAATTTGGGACATGCACAAGCTGACTTACCCCAAATGGTAGAGTTAGAAACATACCAGGGGATTCCAATTTAATCCCATCAAGGTGGCATGTACCAATGTCATCTCACCAGTCCAAGTGATCAATTTCAGTTCACAATTGATCATAATGAAAGGACTAAGAGTCAAAGGGAACACATAAACAAGTCTAGTACCTGCTAACACTAACCGATAGAATAAATAAAGGGGAGAGTGATCCAACATGGGAAGCGAGATACTCAGCAGACTCATAGAATGGCGGATGTCCTAAACAGCACTCTGGCCTCAGAATCAGCCCTAAAGGCATTCGGATCTGGCTGAAAAGCCCATGAGAGTATTTCAGGCATGGAAAGCCAAGACACTCCGGCAAAAAGATCTCTGTGAGTGAGATCCCAGTGGAAAGAACAGGTCTTCAAAGAAGGAGGTACCTTTCTCTGAAGGGAGGAGAGAACCTCCACTTTGACTATGACCTTGTCTAAACAAGATAAGAGTCGGAGAACTCAGAGGGCTTCCATAGCCTTGGAAACTCATGACTGGAGCATAGGGAGATTACTGATGCCATAGACAGGAGTGTCAATTGGTAAAGTCAACAACAGGAGTCACTGTGCACTTACTCCTCATGTAGGATCTCTGTCCTTAATGTGCTGTACATTGAGATTTAATGCTATAACGAGTACTCAAAAAATATATTTCACTTTGTGTTTCTATGTGGGTGCAAACTGTTGAAATCTTTACTTAATGCATACTAAACTGATCTTCTGTAAAAAAAAAAAAAGAAGAAGGAGAAGGAGAAGGAGAAGGAGGAGAAGGAGAAGGAGGAGAAGGAGAAGGAGAAGAAGAAATTATCAATTCCCAACTTGACTCTCACTGGGATTAAACATGACAATAGGTCTGATCTGATTTCATCATCATTAAAAAAATCATCTATTATTTTTCACTTTATGTTTCTGTGTGGGAGCAAACTGTTGAAATCTTTACTTAATGTATACTAAGCTGATCTTTGTATATTAAGATAATCGAAAATGAATCTTGATGTGAATGGAAGGGGAGAGGGAGTGGGAGGGGGGAGGGTTGTGGGTGGGAGGGACGGTATGGGGGGGAAGCCATTGTAATCCATAAGTCGTACTTTGGAAATTTATATTCATTAAATAAAAGTTAAAAAAAAAAAAAAGAAAGCCAAGACACTCTGGCAAAAAAAAAAAAAAAAACACACACACACAAAACAACAACAAAAACAAACAAACAAACAAACACCTAAATGAAAGATCTCCACGGGTGAGATCCCAGTGGAAAGAACAGGTCATCAAAGAAGGAGGTACCTTTCTCTGAAGGGAGGAGAGAACTTCCACTTTGACTATGGCCTTGTCTGAATATGATCAGAGTCAGTGAACTCAGGGGGCTTCCATAGCCTTGGCAGCTCATGACAAGAGCCTAGGGTGATTACTGATGCCATAAACAAGAGTGTCAATTTGTTAAGTCAACAACACGAGTCACTGTGCACTTACTCCTCATGTAGGATCTTTGTCCTTAGTGTGCTGTACATTGAGATTTAATGCTATAACTAGTACTCAAACATTATTTTTCACTTTATGTTTCTGTATGGGAGCAAACTGTTGAAATCTTTACTTAATGTATGCTAAACTGATCTTTTGTATATAAAGAGAATCGAAAAAGAATCTTGATGTGAATGGAAGGGGAGAGGGAGTGGATAAGGGGAGGGTTGCGGGTTGAAGGGACGTTATGGGGGGGAAGCCATTGTAATCCATAATCTGTACTTTGGAAATTTATATTCATTAAATAAAAGTTTAAAAAAAACACTGGAAAAAAAAGAAAATTTCCTCTGATATTGAAAAAGGATATTTCTAGCTCTATTTCACTAATCTCTTGAATTTAAAATAAAATTCTCAAAATAGCACAATAGTTTGACATTTATTAAGTTGTGTACTAAATAACAAATTGAAAAACAGGGTACCACTTTTAGTCCCTTTTGAGATTGAAATATGTCTATTACTGATGGGCACAAAAATGTTTGACAAATTTCAAACCGAAACGGCTTTTTCTACATAGCCTAGATTGTGCTAATCCATAGTCTAATATATCTAGACAATTCTATCCAGTTACTAAAGATGACCAGACACTAATCAGATGGGCTGACAAATAAAGGGATTTCTTCTTTGACTCAGGCTCAGTGAATAAAAGGAAAGGATCCAACTGCTGGTGTTTTTCATGTGGCTGGGTAGGGGTTCTTTTTGAAGATAGTATACATGGTATCCAGAATTCTCACTAGTGTTTATCTGAGGTCAATAAAATTAAGATAATTAGTGCAAGAAAATATTTTCAGCAAAATTATTATCTGTGATTTCCATGTAATTTCAATACAAAAATATTTTATTAAATCAAAGTACATAAACACTGTTCTTATAGGGTTATTAAATGTATGCTGCTTAAGAATAAGCACCAAATATAGCTATCCACGTTCAAATACTCATAAAACATATTAAAACAAAGACAGGAAGAGGAGTGATACACCCACCATTCATCTAGTGAGCAAGGTTTGAGGGTGACTGCCTGGCAGGAATTAGATTTGCTCACTAGACCAAACTCTCTAGTCCTACATAATGAGGAAGCTGGTCACCAACTGTGTGGTGGTGGAGAGGTGAGTGAGGGCAGCAATTCAGGGCCCAGCATCTTAGATTTACTTACTAATATTCCAAATCAAAGATGGAAAATTTAATTTATTTCTCTGGGTCTGGGCTTTTCTTTTCTATAGAGATAAAGGGATTTACAAATATAAAACAAAGCCAATTTATTCATGCTTAATCTTCGGATGGAAAGAAATATTTTCATAAATGATGTTATCACGTAATACGTTCAATTCTAAAGTCTAAGACATCTGTCAGAATGTGGAACAGCATAAAGGAATAAAATGCAAAGCAAACTAATTCAGTGAAAACAGCAGAAGTTCATTCTCTGACTTTGTCACCCAATTATAATAGCAAATAGGCATGTATTCCCTTATTTCTGTAACAAATCATTATTGAGACCTTAGTATTTGCCAAGCATTGTGTTTAAGGTACTGGATATCTGGTAATGCGAAAATACACACATTCTTACACATATGTAAACAGTCATTGTTAATCATGAAAGTCAGCAAAATCCTCATTGTACTGGAACTTCATGTATGTACGAAACACTTCCTTTTTAGATAAAATTCTTCTTTCATGGGAAACCCTAAAATCTAAAAAAAATAATAAAAAATTGGCTTCACAGGGAATAGGGTTGTGCCATGGATTATGTGAGTTTAATATGACTCTGAAGCCTCCTAAATAATCCTGCAAACTACTCCGTTGGTACAGTTCTCTTTTCCTGATGCTCAGAAAGGCTAACAGCTGGCATTGACCACAGTTATTGCTGCATCTTCTTGCAACTACTTAGAGACCTTGTAGGATACATTTTAATCTGGAGAACTGCTTTAACTCTCAGAAGGTCTTCATATAATGAGAAAACAGGTCCCACCAAAAGTATTACATATAGTTTAAAGAAAACATGAAAATCCTGAATCATATCATCTTGTTCAGAAATCTTATGTGCTTAGTAAAAATTCCTCAAATCTCACTGGGACTTTTATAAAACTCCAGGCTGTACTGCAGAGGGAACTCTGGAAGCAGTGCATTGGCAGAATGAGCATGTTCCAGAACAAGAACACACCAAGAATGCTATGTGTGTCTTTGATTTATAATCCTGGAGCTATAACTTTGGCCTCTGGCTCATAGGTAATTAAAATCCTAAATGAAAATTTTGATTTACTGTAATTATATTAAAATACCATCATAATTAAGTTCATTTTTCAAGAAACGATGACTGCGCTCATCATATTCAAGGATTCAAGGATTCACCCACACATAGTTCTGCTCAAGAAACTGAAAGAATAAGGCATCAACAATTTCTATTGCTGCTTTACCAGATGATATCAAAGAATCAGGATCAAGGAAAACCTCCTACAGTTACTGAGACATTCTATACTAGACAAATGAGTATATCATTTATTTCTAATTTATTTCAGAAAGGAGGACTCAAAGAACCACTTCAGTGTTCACGTGTTCTCACGTCAGAAGTTCTCACCCAACAGTCTAACTTAAATCCCAACTACAACTTGGATTCTTTCCATTGTTCTTTTCTGATTAGACAGTATTGATCTTTCCAGACTAAACCATCTTAATGCCCTTAATCAACTACTTCTTCTTCTTGCATTATCTCTTAAGCCTTGAATTCTGAGCTCACAGATGAACAAAACATTTTAACTTAACCAGATTTATATATCTTTTTGTACATCTGGAGCATTTCCAATAAAATCTCTGTGAAAGTAATGTCTGATTCTGCAGTAACATTATGTAATGTTTTGAAACGCTAAATTGTAGTAAATTAATTGAAAAGCCAACTGAACAAATGCAGTTTTATTTTTCAGAGAAAGTAACATACCAGATCTCCAGGTAAGTATTATTTGCCTTTAAGTGGCACACTTTATGCTTTAAGAAACATTACTGTCAACCGTCAATTACAAACTACGTATGACAGTCTCTGACTGTCTACACGGCAATGTCAGACTATCACACTTCCCTGCACTCAGTGAGTTTTATTGTATCTCAGTTATCACTGAAACACACCAAAGAATCTATGCTAGTCAAAACTGGTTAAACTTGTGACACACTGGGGAGGGAAAAGGGTGAGAAGGTCAGGAAAAAGTTGATTGACAAGTACTAGGTTATAGCTACATGAGAATAAAATGTTCTGGGATTCTATTGGACAGTAAGGTGAATATAGATCATGTCACTGTACTATTATTTATAAAAAAGATAGAATTTTGGATGTTTTTACTAGAAAGAAACAGTAAATGGTTGAAAAGGATAAATATACCCTTATTGAACATTATTACACAATGTACACATTTTCCAAAAAAATCACATTGTATCCAATCAACACAATTTCTAATTCTATCAAAATTTTTAATGAAAAATAAAAAAAGAAAACTGTGATACAGTCCTGGTTTCTTCATCATCAAATAAATAAAGCTGAATTTGTTTCATTTTAAAGATTCATTTTATTTATTTGAAAGACAGAGTTAGAGATAGTTAGAGACACAGAGAGAGAGAAGTCTTCCATTGGCTGGTTCACTCTGCAGATGGTGGCAATGGTTACAGCTGAGTCGATCCGAAGCCAGGAGCCAGGAGCTTCCTCCAGGTCTCCTATGCAGGTGCAGGGGCCCAAGGACTTGGGTCAACTTCTACTGCTTTCCCAGGCCACAGCAGGGAGCTGTATCAGAAATGGATCTGCTGGGACTTGAACTGGCACCCATATGGGATACCAGCACTGCAGGTGGCAGCTTTACCCACTACACCACAGTGCCGACCCCGCCGGTTTTAAACTGGCAACAAATATCAGAATCAACTTGGAAAATACATGAGGCAATGTGACATTATGAAGTTCTACACTTTTAATTAAGTAGATCACAAAGTCTTCTCCAAACTGATGAGGCCCTGAACAACAGGATGGTTACTCAGAAAAAACTCAAGTTCAGATCATAGCAGAAAAAACCCATCTGTTGGGTTGGTGTTTAAAAGAGAACTATTTAGTTTACTTCTCTTTCTATGGACTTACTGAGACTGCTAGGTTGTAATCTGTTGGATGCCTTCAAAGAACCTACACTTATACATCAGAGAAAGTCCCAGTGGCCTTGAATAAGAATATTAAGAAAGATGTTTGTCAGATTTTGACTATTATATGAAATAAGTTTATAAAATCTGTATCAGCAAAAGCTACTTGACTATATTTCTTTAATAAGAAAATTCATTTAAAAACTATAACTAATTTCAGTTTTCTATAAATGTTTTATTAAAACCTAATAGAAACATAAATCAAGTACTATTCTCCCCAGTGTGTGGGGAAATAATAAATGTTCATTTCCAGGGTAACCATATCAACATAGCAGGCCTCTAGTTAGAGTCAGCAGCAAAGAATGGAAAGAGAATTTGTACATACTGTAAAAAGGGCACACATTCGTTCTATCTTCTCTGGGTTCCTTGGCCCACCATTCTTGTTCAGTCTCACCAGAAAACGCTCACTGAAATGTAGAAGAGACAGAAATGTAAGGAATTGTATGCTTCAGAAAAAATAAAAAGGGTTTTTATAGAGAAACCCTAAACACTTACAGCACCTTGCAATGATAGGCAAGGCCAAAAGCACATGGCAAGACACTTATGTTTTGTGCTAAGCAACATACAATGAACACTTCAAACTGCAGGATAGGTGCTGCTGTTTACTTGACGGTTGTGGCTGTATGTGTCTTACCTCTTGGAAGATGTGTGCTGCTCCCTGAAGGCAGCAATGAGGACTATGTCTTGTATTTTTCCCAAATACTCACAAATTCCCTGGGATGATGTTAAACCGTATATAAACAAGCATTTATATGTAGTCTTTGATGTGAGCAAACTATCATAAAAATATTCATCATACTAGATCCAAAAGAATCAACATTATCCAATTTACCTCTTTCAATGACTCTTGAAAATAATTTTGGGGCTAAGAAAACAATGTTACAATGACTTATTTAAAAATTTTGAGAAAAACTCAAAGAGAAACATTATGGCTAAAGTAGCTATCAGAATTCAACAGAGCCACTAAATATTTTATCCCTCAAATAATATACATAATTCTTGAAGGAAATTATTGGATTTAATAACCCCAGAAACAGTGTTTGCAACATTTGGAGAAATGTTTCCTTGCTCCTACTCCCTTCCTGTCCCTACCCAGACTCTTATTCCCATCTCTTCATCCTAAGGTTTATGTTATCAATCCTAACAGAAAAACTGAGCTAAGGGACAAAATATGTGATTCTTAAAAACTCACTTTCCTTATGCCCTAAGATGTACACTCAATGAATACATGGAATATCAGAAAAAGGACTGATATTAAAATATTATATGAGAATTGTAAGATACAATAAAAAACTGCACTATTTGGTTAGTTTGGTCTGTATTTATTTGTTCTGTTAGTCAACAGTTATTAAAATCTGTGTGATACATGGCAATGCAAATATGAACAAGATATATGAGTATACAGGTACTTTTCCTTCATGCAACTTAAGATCCACAGAAATTAATCTCAAAAGATCTGGATCACACATAAACTTAAGATTCTTCAGCCTTGAGGCTAAATGGGAATAAGCAAAGAATGTGTACTGAGTGAGAAGTAGTACTATAGTCAGAGACCTCAGGGACACTGATATTTAAGAAACAGACAAAAGAACTAGCAAGGTAGATACATAGGGATAAAGAAAAAAAAAGAAGAAAACTAAAAATTATGAAATACTGCTTTAGTGAAGAGAAGACAGTTATAAGAGATAGAGATGGGTCAACAAAGTCCAAGGCCATTCAGATTAACATGAGATAAGAACAAAACTATTGTGTCCACCAGACATCAGAACAGAGATCACTGGTGACTCTTAAAAGATCATTTTAGTGTAATGGAAGAGAAAGATGACAGTGTGAGGTATGAACTGAAGAAGTTACTTTAGACCACTCTTTTACGAATGATTATTAAAGAAAGGCTGATTCTCAGATGGCTGAATAGAAAAAGATATGCTGATTTTGATCATGGGAAGATAAAAGAAGAAAAGAAGAAGTGCATTCCCAGGCAAGATTGGAGAGTTTGCAGTAGAAATTCTACAGAAAGAAGAGACAAGCCATGGAGTGGCATGGACAGTACAAACACAGCAATGAGTGCGATAACTCCTGTGACTCTATATGCTGTATTAACTGCCCCATAACTGAGAAAACATGATATTTTTCTTTGTGAGACTGCTTTATTTCACTAAACATAATGGTTTCCAATTGCATCTGTTTTGTTGAAAAGGGCAGGAGGTTCAGTCTCTTATGGATGAGCAGTATTCCAAAGTGTATATATCACATTTTCTATGGAAGGGGAGAGGGAGTGGGAAAGGGGAGGGTTGTTGGTGGGAGGGACGGTATGGGGGGGGAAGCCATTGTAACCCATGAGTCGTACTTTGGAAATTTATATTCATTAAATAAAAGATTAAAAAACAAAAACAAAGTGTATATATCACATTTTCTTTATCTAGTCATCACTTGATTGGACATCTGGGTTGATTCCATATCTTAGCTATTGTGAATTGAGCTGTAATAAACATAGGGGTACAAATAACTATTCCATGTGCTGATTTCATTTTCCAGGAGTGGGAGGGCTGGGTCATATGGTAGATCAATTTTCAGATCTCTGGGGAATCTCCACCCTGTCTTCCATATTGGTTACACTAGTTGACATTCCCATCAACAGTGTATTAGAGTACCTTTTCCTCCACACCCTCATCAGTATTTATTGTTTTTTTGATTTTTGGGTGATAGCCATTTCAACTTGGGTGAAGTGAAATCTCACTGTGATTTTGATTTGCATTTCCCTGATGGCTAGTGATCCTGAGCATTTTTTTCATGTGTCTGTTGGCCATTTTAATCTTATATTTTGAAAAATGTCTGTTCATGACCTTTGTCCAATTCTTAACAAGATAGTTTGTTTTGCTGTTGATGAGTTTCTTGAGCTCTTTCTTGGACATTAATTTATAAACATTAATAAACTGAGAATTAACTAATTCTCAGTTGCATAGCTTTTAAATAGTTTCTCCCATTCTGTCCACTGACTCATCATTTTGTTTGGTGTTTCCTTTGTAGTGCAGTAGCTTCACAGCTTGATGCAATCCCATTTGTCTGTTTGCTTTCATTATCTGTGCTCCTGCAGTCTTTTCCAAGAAGTATTTGCATATGCCAGTGTCTCACAGAGCTTCCCTGAAATTTTCCTCTAGTAGTTTGATGGTATCAGGTAGTAGATTTAGATCCTTGATCCATTTTGATTGACTTTTGTAATAAGGTGTAAGGTGAGTCTCGTTTTGTACTTCTGCATGTGTAGGTTCAATTTTACCAGCACCATTTGTTGAAGATAATGTCCTTTCCACAGGGATTTATTTTAGCTTGTTTCTGAAAGATTAGTTGTAGATGAGTGGATTAATTTACAGGGTTTTTATTCTGTTCCATTGGCCTACATGTATTTTTTTTTAATCAGTAACAGGTTGTCTTGATAATAACTGCTCTGTAGTATGTCTTGAAATCTGGTATTCTGATGCCTATGGTTTTGTTTTTGTTACATAAGTACTGAATACTTCTTTCTTATACTCCTTCTTTTTAGAACTTGACACAAATGAATTATTTTCTTTGTTTACTTTCTCTTAAATATAAAAATAAGCTTTCTAATGGCAATGACATTTGATCACTGGTTTATCTTTAGTAGTTTCAAGAGTCTCACCTACAATATGTGATCAATAAATGTTGAATGAATGAAGGTGGAAATTTCTGTCAAGAACTGCTGTGTGATATGTGGAAGCTTGCTGATGAGTATCACCATAAACTGGATGGACACCACCATTAGCACACTATGCAAAAACTATCCATGGGCCCAAAAGGAGAAAACAAGATGGTCAGTACAAATAAACCTTCTAACTTTGTGTCCAAGTACTGAAAAGCATCAAGTATATTGTGACCAATGTTCTTCCAGCTGCTCACTCAAGTTTTGTTTGTTTCTTCTTGGGTATCCAGCAAGACTACACTTCATAGCTGCCATCCCCTCCTCCCTTAGTCCCCATAGTTGAATGTGGCCTGATGACTTGAGTTTTAGACACTGAAATGTGAATGAATGGAAGTGATATGAATAACTTCTAAGCTTAGCCTGTATATATTTATTTGATGTTTTTTCCTCTTCTGAATACTAGTACAGATGATCCATTCTACAAACTTGAGGCCATGTATTCATATCAACAATCAAGTATATACTAGGCTTGGTCTCTGAATGACTATGGGTAAGAACTACCTTACTAACTGCAAATTCACCAACACAGGGCTATAATGCAAACAAGAAATACACTTCTATTGTGTTTGAGCCATTATTTTTTTCTGTTCATTACAGTAGTTGATATATCCTAAATAATATGTTTACCATGAATGTAATAGTCACACAATGAGCTGTTAACTTGTTAATAATCTTCATGGATTATATGAATGCAAGAGTAATTTTAGAAAGTTTCTATCTTTTCAGGAGAATCCATTATTACTTCTGCACTCTTTGGAAGTTCATGTAACTGTTCTTAGTATCAAATTACCATCCTCTGACTCATTCAAGAGTAAACAATTGGGGACTGGCGCTGTGACACAGTGGGTAAAGCCACTGCCTGCAGTGCCAGCATCCCATATGGGTGCTGGTTCAAGACCCGGCTACTCCACTTCCAATCCAACTCTTTGCTGTGTCCTGGGAAAGCAGTGGCAGATGGCCCAAGTCCTTGGGTCCCTACACCCTCGTGGGAGATCAGGGAGAAGCTCCTGGCTCCTGGCTTCGGATCAGCACAGCTCTGGCTGTTGTGGTCAATTGGGGAGTGAACCAACGGATGGAAGACTTCTCTCTCTGTCTCTCTCTTCCTGTCTCTCTGTCTCTCCTCTCTGTGTAACTCCTTCAAATAAATAAATAAATAAATCTTAAAAAAGTAAACAGCTGGGGCTGACATTGTATAGCAAGTTAAGCCACTGCCCATGTCACTGGCATCCCATATGGGCGCTGGTTTGTATCCTGGATGCTCCACTTCCAATCCAGCTCCCTGCTAATGTGCCTGGGAAAGCAGCAGAGGATGGTCCAAGTGCCTGGACCATCCATGTGTGATACCCAGAAGCTCCTGATTCCTAGATTCAGCTTGGCCCAGCTCTGGTTGTTTCAGCAATTTGCGGAATGAACTAGCTGATGGAAGATTTATCTCTCCATCTCTCTGTCTCTTCCTCGCTGTTTTTCAAATCGATCAATCAATCTTTAAAAAGAATGGAATGCCATTTGGAGCTGCTCACAAAGAGGGGTACTATTTGGAGGGGTTACACAATCTCTGAACCAAAAATAAAAGGGTAGATGAGGCAAATTTCTTAGGTAAACCAGGTTGTTGGCCCTATGAGACCCAAAGAACTTCATCTCTCTTTCTCTTCGGTAATGGAAGGAGGCCCCAAAGGTTAATTTTCACATTATCCACATGAGCTTCACATTTTCTGGTGCCTTTCATGCTTCTAGTTTCTGGATTTCTTGATAATTTGTAAGGTGAAAATGACGGTTTTTCATTTCACAGGCTTTAGTCATACACCTAATTATTTCTTGTTTTGGTAGCATCTCCAATGAGTGTGATAAATAAATGCTATTTTAAATTATTTGAATTTAAATTATTTGAAGACAAATAAATATCTAATTTTCTCATGATTTGGCAAAAGCTGTTTTGCAAAAGAAGCATTCCAATACATTAATATTCCATTAAACAGTTAGATAGGTTTCTCCCCTACAGGATTTCTGAGAGACCTAAAATGTTAGTATGTGTTTTAACTATCAAATGGGACAAGTGATACTTGGCCCAACAACCTTATTATGTAACACAACTGAGTCTTCAGGAATTGTTTGATAAATGCTGATTTAGAGCATTTACCAGCTACAGCTATAGCAACAACTCATATTCCCCAAAGAGGTAAAAGAAACTGTAGCCAAAGAGCCAAATAAATTTATCAATGAGAAATTACAAACATGTCTCTACATGAGAGCAACAGGACACTCTCTTAAGTAATATGAGTGAGAAACTCTCCGAAGTCATTCTCTAATCTACTTCAAGAGAAAGGATGTTAATACTCCTACTTTTCTGAAGACATGTTGTAAGTGAACTGCTCCATATTTAGTTGTCTTTATAAGGATGGACTATAGACATATGGCATATAAAGTTATACTAATTTTATATTATTGAGCATGTTCTTACAAATGAATTCCATACTTTGAATTTGTGACAAGTCTAATGGTATCTTAATTTTAAAATCACTTGCTTTCACAGGAGTTGTATTCTTGGATAGCACTGCATTTCACACACTTTTCAATGGGTGGCATCCCCCTCAGTAAATGATGACTGCCAATGAGGTGCCAGCCTGTGAGGTACTAAGGCAGAGATAGTCTCATTCTTCAGAGAGGATACTTCTTAAAGACTCTGTTTTGGAAATATAAACAGTGTCCTCAAATAAATTCAGAAGAATTTTCCAACTCTTTCAATTTAATCTTTATGCTTCTCATTTGGATCTCTGTGGAGATAGATGCCATCTTTCTCATAATCTTCCAGGTACTTGAAAACAAGCAAGTAGCCTCAAAGCTGTACTACACTGTACAACTCAACAGACTAAGACATCTCTAAGATTCCCTCACAGGTAGACTCATTTGGCTTTGTTCTTCAAGTTCTTCAAGTTTTCCTACTTCATTTAAAGCACAAAGGGGTTTCATAAAGTTAAACTAGGGTCCAGTGCTGTGGTTTCTAAATTCATTTTAAAAATTTTATTTGTTATACAAGTTTCATGTATTTCATAAACACAGATTTAGGAACGCAGTGATACTTCTCATCCTACCCTCCTTCCTGCCCTTGCTCTAAACCCTTCTTCCTCCTCCCTCTTCCATTTCCACTCTTAATTTTTACAAAGGTCTACTTTTAGTTTACTTAATTCTTGTAAGGTTAACCCTACATTAAATAAAAGAATTCAACAAAGGGTATGATGAAAAAAAAAAAAAAAAACACTGTTCCTCAACAGAAGAGGAAAGGGCTGTAAAAAATCATTGACTATCAAAACGTCCATTTCACTCTAATACATTACATTTTAGGTACTCTATTAGTTATCTCAAATCAGAGAGACCATATGGTATTTGTCTTTTGGGGAATGGCTTATTTCACTAAGTATAATGGAGTCCAGTTGCATTGATTTTGTTGCAAAAAACAGGATTTTTTTTTAATACAGCTGGGTAGTAATCCATAGTGTATATACACCATAATTTCTTTACCCAGTCATCAGTTGATAGACACCTGGGTTGACTGCACATCTTTGCTACTGTGAATTGAGCTGCAATGAACATGGGGGTACAGACCACTCTTTCATAAGCTGATTTTATTTCCTTTAGGTACATTCCCAGGAGTGGGATGGTTAAGATCATATGGTAGGTCTATATCCAGATTTCTGAGGTATCTCCATACTGTCTTCCACAGTAGCTGCACCAGTTTACATTCCCACCAACAGTGGATTAGGGTACCATTTCCCCGATATCCCCACCAACATTTGTTGTATGCTGATTTCTGTATGAGTCATTCTAAATAGGGTTTGGTGAAACCTCATTGTGGTTTTGATTTACATTTCCTTGATGGTTAGTGATCTTGAACATTTTTTCAAGTGTCTGTTGGCCATCTGAATTTCTTCTCTTAAAAAATACCTGTTCAAGTCCTTTGCCCATTTCTTAACTGGATTGTTTGTTTTGTCGTTGTTGAATTTCTTGAGCTCTTTATAGATTCTGGATGTTAACCCTTTATCAGTTCCATTCTGTTGGTTGCCTCTTCACTTTGCTGAGTGTTTCTTTTGTAGTGTAGAAGCTTCTCAGCTTGATGTAATCCCCTTTGTCAATTTGGGTTTTGATTACCTGTCCTTTGGGGTCT
This sequence comes from Oryctolagus cuniculus, assembly GCF_964237555.1. NCBI lineage: Eukaryota > Metazoa > Chordata > Mammalia > Lagomorpha > Leporidae > Oryctolagus > Oryctolagus cuniculus. Next base: position 98,366,734 of record NC_091441.1, read on the forward strand.
TTGCCAAGAAGTCTTTGCCTGTACCAAGGTCTTGTAGAGTTTCCCCAAAGTTCTCTAGAATTTGATGGTATAAGGTCATCAACATTCCTTTGCTTTTCAATAAAAAGTTATACTTTCATCAAAATATGAAAAATTAAAAACCAGAATTATTTTGGTTGAGTCAGACATAGGGAACTGGGGGATGATGATGGGATGCAGGAATCATACTTACTTACCACCTTCTGTTCCTCAGATACTTCAGTGTACAATTCAAAGGTTCTTTCTAGACTTTCTCCCTCCCTTTTGCTCTCTCAACAAATATTCTATCACTTTTCAGAAACTGAGATATATCTGAGGATACAGAAATATGATTACAAAAACCAAAAATCGCAACACAATGTAAAAACTCTAATTGCACAATAAGGGGCAAACTATTGGGACAAGGGTAGGCTTCCTAAAGGAGGTACTGGAATAGGTTCTTAAAATATTGCTAGGCTTTTGCCATTTTGGAAAGTGTATTTAGGGATGAGGTGAATGAGATTCCAGAAGAGAGAATGCCAAGTGCTTCATGATTCATATCTAGCTTGTCTCAAGGAGAAAGTTTTGAGCATGAATTTAGAGGGCATTGGATAGTTCAATAACTGTCAGCCTTGTCATGCAACACAGTGTGGACTTATGAGGATTCTTCAAACTTAGTTATCATTAGGAACACCTGGCAGCTTAAACTGTAGATACTCCAGATACTCTTGATACTCTAAAACACAGGTAGGATTCTGGAGGGTATCTGAATTTTTACAATGTAGCTAAATTTGTGTTAGGCTTATTAACAAGTTTGAAAAATCCCACTCAAGAGAGGTCCTGAAGCTTTAATCCAAGAAGGAGCAAGATCTTTTTACAAGTACCACTTGGTCTGCAGTGTAGAAGTAAGGTTGGAAACATATTCCAACCAGGCAAGCCATGATGCAGTTTTGGAAAAGCAGTGGACAGATATGGGTTATATTTAAGAGACACAGCTGACCATATTTAGCAGTTGATGGGATGTGGCAGTTTCAGATGAGGAAGATATAAAGTTCAGGAAGGTATGCTAAATTTGAGGTCTCTGAGGGACAAGTAGGTAAGTGGAAAACAAGCACTGAAAATCTAAGGTTGAAGCTCAGAGAAATGATGTTGATGGGAGATAGAGCTCTTATACCTCTCAGCTTGCCATAGCAGCAACAGCAGCCTCATAATGAACATCTTTTGTGTATCAGTAATTGTTTCAAAAAAAATTTTTTTAGCAAACTGCATGTAATCCTCACAATAGGTATTTCATCTCTGAAGAAACTGCAAGTCAGAGGTAAAATTCTTCGCTTGAGAAAGTAAAAGAATTGTGAACTTGAAATCAAAATGTTGGATCAATTTGACTTCAAAGCCCATTCTTATGAAGTAAAAATTGGGGGACAAAGTGTTGGAGGGGAAGATGGGTTCCATGGACAAATACACCTGGGAAATGCTGTAAACCAAATCTTGTGCCAGAGACATACAGGGAGTATCTGTGTACCGCAGTTTCCTAGAGAAGCTGCATAAAGGTAACCTAGCTAGCCCCAGGACCCCTACTGCCCACGTGGAGAGTCCAACTAGTAAGTCTAGGTCAAGCTCCCATTGTACCATTCTGGCAGAACCTATTCTGTTTAAGGTTCATGGCATCCTGCTAAGAAGACTAAGAGCAGACAGGGGTAATGATTTGGCTGATTTGGAACACTCATAAACTCCTGAATTACAAACAATCCCAGAAAACAGATTCTTTACCTATTCTCTAAAGCAAAGGAGACTTAGGAGTAAATCTGTTGTCACATATTCTCAAATAGTTTTAACAGCATTTTTATAATTAAATAACTCCTATTGAGTCTTTACAAATCATGTATTTTTCATGAACATTTAATGAAATGTTAGCTTTACAATCGGTTATACATGGAGCTATAAATAGTTATTTTTAATCTCATGATTTCTGCTTTTCCCAGGATCAGACTCCCAATCCTAATAATAAAAATCATACAGAGGAATGACCACATGTGGGTGAAATGAGTATGAGGCCCTACTAACAGAGCAGCACAGTGGTAAGTCAGTTCAGCCACCTCTAACATTCAGGTCATAGTGTTTCTGAGGAAGGTATGTGCTCACAACAGGAAGCTGGGAGCCGGGAGGAATGACTATCTTCTATGTATTTTGCTAATCATATCTATGAGGACTAAAGAAGACTATTTTCATCCTTCTTAGCTGAAAGCTAAACAGTCTGAAGTATTTATAAAAAAAAAAAGTAGTCGTGATAATTCCTTGATGCCACTAAAACAATGTGAGAATAGCAACTCTTTCTCTTTATTTGGGAACAACTCTTTTGCCTAGTACTTCCAAGATAGCCCCTTGACAACTTTCTAAGAGTAACCCACCCTTAATAGTTCTGAACAAAATCTTCAACAAATAAACAGATAAATAAATTAATGAAGATTGAAGAAACACATTTTATCAAATGCATAGAAGGCTATCCTTCATTCCACTTGATTGTACTTACATAAATATATAACCAAGCACCATCACAGGAAAATAAAGCATTTAAGAGCAAATCACTGCCGGCGCCGCGGCTCACTAGGCTAATCCTCCACCCTGCGGCGCCAGCACACTGGGTTCTAGTCCTGGTCGGGGTGCCGGATTCTGTCCCGGTTGCCCCTCTTCCAGGCCAGCTCTCTGCTGTGGCCAGGGAGTGCAGTGGAGGATGGGCCAAGTCCTTGGGCCCTGCACCCCATGGAAGACCAGGAGAAGCACCTGGCTCCTGCCATCGGATCAGTGCGGTGCGCCGGCCGCAGCGCGCCAGCCGCGGCGGCCATTGGAGGGTGAACCAACGGCAAAGGAAGATCTTTCTCTCTGTCTCTCTCTCTCTCACTGTCCACTCTGCCTGTCAAAAAAAAAAAAAAAAAAACCGAGCAAATCACTTAGGCTGGCACTGTGGCATGGTGGGTAAAGCTGCCACCTGCAGTGCCAGTTTCCCATTTGGGCACCGGTTCGAATCCCATCTGCTCTATTTCTAATCCAGCTCTCTGCTATGGACTGGGAAAGCAGTGGAAGATGGCCCAGGTCCTTGGGCCCCTGCACCCGTGTGGGAAACCAGGAGGAAGCTCCTGCTTCTGGCTTCAGATGGGCCCAGCTCTGGCTGTTGTGGTCATTTGGGGAGTGAACCAGTGTATGGAAGATCTCAAAATCTCTCTCTCTCTCTCTCTCTCTCTCTGCCTCCTCAGCCTTTCAAATAAATGAATAAATCTTTAAAAAAGGGCAAATCACTGATAACATGGTTATTATTTTCCAAAGTAATACGCAATCTGAAAAGATTTAAATAAATGCTAAGAATGTCTGCTCTCTAATATTTAACATCTCTCCAGTTAAAAGACACAGACTAGCTGAATGGATTAAGTAACAAAACCCATCTATTTGCTGCTTACAAGAAACACATCTTTCCAACAAAGATGCATGAAGACTGAAAGTGAAAGGTTGGAAAAAGATATTCCATGCCAACAGAAACCCAAAAAGAGCGGATATAGCCATCTTAAAATCAGACAAAATAAACTTTAACACAAAATCTGTTAGGAGAGACAAAGAGGGGCACTATATAATGATTAAGGGATCAATTCAACAGGAAGATGTAACTATTATAAATGTATATGCACCTAATTATAGGGCACCAGATTATTTAAAAGATATGTTAAGGGACATATAGGGAGACTTAGACTCCAATACAATAGTACTGGGGGACTTCAATACTCCACTCTCAGAAATAGACAGATCAACTGGACAGAAGATCAACAAGGAAACAGCAGATTTAATCGACACTACAGCCCAAATGGATCTAACAGATATCTACAGAACTTTTAATCCTACACTTAAATTTACATTCTTCTTAGCAGTACATGGAACCCACTCTAAGATTGACCACTTACTAGGCCATAAAGCAAGTCTCAGCAAATTCAAAAGAATTACAATCATACCATGCAGCTTCTTAGACAACAGTGGAATGAAGCTGGAAATTAGCAACTCAGGAATCCCTAGAGCATATGCAAACACATGGAGACTGAACAATATGCTACTGTATGAACACTGGGTCATAGAAGAAATCAAAAGAAAAATCCAAGTAAATGATAACAACACAACATAACAAAACTTATGGAATACAGCAAAAGCAGTGTTAAGAGGAAAGTTTATAGCAATAGTTGCCTACATCAAGAAATTGGAAAGGCACCACATAGATGAGCTTTCAATGCATCTCAAGGATCTAGAAAAACTGCAGCAAACCAGACCCAAACTATTGGAAGAGAAGAGAAATAATTAAAATTAGAGAAGAAATCAACAGGATAAAATCCAAAAAAAATTACAAAAGATCAGCCAAACGAAGAGCTTGCTTTTTGAAAAAATAAAAAAAAAATGTATCCCTTTAATTTCTTTTTCTTGCCTAAAGCTCTGGCTAATACTTCCAGAACTATGTTGAATAGCAGTGATGAGAGTGGGCATCCCTGTCTGGTACCAGACCTCAGTGGAAATGCTTCCAACTTTTCCCCAAACAATAGGATGCTGGCCGTGGGTTTTTTCATAAGTTGCTTTGATTGTATTGAGGAATGTTCCTTCTATACCCAGTTTGCTTAGAGTTTTCATCATGAAAGGGTGTTGTATTTTATCAAATGCTTTCTCTGCATCTATTGAGATAATCATATGGTCTTTGTTGATGTATAACTTAATACTTTATCCCTTTTAGTATTTTTTTTGTTCCACTTAATACTATTGGTTGAACTCTTTAATTAACACACAATTATTCTTAGGTGTTTAAATTTAACTGAAAAGTGATCCCTGTTCAATATAAGTGTGGGGATAGAGAAAGAGGAGATGTACAGTTTGGGACATGCTCAATCGGACTTGCCCTAAATGGTAGAGTTAGAAACATGCCAGGGGATTCCAATTCAATCCCATCAAGGTGGCATGTACCAATGCCATCTCACTAGTCCAAGTGATCAGTTTAGTTCACAATTGATCATAATGATAGGACTAAGAGTCAAAGGGATCACATAAACAAGACTAGTGTCTGCTAATGCTAACTGATAGAATTAAAAAGGAGAGAACGATCCAACATGGGAAGAGGGATACACAGCAGACTCATAGAATGGCAGATGTCCTAAACAGCACTCTGGCCTCAGAATCAGCCCTTAAGGCATTCGGATCTGGCTAAAAAGCCCATGAGAGTAATTTGGGATTGGAAAGCCAAGAGACTCTGGTAAAAAACAAACAAAACAAAACAAAACAACAACAACAACAAAAAAAACAACCAACCAACAACCCTAAATGAAAGATCTCTGTGAGTGAGATCCCAGTGGAAAGAACGGGCCATCAAAGAAAGAGGTACCTTTCTCTGAAGGGAGGAGTGAACTTCCACTTTGAATAAGACCTTGTGTAAATAATATCAGAGTCAGCGAACTCAAAAGGCTTCCATAGCCTTGGCAACTCATGGCAAGTGCCTCGGGTGATTAATGACAGCATAAACAAGAGTGTCAATTGTTAAATCAACAACAGGAGTCACTGTGCACTTACTCCCCATGTGGATCTCTGTCCTTAATGTGTTGTACTATATGAATTAATGCTCAAACAGAACTTTATACTTTGTGTTTCTGTGTGGGTGCAAACTGCTGAAATCATTACTTAATATATACTAAATTGATCTTCTGTATATAAAAAGAATTGAAAATGAATCTTGATGTGAATGAAATGGGAGAGGGAGCGGGAGATGGGAGGGTTGAGGGTGGGAGGGAAGTTATGGGAGGGAAAAAGCCACTGTAATGCAAAAATTGTACTTTCAAAATTTATATTTATTAAATAAAAGTTAAGAAAATACTGTCTTATGAGAAAGTACCATGTTTTATAAAAGGGCATAGCAAACATAATGCAATCATAGGTCTTCCTAGTAGGTACTCTACTAATCAGAAAAAGATAACCCCACCCCCAAATCTATTTTTTTTTATCAGAATTTAATTGAAAATAAACGAAACTTTGAAGGAGTGAACATTTCTCCTTACAGGCATCAATGAACAGTACTTCCATATAAGGTAACAAATACAAAGCCACACAAGAAGCCAGGGTTTTGATCAGGACAATAGCAGTTACCAACATGTATACTATACTAATTTACAGTTTATCAACATTTTTCCATAAAGTACCTCATATGATAAAAGGGAACCTCACAGAAATACTCCATGTTTTGCACAGAAAAAAGTCTTCCTGATATTGTTTCATTCCTCCCTCCTTATCTATACTGACAGGTATATGTGCAGTATCTTCTCTGTGCAGAAAAGAGTTAACATGGCTGGTCTGTAAATACTGATTGGAAAGGTCTGCTTGCAAGGTTGGTTGTTGGCTGTCATCTGGGAATTTGGCTCTTGGGGGTATTTCCAAGAGAGTTGTGTGAACAACACTGTTTATGTTGAACACCTTCTTTCATACTGAGCTTGAAATATGGTTCATGCTAAAAAGAGGGTGCCTATACAATAGCTCCCAATAAATCTTGGGCACTGAGTATCTAACAGGCTTCCCAGGCCAGAAATATCATATACATGTTGCTACATTTTCCTTACTGGAAGAGTATGCTCTGTGTGATTCTACATATGAGGGAGAGAGCACAAGGAAGCCTGTGCATGGATTCCTCCAGAGTTCCTGTCTTTCTCCCTTAGTATGCCATGCTAAGTATTGTGCATCCCATTCGATGTCACTGTAATAAATCTTAGCCATGACTAGACATAGTTAGACAACTAAATGAGTCTAATGAATGATCATTAAGGGTGGTCTTGGGGAACTCCATACATCCTTTAAGCCTAGTGTCTTTATCTGTAAAGCAGCAGGGACTGTATCTTCCACATTATTGCAACCCTCAAAGAATCAAGTACAGAGCCATATAGTTTATAGGGCCTTAGTAAATAAAAATCAAACTCACCTAATAAAATCTCCTTGAATTCTAAAATGACTTTCAAAGACAACATAATTAAAACACTGTTGTGGACTGAACAGGACTTGGGTCCCCAAACTCATACAGATGTTTAAACTCCTGTCTTGGGGCCAGTACTGTGGCGTAACAGGTAAAGCTACCACGCAGCAGTGCCGGCATCCCATATGGGCGCTAGTTGAGGTCCCAGTGGCTCCACTTCTGATCCAGCTCTCTGCTGTGGCCTGGGAAAGCAGTGGAAGATGGCCCAAGTCCTTGGGCTCCTGCTTTGGATTGGCACAATTTTAGCCGCTGTGGCCAGTTGGGGAGTGAAACAGCGGATCGAAGACCTCATTCTGCCTCTCCTCTCTGTGTGTAACTCTTTCAAATAAATAAATAAATCTTAAAAAAATAAACTCCAGTCTTAAATTAACAGTGGCTGAATGCTAATGGCTGATGGATTAGAGTGGAGACTTGATCTAATTATAGCAGCTAGGAAGTGGGCCTCCTGGGATGTCTAGGTCATTGAAGGCGTGCTCTCAAAAGTTAGTTCTCAAGTGAAGGTTGATTATTCAAGCCAACTGCACTAACAAGAGGGTTGATTATTCAAGCTAAGTTTACCCTACCTTCTCTGCATCCCAACCCATTATGAGATTAATCTTTTGCACCCACTCAACCACTGACAGGCTGTACCCAAGATGACCTATTAAGGGGTGATGTCAGAATTGCAATACAAATGTGATTAAAACCCCAGGCAGGGGGCCAGCACTGTGGCATAGAGGATAAAGCCACTGCCTGTAGTGCTGGCATCGCATATGGGTGCCAGTTCGAGTCCCAGCTATTCCACTTCTGATCAGCTCTCTGGTACGGCCTAGGAAAGCAGTAGAAGATGGCCCAAGTCCTTGGGCCCCTGCACCTGCATGGGAGACCTGAAAGAAGCTCCTGGCTCCTGGCTTCCGATTGGCCCAGCTTTGGCCATTGCAGCCAGTTGGGGAGTGAACCAGCAGATGGAAGACCTCTCTCTCTGTCTATCTGTAACTCTTCCAAATAAATAAATAAATCCTAAAAAAAAAGTTTTGGTATATATACACACCATGGAATACTATTCAGTCATAAAAAAGAATGAAATCCTGTCTTTCTCAACAAAATGCATGTAACCAGAAACCATTATACTCAGTGAAATAAGCCAGTCCCCAAAAGACAAAATCCATGTTTTCCCTGATTTGTGGTTAGTAAAAGTACCAAAAATGCAATGTAAAGAAGTGAAATTGACAGTCTGAGCTTCAATGATTGCTTACATCCTTTGTCTCTACTATTGAGGAACAGTGTTTTTTTCTTCACATTATTTGTTGGATTCATTACATAGTGTATGGTTAATTATATGAATAAACTGAAGGTAGAACACTGCAGAAATTAATAAAGAGAATAGGAGGGAAAGGAGAAGAAAGGGTGGGAATGGGGGCAGGAGGGAGAAAATGGTGGGAAGTATCACTGTATTCCTAAATCTATGTATATGAAATACATGAAATTTATATACCTTAAATAAAATTTTAAAAAATTATAAAATTAAAAACCTGTAAAAAATGCTCTCCCTTTTTCTACCCAAGAACTTTCTTTTTAAATTTGTCAGTGCATATACTTTGTATTTGAAATTCAAAATTTCCCTTTTTCTCTCATCATTTAACTTCACCTAACAAATCATAATTGTGAACTCCTGGTTCCCACACACTATAAAGGATCTACCTACCTAATCTCAACACTACCTCTCACTTGTGCTATTTTTCCACAGTATCTTTTGATTTTTGGTATTCCCAAAAACAGCCATATAGCTTGCTCCCTGGAACCAGATTTCCAATCTCTCCAAGTCTCCAGTCTAACAGAACATCTTTGAAAATACAAATCCTGATGCACTGATTAATCTGTTGACAAGAATTCCTTCACTTCTTTCACATTCTTTAACTTCTATGTGAAGATTCAAGCATCCAGTTTTAAAAATTTACTGTGTCTTGAGATGATCTTTAATGTTGAGATGAACCACAAGTGTAGATTTGTGAAGGCAGAGAAGATAATCCCTGCTCTGGGAAGAAATGTCTCTGGTTCTGACAGAAACACCTCCAATCACTAGAGAACTCAGTCCCAGAGACCTTCTAAGAGTTCGACTCCAGAGGCATCAGAAACAGGCCTTACTGTTAAGCTCTTCCTCCAAGTACCAGATTTCCAGAGAAATCAAATCAGCTGAAATCTCCCCCAGCTAAAAATATTCTAACAACAAAAAGACTTTTTGGAAAGAAACACAAGCAATACAGCAAACTTCTATTCTGTATTTTGTTTGATGTCTTCATATTTATCTTCATCCACTACTCTGGAATAGCTTAAAGCATACTATGCAAATCTGAGATTTAGAGAAGTTGATGCTGGGAATAGGAACATGTGTGTGTGCCTGCTTGGATTACTCTGCCTGTGGCTTTAGTCTTGAGGTAGAAGTACAAAAGGGGGAAAGGACAGAATGCCTAAATTGAATTCAGACAGATTCAAAGTTATTTTCATAACTACAGACATCACACTGGAATTGCATTTTTAGAGTTTTTAAAAAGCCATTCACTCACTTGATAAATGTTACCAGTTCACTACAAGCTCTGTAACATTTTTTGCATGCACAAATAATATTCTAGGGAGAAAAAACTGAGGGAGGAATAACTGTGTACATATTGTGTCAATTTTTTAGTTTTCAGTTAAAGTTGGAAAACCTTGTTCAAAGGTTAGCCACTGCTTTATTTGCAAAGGATTTTCATTCTACTACAAGGTAACAACTGTTTTCTTTTCCAATGTCTTCTACACTTTAGCAATTTCCTAAGAAAGATTAAGTTAGCCATTGCTTTGTTGAGCTAATTCATTTTCTGTTGTTGAGTTAACTTCATTTCCATAACTTTTGGATTATGGTGGACTCGGTAATGGTTATACTGGAGACTTTGGGTTCTGTTATGTTCTGGAGAAGGATTTTTTTTTTAAACAGGGCATTAACTTGGATAGACTTATTAATCTGTAATCTATTTTTCCTGTGGTACATAGCAGGTCACATCACAATGTTTTACAGGCAGAGTGGACAGTGAGAGAGAGACAAAGAAAAAGGTCTTCCTTTTGCCGTTGGTTCACCCTCCAATGGCTGCCGCAGCTGGCGCGCTGCAGCCGGCGCACCATGCTGATCCGGCAGGAGCCAGGTGCTTCTCCTGGTCTCCCATGGGGTGCAGGGTCCAAGGACTTGGGCCATCCTCCTCTGCACTCCCGGGCCACAGCAGAGAGCTGGCCTGGAAGAGGGGCAACCGGGACAGAATCCGTTGCCCTGACTGGGACTAGAACCTGGTGTGCCGGCGCTGCAAGGCAGAGGATTAGCCTATTGAGCCACGGCGCCGGCTCTATTTTTTCTTTTGTTACTCATGTTTTTGGTATCATATCTAAAAATCTATCACCAAGTTAAAGTCTGTGAATATTTATTCTTATGTTTTAAGAGTTTAGTTTGCGCCTGGCATTGTGGTTTAGCAGGTTAACCCTCCACCTGTGATGCTGGCATCCCATATGGGCACCAGTTTGAGACCCAGCTGCTCAACTTCCAATCCATCTCCTTGTTAATGCACCTGGGAAAGCAGTGGAAGATGGTCCAAGTGCTTGGACTTCCTGTACCCACAGAGGCGACCTGCAAGAAGCTCTGGGCTCCTGGCTTTGGCCCAGCCCAGCCCTTGCCATTGTGGCCATTTGGGAAGTTAACCAGTGGATGAGATTTCTCTTGTTCTGTCTCTCTTCCTCTCTCTGTAACTCTGCCTTTTAAAGATATTAAAAAAATCATAAAAAAAAGAAATGCTGTTTTAAAAAAAGAGTTTTGGTTTTAGTTCTTACATTCAGATATTTGATATATTTTTAATTAATTTTTGCATTTGGTGTTGTCATTTGCATTGATGAAGGTAGTTTTACTGTATATAGAACTAATAGTTGACATTTTTCTTTTTAATCATTGAGTATATCATTACATTTGCTATGTCTTCCATCACTTCTGGTAAGTCAGCCATTAATTGTATTTTTCTCCTACATGACAGGCCATTTTCTCTTACTGTTTTCAAGACCTTGCCTTTGACTATGACAGGTTAAAGACTGACTATTTTTGTATTTATCCCACTTAAGGTTCATTGACTTTCTTGGATATATGCTTTTCAACAAATTTTGAAAGTTTTTAGTCATTACTTCTAAAAATATTTTCTTCTATCCTTTCTCTTTTCCTTCTTTTTCTGGCTGTGGATTTCTAGATTTGTCCTCCTAGGCCTATGAGTTGTTCTCTAGCTTCTGTTTTCAGATTAAACACTTACTGAGTTCTTCCTGTTCAAGAAGCTTTGAATAGTTAAATACGGATAAGAAACAAACTCAGGCCCTGGAGTTTATTGTCAACATACTTTCTTACTGCTAAGAAACAATCTCAGGCCCTGGAGTTTATTGTCAACATACTTTCTTACTGCTAATAGCCTCTCTTTTTTTTCCTTTATACATGCATCATTGTTCTTATTGTTTCTGACTCAAGCCTTTGCTTTTTGAAATTTTTTTCATATTTGACTCTTTTCTTCTTGAACTTTTAATAAAATCCAAAATTCTTCAATGGCTATAAGGTCCTATATATTCTGGCTCTTGCTCATTTCTTCGATTACCTTGTTATACCCTCTCCTGTAGATCACTACATTCCAGCTACACTGATCTCTCATTTCTTTAAATGTACCAAGTTTTGTTTGCCTATAGACTTTTTCTCAACCAACTTATCCCATTTTTTTTCTTACCCTTACTTTAAGCCTTAGCTTGAATGCCAGAAGACCTTTCCTTCACTCCAATTAAAATAAGAACTTCAAAGCACCATATATATTTTCCTTAACAATACTTACCACAATTTTTAAACTACATATTTATTATGGTCATGCGTTTAATATTGGTGGGGCTGCCCTCAGACAGTATATCATCAGTCTTTTTCTCTGTGGATGCTGTTTCTCACATGCAACAAGCCAGGGCTTCCTGCACTCCTAGGCTGGGCGTCTCTGCTGCATTTGTTCTGTTCTGTATTTTGCATATGTCTTTACTCTGGCATTGAATACATGCATCCTTTTCTTTCCCTGAGTGGTGACAGCCAAGATTTGATTTTGAGCTTCCACATGGAATAAGCACAGTGGGGAAAAAGAGGCTACACATGGTTAAGATGACTTCAGAGTACACAGGGACCAAACTCCCTGATAATAAGACCAAGTTACCTTATCTTGCTTCTCCTCTTACCATCCTAATATATCTCAACCTCACCTCAACTAACTCTTACCTGATCTGCTTGCCTTCTCTCATATCATATAAGGAAAAGAAGACATCAGTATCTTCCCCAATGGTATTGTAGGTAAAACTCTTCAGGCTAAAGAAGAAGTGATGTGGCACTGGCATCCGACAGGTCTCTCCATGACGTGGGCGCATTGTATCTACCTAATGAGAAGGCAAAAAAAAGTGATTTCTATTTTATTCCTTATGCTAATCACTAAAAATTGAAACTAAATTACTAACTGTTCACATTGCTAAGGGGATATTTAAGAGGGAGGTTGAGGATGTTTTCTCGTCATTGATAGAAGACTTGGGCCAAGGTAGACAATTAACTAGCTGAGAGAAGGAAACAGTGAAGGAGATATGGGGGAGTAATTCCAACTTAGACATGAATGCAAAAGCCCCATCAGGTCACAAATATATACAACATAATGGGAACCATTTTCAAAGCCATTTCTTAGAGATGTTGTTATGACCCTGATGCACCTGAATTACACTGCTAGAGGGTAATATTATTCTAAATAATATTTTCATTTTAGTTTCAGTTCTTTTAACTGGACTATGTAAGTGCACAGAGGAGTAGAGATTGGCTTCATCTGCTTTGAAATTGAGGCTCCTTAAAGGAAAGGTATCATATAATCAAGAGTCACCTACTGTATCCTAGTGGTGATCTCTTCAAAGAACAGTTGACAGAAAAACTATGAGGCATGAGTAAGCTGCTTACCTGAGATGTACTCTGCTGTACACTCTGCCGGCTAGACAAATGCTATGGAAAGAAAGGAAGAAAACTTCACTCTATGGGAAGGAATTGATTTTATTAAGCACCTTCTACAGGTTAGGCAGTCTGCTATATATTTTATATTCATGATCTCATTTAGTTCTGATAATTATGTTTGACAAGTGTTATATTAGAGGGAGGCAAATAAGGAAGTGATTTGCTGAAGGACACATAGCAGGAAGGTGGCAAAGCATGAATTCAAGTACTGGTCTCTCTAGCTTTAAATACCAAGTCACATATGGGTAACTAGCATTGGATTTTTTGCTTTGGGACTGCCCTTTCCACACATTATTCTTTCTAAGCTGCCTGATCCAATTTCTTCAGGCTTTCCATACTAGAGGCTCTTTAACAAAAAGAGCTCCCTTCCAAACATTTCTCCAAGAGGCTGTTCATTCACCACTAGTAGAAAAAAGATTCCAATTCCAGCTATGCCACTCATAGGCTATGAAACTTCAGACAAATCACTTAATACCGGCTGGCACTGTGGCTCACTTGGCTAATCCTCCGCTTGTGGCACCAGCACCCCAGGTTCTAGTCCCGGTGGGGTGCTGGATTCTGTACTGGTTGCTCCTTTTCCAGTCCAGCTCTCTGCTGTGGCCCGGGAAAGCAGTGGAGGATGGCCCAGGTCTTTGGGCCTGCACCTGCGTGGGAGACCAGGAGGAAGCACCTGGCTCCTGGCTTGGGATCCGCGCAGTGCAACGGCCACAATGCACCGGCTGTAGCAGCTACTTGGGGGGTGAACCAACGGAAAAGGAAGACCTTTCTCTGTCTCTCTCTCTCTCTCACTGTCTAACTTTGCCTGTCCAAAAAAAAAAAAAAAAAAAAAAATCACTTAATACATCCAAGAAACATTTTTCTCAACTGTAAAATTGAGATAGTAACCTGAATTCCTTAACGAGGTTGCTGTGAGGCTCAAATTACAACATTAGAATTAGTATGATTTAGCAATTAGGAACCTATGTGTAGAAGCACAGTAACGTAAAACTTAAAAAGAAACAATATGAAAAGAAAGACTAGGGAAGGTGGAAGCGTGGATGGAAGGGAGGGTAGGGTGAAAAGTATCACTATGCTCCTAAGTCTATGTATATGAAATACATGAAATCTGTTTACCATAAACAAAAACATCGAAAACAAAACAGAAGAAGTGAGGATATCAGGTTTCAGATCTTGACTCATAGTTACTAACTATGTATTTCCTCATCTGTAAAGTGAGGAAAAAATTTATACCTAACTCAATCTAATAGGATTTTTTGCAAATTAACCAAATAATACCTATAAGTAGCTGATACTTGTTATCTATAATTGTTATTTTGTTACTATAATTGGTATATTTTTGTACACATTTAGTTTTATTGTAACAAAGTAACTTATACACTTTTAACTTTTTTTAAAAAAATTTACTTATTTATTTGAAAGTCAGAGTTACACAGAGAGAGAAGGTGAGGCAGAGAGAGAGAGAGAGAGGGAGGGAGGGAGGGAGGGAGAGGGAGAGGGGAAGGTCTTCCATCTGCTGGTTCACTCCCCAGTTGGCAACAACAGCCAGAGCAGAGGCATTACCCATTACACCACAGCGCCAGCCCCACTTTTAACTTTAAAACTGAGCATCATCTTTCTTTTCCAGTGAAACGAAAAGAATTTTTAAAATAAACAGGAATAAAATTACAATAGAGAATGTCAGTTCCAAATAAGATCCTACAGGTTCTGCTGATTCTCCCATTGAGTACCAGGACTCAAGTCATCATTAGGATAGAATTTTATTTTTAAAAGTGTCATCTTAAACTGCAAGGATGTCCACTGAACATCACAATTAAACATGGCAAAGGAGAAGCCATGCTGTCAAAATGTCCACTTAACCCAAGCAAATATTTCAAACCCTCCCCTTGCTGACCTTCAATAACCCTATTTTTTAAAGATTTTTCCCCCTTTTTTTGAACAAGAAAAAGTAGACAGATACGTGTTGGTAAATGCTAACTAACTGTATTCACATAGAGACACAGTGTAATCTCTGAGCCCAATATATAGAGAAAGGACAAAAGCCAGAATTCTGCGCACTACTACACATAGGCCTAGCACCCTTCAGCTTCCAGCACAGTGAAGGGAGTGGAAGGTTTTCTTTTTCCCACAGAACACGGTGGTGTTGATTCCATACAGTTTTTGTTGAGACAAGAAGGGACAAAAATGAATTTGGAACAGAAAGGGGTAGAGATTCTTTTCCCATTCTATTCTGCTTTAGATATTTTCCCCACAATAAGATAAAAATCATGGGCTGGAGAAAAGAGAACTTAAAAACAGGGAGAATGAGCACAAGAGAAAAAAAAAAACATAAAAATAAGAAAACAGCAATTGCTCCCAGGGACTGGAGAAAATAAAAAAAAAAAAGTTGGAATGCATCAATGTTTTCTATTAGTTATCTTCTCCTTCATCCACATCTCCTTCTCCTCCATCATCATCTTCATCTTCTTCCCCCTCATCTTCAGCCCTTTCATCAATGTCTTCCAATCCTTCCTCATTATCATGCTCTTCTCCTTCCCCTTCATCATCCATAGCAGGAATCAAGTAGTATTGCAATGAATTCGGCCAAATATCATCTTTGAAGACCTCGCCTAACTCCTCCGCACCTGGATCAGAATGGTCAGTAAACAAGGTGAAGAAGCTCTGGTTCCTCACGCTGCCTCTTTCTGCTGGCTTTGTTCTCCATTTGATGCCAATGTTTCCTCAAATCCTTTCCAAATTTCCATTTCAGTGGATTTTGAAGATGGATCGCTACTCTCATTCAGATCAAATTCTTTGGAGAGAATTTTATTTCTGAAATAAGGATTTTCATCTATTCTGTAACCTGATCTAGTATCTTCAAATTCTGTCACTTCAGCGCTGGTCAGATAATGCAGCGCCTCTTCATCCTCATCCCCAAGCAGCACAGATACTTGAGATGGCTGACAAACATTGTTACCCAAAAATCTGCGATTCTGGCGATCAGTTCTGACCTCTCGTGAAAAAATGGTTGGCGGAGTTTGTTATATTTCTATTTTACTTTCAAAACCTCCTTATTGGCTTGTTCATTAAGTCCATTTCATTTTGTATTTCATCAATATGTTCAATTGTTTCTTCCTGTTCTTTTTGTAAGGTCTCGACAGCCCCGTTGTGGTTGGAGTTGAGCTGCTTTTCACTGACTTTGGCCACTGGCACAGGGAGAGAAGGGAAGGCAGGGGGGTGAGCAGGTGGCTTCCTCTTAAGCCACAAGCGCTCAGTCTGGCCGCCTCTTCCAGGCGCTGCTGGCTTGCACTGCCCTCGTGGCCTGACTACGAGGACGAGGGCAGGGCTGGGGGCTGCACGCAGGGCCCAACTGGGGCTCCTGCTTGCGGAGGGGAGGAGAGGGAAGGGCAGGCGGGCGGGTGGGCAGGCAGCTAGGCTCCCTCACTCGCTCTCCAGCTTGCTGCTCACTCTCCTGGAAGCGCCTCCTCCTCCACCTCCTCTTCAGTGTACTTCTTTAAAATTAGTTTTCATACAAAAATAATTCATATTTAGCAGTAAAGCCTGGGAGAGAGAATGGTAAAGTCATAAACATCTTTAGAGGCATCAAATTTGGGGGAAAGTTTCTGGTTTAGTCTGAAAGCACACCATGTTGACAGAGGCGAGCAAGACTATTAGCATTTTGGAAACTTTTTCATGGCACTATGAGGAAGAACCATTACATATATATACACATATATATACACACACACACATATATACACACATACACACATATATACACACACTATATTCCACGAACAAATAGAAGCAGCTCTATGCTTCCAACCATTAGGTAATATCGAAGAGGAAATGTTAATTACCCCCCCCCCCTTTTTTTTTTTTTTTTGACAGACAGAGTGGATAGTGAGAGAGAGACAGAGAGAAAGGTCTGCATTTGCCGTTGATTCACCCTCCAATAGCCGCCATGGGGCGCGTGCTGTGGCCGGCGCACCGCGCTGATCCAAAGGCAGGAGCCAGGTGCTCTCCTGGTCTCCCATGGGGTGCAGGGCCCAAGTACTTGGGCCATCCTCCACTGCACTCCCAGGCCATAGCAGAGAGCTGGCCTGGAAGAGGGGCAACCGGGACAGAATCCGGCGCCCCGACTGGGACTAGAACCCTGGGTGCCAGCGCCGCTAGGTGGAGGATTAGCCTATTGAGCCGCGGTGCCGGCCAATTACCCCTTCTGAACAGAGCACATTATATACATATATGAAATGTCATACTGCAGCCCACAAATATGTATAGTTATTGTTCACAAAATTAAAAATACATAAATTAAGAAATGCATACACTACATTATTGCATCTGCCATTTTTTTTTCTCAATAGAGAGCTAGTTTCAGCCCTTTTAAGGCTCTAGTCCATTTGGTTTACAGAAGAAGGTCAATATAGGAAAACTATGCATCTTTGGGCATAGTATTCAACTAAATAATAAAATTAATTTTCTGGGACCAGTGTTGTGGCACAACAGGTTTTGCTACTGCCCACTATGCTGCTATCCCATAGGGTGCTGGTTCAAGTCTTGGCTGTTTCACTTCTGATCCATCTCCCTGCTAATGCACTTGGGAAAGCAGCAGAAGATGGCCTAACTTCTTAGGTCCTTGTATCCACTTCTTAGATCCTTGTATCCACATAGGAGACTTGGATGGAGTTCCAAGTTCCTGGCTTTGGCCTGGCCCAGCCACTGCAACCATTTGGGGAGTGAACTGGCAGTAAAATACCTCTCTTCTCTTTCTGTCTCTCCTTCTCTTTGTAACTCTGCCTTTCAAATACATAAATCTTTTAAAAATTAATTTTATGCTATATATGTTTGGAATTGTGTTAAGTATTGTGAGACTTATAAGGAAATATAAAGCATCTTTAGTCAGGATCATCAACAGATTAATGTCGGATTATTAGCAAATAATCTAATCAGTTGATTTATTCCTAATGTGTTAAGTACCAACACTGTACTATTCAAAAGGTTAATTAGCAACAGAAGACAACTGACCTACAAAGTTCCCGATACATGCTAATGGAGAAAGATAACAGTGAAGTAGGTCATTATAATATGAGTATTCTAGTCACAATGTGGAAGCTCATATTATGAAAGGAGGAAATTAAAATCAACACTACCAGTGTTGTGGCACAGTGGTTTAAGCTGCACTTGGGATGCTTGTATCCCACATTGGAGTGCTGGCTACAGTCTCTGTTAATCTTCCAACCCAGCTCCCTGCTAATGTGCCAGGGAGGCAGCAGATGATGGCTCAAGAACTTAAGTCTTTGCCACACATGGGAGATAGATGGAATATTGGCTGCTGGATTCAGCTTAGGCTATCCTTGGCTATTTTGTCTTTTGGGGAATAAACCAGCAGAGAGAAGGTCGCTCGCTCTCTTGCTCACTCTCTCTCTCCATTTCAAATAAATACAAATCTTGAAAAAATATCAGCACAAATACTTTGCTACTGTTCATTCGTATGCCTTATATTTTGGGCAGTACCAATTCTGTATTGCTGAAAGTGGGTTTTGATTGGTTATTATGCAGAGGCAAGAATTAAGAAGCACTAAAAGTTCCATTTTATTGTCATCATAAAGAATTTTTAAAATACTACTGTGTATTTAAAGAGATTTTTATTAATCATTATCACTCAACACTTGCACTTGGGCTTGACTTTTTTTTTAATGAAAAAGAAAATGCTCTAAATCAAAGTTAAAATATGAGCCTATTCATAATTTTTTTTCTTTTTTTCTTTTCTTTTTTTCTTTTTCTTTTTTTTTTTTTTTTTTTTTTTTGACAGGCAGAGTGGACAGTGAGAGAGAGAGACAGAGAGAAAGGTCTTCCTTTTGCCGTTGGTTCACCCTCCAATGGCCGCCATGGCCGGCGCGCTGCAGCCGGCGCACCGCGCTGATCCGATGGCAGGAGCCAGCTATTTATCCTGGTCTCCCATGGGGTGCAGGGCCATCCTCCACTGCACTCGCTGGCCACAGCAGAGAGCTGGCCTGGAAGAGGGGCAACCGGGACAGAATCCGGCGCCCCGACCGGGACTAGAACCCGGAGTGCCGGCACCGCAGGCGGAGGATTAGCCTAGTGAGCCGCGGCGCCGGCCTATAAATTTTTTTTTAAAAACATACAACAAGGAGTATTATTATAATCAGAAAGTTTAACATTTAGTCTTTGCAATCTCAAGTAACATTTAAATATTAATGCAAAAGGTTCTAAAAGGATATTCTTTTGGACTGATGATAACTAAGATTTAATCCAAATATTTCATGTATGTTTCTATTTAAAAAATTTCCATTTATTTTTATTTATCTGAAAGGCAGGGAGACAGAGAAAGATAGCAGACAGAGATAGTCCACTACTGGTTCACTCCCCAAATGCCAGACAATAGCTGGGACTAAGCTAGGCAGAGGCCAGAAGCCTGACACTCCATGCAGGTCTCCCAGGAAGATGGCCAGGACCCATCTTGAGCCATTACTACTGCTTCCCAGGGTGCACATTAGCAGAACCTGGAATTGGATGTTGAGCCTCAGATCAAACCCAGGTCCTTTGATACGGGCTGCTGGTATCCCAAACAACTTTTTAAGTGCTACACCAAATGCCTGTCCTTATTGTACATTTCTTAATGTAATTTAACACAAACATTTTAAATGGTTTTTAATAAACTGCAGACTCTCATAATCAGTTTTCCTTCATCATATATAATTCTTTCTAATAAGGAAACACATTGGCTAAAAAAATTACAGCAAAATAAAAAGGTTTGAAATTTAAGCTTTTTGTTAAATCAATAATCTTAGTAAAAACAAATAAAAGCAATTTAAGCACCCAGTTGAAAAAGTTAAATAGCCCTAAAAATCTTGCAATAAGTATTAGTCCTTTGCCCACCCTCTTCTGTTCCCCAGAGAAAAGTACTTTCAACTCTACTGTTTTTTCCCCTAGAATTTATCAAACATTTCTAAGTGTCATATTTATACTGCTCTAATTTTATAATTATCAATTGGCACAGTTACAGAGAAAAGAGGGAGAGGCAGAGATCTTTCCATTGGCTGGTTCACTCCCCAAATGGCTGCTACAGCTGGAACAGGGTCAAGCTGATGCCAGGAGTTTCTTCCTGGTCTTCCATTGGGTGCAGGGGCCCAAGCACTTGGGCCATCTTCCACTGCTTTCCCAGGCACATTAACAAGGAGCTAGACTGGAAGTGGAGAGCCAGGACTCAAACTCGTGCCCAGATTGGGTGCTGGTGGTGCAGGCCCTGGTTTTATAGGCTATGTCATAACATCAGCCTCTGGTTTTTTTTATTATTACAGCTCAGGATTTTTTTTTTTTTTTTTTTTTTTTTGACATGCAGAGTTAGAAGTGAGACAGACAGAAAGGTCTTCCTTTTTCTGTTGGTTCACCCCCGAAATGGCCACCACAGCCGGTGCGCTGCGGCCGGCGCAGTGTGCCGATCTGAAGCCAGGAGCCAGGTGCTTCCTCCTGGTCTCCCATGCGGGTGCAGGGCCCAAGCACTTGGGCCATCCTCCACTGCACTCCCGGGCTACAGTAGAGAGCTGGACTGGAAGAGGAGCAACCGAAACAGAACCAGCACCCCGAGTGGGACTAAAACCCGGGGTGCTGGCGCCACAGGCAGAGGATTAGCCAAGTGAGCCGCGGTGCCAGCCACAGCTCAGGATTTTAATTTTTGTTTACATCTTCTTCCCTTCACCCATCTTCCTAGTATCTCAAGACTTGTTTAAAAACTATTGTTTATTGAACTGCAACTTTCAAATATTGCTCACAGTTGAGTCAAATCATATACTTCAATTACATTTCTTCTCCTACTTTTGTCTTTGAAATACTTTGTAATACAGTGATCCCTTGGCATTTGCTGAGGATTGGTTCCAGGGACCAACCACAGACACCAATTCCATGGATGCTCAAATACCTTATATAAAACAGTATTTGCATATTACCTACACACATTCTTTAAATCCTCTTTAGATCATTTATAATACCTAATACAATGTAAATGCTATGTAAATAGGTGTAACACTGTATTGTTTAGGCAATAATGACAAGAATTTTTTCAAAACATTTTTGATCTGTGGTTGGTTCAATCAGCAAATATGGAATCTGAATATATAGGGCTGACTAAATAGGCTTTTTCCCCTATGCCCTCCAGGAACTCTATAGAGTACCTTTCAACAGCATTTTCCAAATGGTGAAAACTGTCAGATATTTCATGAAGACATTTTCTCCTATAGATACTCTTTCTGGCTACCCTCTTTCTTCCTTTTTCATTTAATCTGGACAGTTCTCAACAGTTACTCTGTAGACAAACTGAATCACTGTCAGCCTAGGACTACTCTGCTGTTAACCTGAGTACTCTTTGTACCACTCATTTGTGTCAATCTGTTTCCTTGACTGTACACAGTAACACCTTTTAGTATACTCCTTCATCTTAAGGAATAACTTATTTATCAGTAGTATCTTTGATATGAGATAAGGCAGGTGGCTGGATGAGGGTCATGAGCTGAAAGCCACACCTCCTTGGCCTAATGTAATCTTATCTACCCTCCTGTTAAAAACATGACCCCTTCCACAGGATGTACTTCCCCTGGGGGCAGTACCATGTAATCACTTCCCTTTCTATGCTCATCAGAAGCCTGGTAAAGGGAAATGTGCTCTCTCTCTCCTCATGGATCCAGAGCGAGCAGGGTATGGAAATCTTTCTTTTCCATTCCTGGCCCACTCTGCCTGAACAATGGCCATGTAAGTGTGTGTTTTCCTCACCTTGTAAATAAACTTTATCACTTTGCATGTTGTGTCTGTGACTGTACTTAGAATGCTTCTCTAAGTACGAGGCAGGAACATAGAATAGAAAGTTAGGTCCAACCTAGTTCACAACATTGTGAAAAAAGCACTAAGAAGGGGTATCCAAGATGGCTGAGCAGGGTATGTCTACATTAACTTAAATTGTTCTGAAATATGAAAAGAATAAGGACTGTATTTCCAGGGGACTGAATGATGGAAAATCTTGGGAAGAAGTGAAAAAACAAAACCACCCAGTTGCCCCTCTTCCAGGCCAGCTCTCTGCTGTGGCCCGGGAGTGCAGTGGAGGATGGCCCAAGTCCTTGGGCCCTGCACCCACATGGGAGACCAGGAGAAGCACCTGGCTCCTGGCTTCGGATCAGCACTGTGCACCGGGCAAAGCGGCCATTGGAGGGTGAACCAACGGTAAAGGAAGACCTTTCTCTCTGTCTCTCTCTCTCTCACTGTCCACTCTGCCTGTCCAAAAAAAAAAAAAAAAAAAAAAAACCAGTGAAGACTCCATGGGATAAGAGAAGTCAGAGACACGCTGCAGCCAGCTGTGGGCCACCATCTTACCACACCAAGGTAGGAAGACATTGCTGCATGCCTCACCACTTGCGGTTTTAGTGGACAGGGAATTCCACAGTTACTCACTGACTTTTACTGCAGCCTAGAGAGTTGACAGGGGTCTGAATGACTGCTAGGCTTGGAGCAGGGAAGCCACCTTGCTTCATCCCCCTCCCTGACCCATGCAGAGCACAGTGAACACCCATGTAGCTCACCCGTTTTGCTCCTACCAGCATCACAGTCAGAGGCAAGGTAATGTGTGGGACAAAGGACAGATCCCTTCCATCCTGCAACTATGGGAGTTTTTGGACTTTAGCCCCAGAACCATGCTCAGGCACTCTACATGAGCTGGGGGAATTCACCTTAGCTTCTGGGAGCTAACACCAGAAACAACCTGTAAGCAACTACCACCCTTGGAGATCTTGGTAATAACTCTACCATATCCCACAACATTAGGGATATAGCAACTTGTTCTAAATTTCTTGGTGCCACTGGAATCTACTTGGTGGACATAAGATAAAAATATCTTTATTCCACCTCTCTGGGCTCATACCCTCCTATATACCCTGTAGTCACCAAGTAGGATTTGAACAGGTTCAACTGACATTCCCCAGTCCTAGGATTATGGCTGTTATATTAGAAGTCACAGAACCACTTGGACTCTCTTAGCAGGACATGAAGAAGTGTTCATCTGTATTACATAGTCCTAGGTCCTCAGCAATTGGTGCCACAAGCCCCAGCATCACTCAGGCTTGCCGGTAGGACAAGGGGGCAGCTACTCTTGTCTCTCTCAGCACCAAGAAAGAGGCCCTGGTTATCACATTTGCCAGAGAAACTGAAACTATGCTCTCTGTGGACCAAAGATGCACATTCAAGGAAACTCTTACTCATCTCAAAGCTACATTTCTGTCCCTATGAACTGCAGCAAACTAGACTACTGGGTCACTTACAGACACAGCTGACACTGATTAAGACAAAAGAAATCACTCAGAGACTACAAAGAGACTACACTCCTGGGATCATTAGAACCAAAGCCAAAGCAAGAAGCCAAGTGATACCCTGCATTCCAGCTAAACCATAAACTATTTTTTTCCCAATAAAACCTACTTTATAAGGAAGAAGGGCCAAAGTGTCCTACATAGGGACACAGGAGATTTGAAGAAGCAAGGTAGCACAACGCCTCCAAAAGAACACAACAATCCTCCAAAATTAGAAGAATAAGGGGGGAAAGCTCACTATGTTACTAAATCTGTATATATGAGATATATGAAACCTGTATAACTTAAATAAAACTAAATTTTAAAAAGTCATCCTCCTATAGCTTTAATGATCTGTGATTACTTTAAAATTTATTGTATATGGGTGAAATGGTCATTCTTCCACTCAATTACTGTTTATAGCCATTGTCTATATTCCCACTAAACTAGGATGTTTTTGCATTTTATTTGTAAACTTATTCAGTAAAGTATTAAGGCCTTTAACTGCAATATAAATTTAAAATATGTTATCTCAAAAAAAAATCAGAGAAGGAAGGAAGATGGGAAAAAGAGGGGGGAGGCAGGAAAGGAGGGAGGAAGGGAGTGTTATTATGTTCCTAGAATTTTATCTACATAACACATTGAATCTGTTAAAAACTAATTAAAATTTCAAAAATTTAATAAAGAAAAGAGAATTTTTGTAGTTTTAGACTTTGAATGATCAAACCTCTCTTTATGCTACTTACAACTTAACTCATAGTGCTGCTGAGTAAATATAGAATTCTAGGCTGAATTTTATTTTCTATCAGAATTTTAAAGCAATACTCTCATATCTTCTGTTTTTTAGTGATTCTATTACAAAGCCAAATATTATTCTTTTTTTTTTTTTTTTTTTTTTTTTTTTTGGCAGGCAGAGTGAACAGTGAGAGAGAGAGAGAGACAGAAAGGTCTTCCTTTTCTGTTGGTTCATCCCCCAATGGCCGCTGCGGCCGGCACACCACGCTGATCCGAAGCCAGGAGCTAGGTGCTTCTCCTGGTCTCCCATGCCGGTGCAGGGCCCAAGCACTTGGACCATCCTCCACTGCACTCCCGGCTCACAGCAGACAGCTGGACAGGAAGAGGAGGGACTGGGACAGAATCCAGCACCCCGACTGGGACTAGAACCTGGGGTGCCGGTGCCGCAGGCAGAAGATTAGCCTATTGAGCTGCGGCGCCGGCCTAGCCAAATACTATTCTTAAAACAAATGCTCTGGAGTTTGCATTGTGGCACAGAGGAGTAAACCGTCCCTGCGACATCAACATTCCTTATGGGTGCTGGTTTGAATTCCAGCTGCTCTACTTCTAATCCAGCTCTCTGCTAATGCATCTGGGAAAGCAGTGGAAGACATCCTAGGTACTTGGGCACCTGACACCCATATAGGAGACCTGGATGGAGTTCTAGGATCCTGGCTTTAGCTTGGCCCAGCACCAGAGATCGATCTTCCATTCACTGGTTCACTGCCCAAATGGCCACAACAGCTGGGGCTGGGCCAGGGCTGTCGCTCCCCCTCTTCGTGGAGGAACGACACAGGACCCTGCGCTGTTCCTTTGTCTGCTCGGCCCTTCCCGGGTTTGCTGCTGGTTCTTCCCGGGTTGGCTACCGTCCCTTCCACCTCCGTGGAAGGGCGGTTCCCCCTGCCACTTTCCCCACTTCCGTGGGGGAGCGGCACACCGCCGGCCAGCTCTCTCGGGGGCTGCACAGGTGTTCCTTCAGATAGATGTTCCTGGTGCATGTTGTCTCTCTCCTCCTTTATAGTCCTCTTCCACCAATCCCAACTCTGCTACCCACACGCTGAGTACGCTGCTCTCCTCTAATCAGGAGCAGGATCAGCTCCTGCAGGTCATCACTCAAGTTGGCGAGAGGCAGCTGCGTAGAAGTTGTTACTCCCTTCTCAGCGCCATATTGTGGGAGAGCAGATGCATAGAATAAGTCTTAATTCCAGTAACTTAGTCTAGTCCGAGTTGCTCCCCACACAGGGCAAAGCCAGGGGCTTCATCTGGGTCTCCTACATGGGTGCAGGGGCCCAATTACTTGGGCCATCCCCCACTGCTTTCCAGGCACATTGGCCAGTGCCACAGGTGGAAGCTTAGCCATCTAAGCCACAGTGCTGGCCTTACAAAAACAACATCTTTGGGGGCTGGCACTACGGTGTAGCAGGTAAAGCCGCTGCCTGCAGTGCTGGCATCTCATATGGGCACTGGTTCAAGTCCTGGCTGCTCCACTTCCTATCCAGCTCTCTGCTGCAGCCTGGGAAAGCAGCAGAGGATGCCTCAAGTCCTTGGGCCCTGCACCAGCCTGGGAGACCCAGAAGAAGCTGCTGGCTCCTGGCTTCGGATTGGCCCAACTCTGGCCGTTGCAGCCTTTTGGGGGAGTGAACTCATGGATGGAAGACTTCTCTTATCTCTGCCTCTGCTTCTCTGTGACTCTGCCTTTCAAATAAATCTTAAAAAAAAAAAATAAATAAAAACCAGCTTCAACATCTTCCAAGCTACCATTCCAAGTGGAGTACATGGCTTCAAATTCATTCTCCCTTCATTTTCCACATCTGATTGATGGTCAAAATTCATTAATTCTACTTCTAAACATTCTCATTTTTATTGCATTTTTCTGCATTTTCTAGTGTTGCCTACCCATTGTTTACTGCCTGAATCACTACTGTGGTATTCCTCCTTTCTGATTCCAGTCTTCTACAGTTTACTCTGCATAGAATTAACATTTGAAACCCATATCTGATAGTGTCCTTCTCGTGGTTCTATCCCACTACTGTATAGTCCAATTTGGGGCATACAAAGCTTCTCATGATTTTGCTCTTGCCTCCTTCTTGGCCTTATCTCCTACTCACTAACATATACCTACATATCAAAGTTATCAAATGTCTTATAGTTTCCTGGAACTGCAAATTCCCTGATATGCCTAATTTTAGAATGTCTTTAACTTCTATTTTCCCACCCCCAAGAAATCAGTCAATACCTCCAACAGCATCAGTGCACACCTTAACTACACTATGACATGCACATATGACAACTGTTTATTTGTGGTCTTTCGATTCTATGAGAGTTTCTTTTTTTTTTTTTTTCTATTTTTTTTTTTATTTTTTTATTTTTTTATTTTTTTGACAGGCAGAGTGGACAGTGAGAGAGAGAGACAGAGAGAAAGGTCTTCCTTTACCGTTGGTTCACCCTCCAATGGCCGCCGCGGCCGGCGCGCTGCGGCCGGCGCACCGCGCTGATCCGATGGCAGGAGCCAGGAGCCAGGTGCTTTTCCTGGTCTCCCATGGGGTGCAGGGCCCAAGCACCTGGGCCATCCTCCACTGCACTCCCTGGCCACAGCAGAGGGCTGGCCTGGAAGAGGGGCAACCGGGACAGAATCCGGCGCCCCGACCGGGACTAGAACCCGGTGTGCCGGCGCCGCTAGGCGGAGGATTAGCCTAGTGAGCCGCGGCGCCGGCCTATGAGAGTTTCTAACATGAAACTCATCTATGGGCTTCAGGAGCAAGCATGGGAGGACTATCCATCAATTCCCTAAAACTGACTATAACATTCTGTAAGCAAATTATACTTGTACTGTATGGAAGGAAATATCATGGATACCTGGATTGTGAGATTATTGAAAGAAGGGGTGAGTCTGGTATCATTAATCTGTATATCTCACACCTACTATATAGTGTACAGCATAAAGTAATCACAACATGCCAGCGCTTACGTACACAAGCAAATATGCAGAAGCACTTGCCAGTCTAATGCATAAATCATTTAGGTAAACTTCTGTTGGTCTACAGTCACACAGATTACCTGGAACCTGTTTCATAAAAATATTCTATTTTCTTGAAGAGATTTTAAAATTTGTAATTCTCACCCATAAATACACTTCAAAGTGAGGTCTTACCTATACCCTTAGCATAAGTTTAACTGTTACCTCAGGTTTCTGTTCTTTATTTGCTTTATTTTAAAAGTTGTATCTTTTTTGTTAGTTACTTCTTCTGTAAAATGTAATCCTGGGCATCAGCCAAGCCAACATAAATCCAAGGATATATCAGGTCCTGTTTCTCTAGAAAGACTGGTACATTATTTGTAGGGTTAATCACTGCATTAGCCAATAACTGGCTCTTTCCAGCTTCAACCACCTTCTCTTCCTAAGACATGGAGGTAGCAACATAATGTTTGTAACTTCTGCAGGATAGTGGAGCTCTTTTCACCATCAAAATCAAGAGAGAAGTGATCCCTGAACAGTACAGTGAGCCCAGCATCGCAACACAGTGTTTCCATTTGAAAAGCAAGTGTTATATGTACTGTAGGAATAAGGAAGACTCCTTAAATATAATGGAATAGAGGAAAGGGAACATTTTTAGAAATACTGTTTCATAATATCATAAAGGAAAATAACAAAGGAGAAAAAAATGAGGAATATGTGAACAAGCTACCCATCGTTAGGTTACTTACCATCTTATAGAGATCTGAGACACTAATTTGATCTGAATCCACTACTTCAAAGTCCTTCCGGGGCACCAGGTCCAGGCCCAAATGCCTAGTAAAGATAAAGACCACATTCAGCATGCCATGTCCTCATGTATGTGCCTGGGAACCTTTACCATCTAGATATTGTGGACAGAGGTTCAGACACTGCACTAGCATTAACATGCCTTTATCCAGCAACATCTAATTTTATTCACTTATTCATTAACAAGGTGAGGGATTCTAAGTCTGACACAATTCCAGTCAAGTCATTCCATTTGTGATGATAAAAAGGTTTCATTCAATACTGTTTTTCTAAGAGTGCTTAAGATCTTTAAGCATGGATTTTTTTAAATCATCCTTAAAAAGCCATGTTTATTTTTCTCTTTCACTCCAGCCTACAGGTACGTTCGAGGTTCAGTCACACATTACTTTCACTGGGATGACAAAATTATTCAGAGTGATCAAGTAGATTTGTAATTCAAAGTCAATACATAAAAACTATCTAAAAAAGATACTAAACTCAAAGTGATGTATGTCTTGGTCAAGTTTTATTTCAAAATTAGTTTAACTAATAGTAGTAAAGACCTGATTATGTATTAGCACCAATATCTTAAGAAACATTCACAAGAAGTTTAACCAAGGAGTGTGATTTCTTGAGACAACAGTATTTAAAAGATCTACTATAATTTTGGACAGAAAGAAATAGCAGTAATTAATGGCTGACTGGGTGGCAGTATTAGGCAGTGGAAATAACTCTAGGCACAGTGAGAACTCTTGGTTTCAAGTATGGTGCACAGCTTGCATTTAACAAATGTTAGCTCCTGGGGCTGACACTAGGGCACAGCAGGCTAAGCCTCTGCCTGCAGCACAGGCATCCCATATGGGCACTGGTTCATGTCCTGGCTGCTCCTCTTCCAATCCAGCTCTCTGCCTATGGCCTGGGAAAGCAGTGGAAGATGGTCCAAGTGCTTGGACCCTTGCACTCTCATGGGAGACCTGGAAGAAGCTCCTGACTCCTGGTTTCAGGTTGGCCCAGCTCCAGCCATTTGGGTCATTTGGGGAGTGAACCAGCAGATGAAAGACATTTCTGTCTTTCTTCTCTGTCTATAGCTCTACCTCTCAAATAAATAAATAAAAATCTCTAAAGAAAAATGTTAGCTCCTTTTCCGTGATCTAGGACAACAGCTTTAAATATGGAGTTCAATGCAGTGATAAGGGGTTATGGGACTGTTACTGCTTTAGACTCTGGATGAGTGCGTGTTCACATCTGATTTTTTTTTTCCTAAGGAGAAGATATATTCACCTCTCATTAGGGTCTCAGAGATGCTCTGCAGCTATCCTACTTCAAAACAAGGGCTATGAATTATTATGTCTGGCAAAAGTATCCCATGGGACAATGGAAAGAGAAATTATTTCTTGTTTTTTCAACTATACTATGAACTATTTTTAGAATATTCTAGCAAAACCAACTCTATAGGCTCTCTGTACATAAAACTGCCACTCATTTAAAATAGTCAGAAGTACATCCAAAATGCAGACAAACTTTATTTAAAATTTATACCCTATTTATAGGAAAATATCTGAAGAGGCTAAACAAATCAAAATAAGATTGATAAAAAATGAAAATCAAACCTATATGAAGAAGATACATGCAAACATACTAATCACATAGGATAAAATGGTTATTATGATTAAGAATTAAAATTTAGATGTACACTTTCTAGCAGGCAATATAAAAGAAAAACATGTAATTCTTTTAAAGGATGAAAGTACTTTTCTACTAAAGGATAATTGGCATTATCCTTTACAAGCAACATATTACATATATACCATAACTTGCATTAAAGGATAACTTACATTTCCTTTCAATAGAAAATCATAAATTTTTAAAAAGCTTTACTTATTTATTTGAACATCAGAGTTACAAAAAGACAGGGAGAGACAGAGAGAGATCGTCCATCTGCTGGTTCACTCCAGGTGGCTGTAATAGTCAGGGCTAGGCCAGGCCAAAGCCAAAAGCCAGGATCTTCTTCTAGGTCTCCCACATGGGTGGCAGAGGCTGTTTTGCACAGGTCATTAGTAGGGAGCTGGATTGGAAGTGCAGCAGCTGGGTCATAAACTGGTGCCCATATGGGATGCCAGTGTCATAGGCAGCAGCTTTACTTACTATATTGCCATGCCAGAACTGAAAATTACAAGTTTTTAAAGAGAAAAAATTTTTTGCTACTAAATACTGAAAAAAGACCTCAAAGTTTACATAATAATAAGTTCAGTAATATACTAAGGGTTTTAACTACAATAGTTTACAGTTTACAGTAAAATTATGCCATTGAATTTGTCTGATTATTGAAGTTAAGGCATTTAAACCTATAAGATATTTTATTTCTCTGCCACTGGGATCCTGCATTCTTAAGTCAATAAAGCCTACATTTCATCAGTTACTATTAAGAATTCTTGATTTTTCTGACACAGTTCCAGGCTATTAGATTTTTTTTTAAAAAATTTTATTTATTTGAAAGACAGAGTTATAGAGAGAGGGAGAGAGAGAGAGAGAGAGAGAGGGGTCTTCCAAAAACTGGTTCACTCCCAAATGGCTGCAATGGCTGGAGCTGAGCCAATCCAAATTCAGGAGCCAGGAGCTTCCTCTGGGTCTTCCAAGGGTGCAGAGACCCAAGGACTTGAGCCATCCTTTACTGCTTTCCCAGGTCATAGCAGAGAGCTGGATCAGAAGAGAAGCAGCTGGGACTAGAACCAGCGCCCACATGGGATGCCAGTGCTGTAGGCTGGGGCTTTAACCCACTGCTTTAACCTGCTGTACCACAGTGCCAGTCCCTAGGTCATTCGCTTTTAACACTGAGGGCATACAAAGGCAGCAGTGTCAATGGACAGCAAAGAGAGCTACAGCATTTCTTTCTATACCTCTTCTAATATAAATTTATATGATAAAAATAATTTTGCAGGAATAGATATTTTATATAAATGTGGGACAAAAGTAGAAAGATCACAAAAATGATATTAGTATTAGGAAACTCGAATTATAAAACTGATCTTTTAAAATATTTTCCAGGGGCCAGTACTGTGGCACAGCAGGTAAGGCAGCTGCTTGCAGTGCCAGCTTCCCATATGGGCACCGGTTCAAGTCCCAGCTGTTCCACTTCCAATCCTTGGCCTGGGAAAGCAGTGGAAGATGGCCCAAGTTGTTGGGCCCTTGCATCTAACTGGGAGACCAGAAAAAGCTCCTGGCTCCTGGCTTCAGATCAGCCCAGCTACAGCTGTTGCAGCCATCTGGGAGTGAACCAGTGAATAGAAGAACTCTCGATCCCCCCCTCCCTCCCTCTCTCTCTCTGCCTCTTTCTAACTCAGCCTTTCAAATAAATAAATCTTTAAGAAAAAAACATTTTCCAAATTTTCTGTAATCATGCCATTTAAACATTCATAAAAAAGAGATAACATTTCATATACATTATTTAATCACTAGAGTTCCAAAAATATACATGCATCCCTTGCTATCTGTGGAAGATTAGTTCCAGGACCCTTCATGAATATTAGAATCAGGAGAAGCTCAAGTTATTTATATAAAATGGTATAGTGTTTACAGAGTGATTGATGTACATCCTACTGTACATACGAAATCATCTCCAGATTACTTATAACATTAATACAATGCAGTTGGTTGAATCTGTCGATGAAAAACCCATAAATATGGAGGGCTGACTGTATATGAAATAATATATTTTAAAAAAATAAAAAAGAATTGAGCAAACAATCCAATCAAAATACATGTTTTAGACATAACAGCTTAAGAAAATCCAGATGGCATCTGAGTCAGTAGGGCCAGTAGAGTACTGAGGGAGCATATATGCTCTTGGTAGTTCAGTGTACTCAGTAATGGGCCTTTTGGAGACTGTCATCCATGTAAATAGTCTTAGCATTATGGTACCTTTAGTTCCTTGTCTAGGTGATGACCCACCCATAAACCAACCACGACACCCTACACATATTAAGAACCAAACCAACGATATTGGATGCAGGGAATATACTATATTGTTTTGCTATGCATATGTTCTTATCATGCTAATTCCCTCATAAGAGTAGAGTGCTTTCCCTCTTTTAAGAGTAGCTAGAGTATAGTACCTTTCAGTTTCTCAATTTCACTATCTTAGGGAGTAACAGCATGATTAATTGGTAAAAATAAAAAACTGAACTCCTACTAAAACCATCTTTAATGGAAGAATGGTGGTTTGCAAAAGTTTAATTGGCAACTATTCTCAATGGAAGAAGGCAGACATATTGCATGGTAAGAAGCAAAACAATGTTCACTACAAATTTCATCCTGAAAAAGAGGCTGCTGGCTATTTCTTTCCACAGTTTACTCTGAGAATAGCAAATAGTAAGTGCAGGAAATAGTCAACATGATTTCTTTTCTATCCTCACAGCACATAGCCAGTCCAGCAGAGTAATCAGCAACATGTCAGATTGTCAAATTTTTATCCTGGCCCTTCCACCAGGCCACACTGTCTGAGCTACTATCATAAGCTGCTGTGAGGATTAATCCATATGTAACAATGTGAACAGTGTCTAAAATCGGGAATTGCTATTGCTGTTATAATTATTATGTTTATATATAATATAAATAGTCAAAATATTGCTTGAAATACAGGGATTATGATCAAAGAGATAAATGAATTAAAAAAAACTTCAACCTGATGAACATAAGCAGGGGGTAAACACTGATGCATATCAATACATTCAGGGCCAGCGCTATGGCCAGCAGGTTAAAGCCCTGGCCTGAAGTGCCAGCATCCCATATGGGTGCCGGTTCTAGTCCCAGCTGCTCCTCTTCCAATCCAGCTCTCTGATATGCTATGGCCTGGGAAAGCAGTAGAAGATGGCCCAAGTCTTTGGGTCCTTGCACCCATGTGGGAGACCTGGAAGAAGCTCTTGGCTCCTGGCTTTGGATCAGTGCAGCTCCAACCATTGCAGCCATCTGGGGAGTGAACCAGCGGATGGAAAACCTCCCTCTCTGTCTCTACTTTTCTCTGTAACTCTTTCAAATAAATAAAAATAAATCTTTAAAAAAATACATAAATGCACTATGGAACTGAGATTTATCACTAACTGCTTACGTGAATAATTGTCACAAAATAGTCTTCCCTTACTTATCATTGATCATTCATTCACTTCAGTAATTCAGTAAATATTTATTAGAACCTATTTTGTACTATGTTCACACTGAGCTTGACACAGCTGTGAATGAGAGACATACTCATGATCGTATATTCTTTTAGATGTTAGCTACCTGAGGTCCTGAATCTTTGTATGAAATTCTAGGGCCGGTGCCCCAGCTCACTAGGCTAATCCTCTGCCTGTGGCGCCAGCACCCCGGGTTCTAGTCCCAGTTGGGGCACCGGTTTTGTCCCAGTTGCTCCTCTTCCAGTCCAGCTCTCTGCTGTGGCCCAGGAAGGCAGTGGAGGATGGCCCAAGTGCTTGGGCCCTGCACCCGCATGGGAGACCAGGAGGAAGCACCTGGCTCCTGGCTTCGGATTGGTGCAGTGCGCCGGTTGTAGTGGCCATTTGGGGGGTGAACCAAAGGAAAAGGAAGACCTTTCTCTCTGTCTCTCTCTCTAACTTCCTGTCAAAAAAAAAAAAAAAAAAAAAAAAGAGAGAGAGAGAGAAATTCTAAATTTTATATTTTGTTTTGATGTTCCATATTCTATGTTTTTCTTTTAGGGTTCTTCATCTGAACCATAGAACATAGAAAATAATTAGAATATAATTAATATTGGATGATTTAAGGAATAAGGTTACAACTTAAGTTCTCTTAGTTTTTGCTAATTTCAGATGTCCTGAAGCTGGAAAGTATGATCATCCCTCAAAGACAAAATACTGAGTCATTAATCTTTCCGGGTCCTAGCTAAAAGTATGCTCAGAGGAAACCAAACAACTGCTGTTGTTGGTTACTCAAACAGTAATTCCCTTGGTGAAGGACATAAACTCAGTGGGAAGAATAGACTATGGATGGGTTAGGGTATGTGAACATCTGACACAGAAAGTAGAAAAGGAAGGAGGGAATGAAAAATGATGAAGAATGAGAAAGAAATAACAGAAGAACTTGAATTGTAATGGTATATTAGTGATCTGTCCTATATTTTGTGACTTTATAATAAAAAGACACAAATTATTTCAGGGTAGGCATTTGGCACAGCGGTGAATTTTACCATCTGGGATACGCATATCCCATATTATAATATTTGAGTCTGAGCCCAACTCTGCCTCTGATCCAGTTTCCTGCCAATGCATACTGTGGGAGACCACAAAGCGATGGCTCAAGTACTTGGAATCCAGGCATTCCAGGAGATCAGAATGGCATTCCAGGAGCATGGCTTCAGCCTGGCCCAAACCCAGCTATTGCATGCATTAGAAAGTGAACCAGCAGCTGGAAGACCTACCCCCCCCCCACCCCGCCGTCCCTCCCTGCTTTACAAATAAATACAATTTTTTAAAAAGATACCAAGTATTTCATTTGAACCACAATCCACAGAAACATCATTTTAATTAAACAAAAATATACAAAATATCTACATTTTCTTCAAATTGGCACTTTCTAGCTAAAAAAAAAAAATTTCTATGAATTATACTAAGAATAAAGCAAGGGCCAACACTGTGGCTTAGCAGGTAAAGCCTCTGCCTGCAGTGCAGGCATCCTATTAGGGGTGCCAGTTTGAGTCTGGCTGCTCTACTTCCAATCCAGCTCTCTGCTATGACCTGGGAAAGCAATAGAAGATGGTCCAAGTCCTTGGGCCCCTGCCTCATGTGGGAGACCAGGAGGAGTCTACTGATTCCTGGCTTCGGATCGACGTAGTTCCAGGCGTTATGGCTATCTGGGGAGTGAACCATCAGATGGAAGTCTCTCTCTCTCTCTCTCTTTCTCTACCTCTGCCTTTTAAATAAAAATAAATAAATCTAGCATTTCTTACTTAGGTATTTTTCTAAGGCAGAAATTAACTGAGCTGTGTCAGTCCTGAGTTATTTACAATTTTAATTTAGCTATACTGTGTTTACTGTAGTGAAAAAATTAGACACTGAGCAAAACTTGCCAATATAATTATGGAAGGTATTGAAAATATTAACGAATTAAAATTACATTCCTAGATAAAATTTTTATAATTCGCTTGGAGTAGATATTGATGGAACAAGGACATAAGCCTCAGCGATGCTCCCTCATTGCCCAAAACAGATAAACACTGGAATGTATTTCTTGCCCTTGAATCTCAATTGGGTTCCACATCTATTGCCTTCATACCCCACCTCCCATAGACACCTGAAAGACCAGTTGCTCAGAACACCTGAACGCCCTTTTCCAAGAATTCCCCCTCTGTCTGCTGCTCCATATCCCACCCCCAACCCAACCTTCCTAAAATATAAAAAGCCCGTCCCCTGGGGGTCTTGGCCTTCTTTCATGTGTTCTATCAATGTGCACGCAGGCAGTTGGTCACCCACCTCTACGGATTTATTTTCTGTGAATTAATTCGGTCTGGCTGTAAATTTGTACAATGTCTCCTCTCTATTCTGCGACTCTTTTCCTAACAGATAAGATTAACTGACTTATTTTATGTTTAGCATATTTGAGCAGAGAAAGGACTAGTTAATCTGAACACTTTGTTTCATGCCCTTTCTGTATTTCCTATAGTTCCAAAACATATAAGAACACAAAATTATGAGTGTTGTTCTCTACTTGATAACTTTTAATAACTTTTTACATACAGAGTCTACATATCCAAACAGTCTAACAAATGCAAGCTATACCAACTTATTACTTCAATTTTTGATGTTTTTGTCAAATAAATAGTTCTTAATTTTAAGAAACAAAAATTATTATTATATAGCTGTGGATAGTTCTGTATCTAAGCTCTAAACAGGATCCATTTTATACTTGCAAGTTCTAACTGAACGTTAAATTACATACATACACACACACATATGCACACATATATATAGTAGGACATACAGTATTCACATTTGGAGAGTAGAAAAAGATTAAATAGCATAAAGACTACAATAAGTTGCCTGGATTTATTTTCACATTCACAAATAATCAGAGAGATGGTAAGGTCCTGCCAAAAGTATATAGGCTTGGGAATCAGTTCCAGGTACAAACACCAGCTCTACTACTCACTGTGGAAGGCTGGGAAATGTACTTCTGAGCCTTAATTTCCTCACTAGGTAAAAATGGAGCTTCTATCTTGGAAGTGCACAGCAGCATTTCATTATGAGAGGATATCTAACAGGTAAGATTATGCGCTTACCACAGTGATGGAGGTATACATTCAATAAACTACTAATAGTTATTAATAGCCTGTAAAATAAATTCTGAAAAGCCAGCCCTATAATGTCTGTGCAAGAGCTTACAAAAAGCATACAAGTTTTAAATCATATATGAATATTTAATTACATCAATTTAAACATTAAAATACATCAAGCAATCATTGATGGTAAATCCAACACATATGTGCTAAGCTTCAACATTTCATGGCACTTCTAAAAGAGGTGAAACAAGAAGTATGGAAATATTGGGGCATAAAATGAGAACACTGAACATGGTTAGTACTGCTAAGCTTTTGTGTGAAATAATCATTTTTACATACTCAAATGGTATAAAATGACTATTTTTACATTATACCATCTCATTTCAAAACAGGAATGACAGTTCAAATTAGCAAAGCAAGAATTAGAGAACAGTCCTATGGTGTGGGAGCAACAGGTCTTTTTCCTTTAATAATAACAGATCTACAAAGTTCTTGCTTAGGCTTTTAAGTGACTATATTTTCTATTGGGTAAAGTAGAAAATAGGGTGCAGGAGGCAGATGGGGTTGAGGAAAAGAAGTACAAAGAGAAGAAATGTCTGGAGGTTAGCGATAGAAAGCAGGGAAAGGGGAATAGGAGTAACAGGGAACACAGGAAGAAGTGTGTTTCTGATTTTTATTTATTAAAATGACATCCATATAAATATTCCTTCCACACACACACACACACACACACACACACACACAAGGGGTTCTGTCCATAGGTGAGTGATTGACAAGCTTCCCTTCCTGGTCACTTGAAATGTTCTGGTCATTATACTTTGAAACCCTTAAACCACAATGCAGAGGTCTTTGTGATAAGGTCCCAGTTCACACTCTGGTTGCCTTCTTATCACCTAGAACGCTGGCTTTTGTATTTTGTTTATCTGAAGGAGAAAC
This sequence comes from Oryctolagus cuniculus, assembly GCF_964237555.1. NCBI lineage: Eukaryota > Metazoa > Chordata > Mammalia > Lagomorpha > Leporidae > Oryctolagus > Oryctolagus cuniculus. The sequence goes on from NC_091441.1 coordinate 98,403,862, forward strand.
ATCCAGGAAGGCATTCTGTTCATAGGGGTAGGTTACTCTTTATACGGATTTTTAAAAATTTAAAAAAAAAATTTTTTTTTTTGATTTAAAGAAACACAGAGAGAAAGAGAGACTGACAGACAAGCAGGGCTCCTATCCACTGGTTTACGTTCCAAATGCCTGCAACAGCCTGCCTGGGTCAAAACTGGAACTCAATCCAGGTCTCTCACGTAGGTGTCAGGAACCCAATTATCCAAGCCATCACCACTGACTACCAGGATGTGCATTAGCAGGATCCTGAAGTAAGGAGCCACAGTAAGGAAGCACACCCAGGTATTTCAACGTGGGTCTTGGTATCTTAACTGCCAGGCTAAATATCCATTCCCTTACATATATTTTTAAGCCAAGTCCATAAAACACTTTATTTATGTATTTTCAGTTTTATTTCAAATTCAGAGAGAGGGAGAGAGAGACAGACAGACAGAGAGAGACAAGGAGAATATACTCACAACTGCCAGAACTGGGCCAGCCTAAAGCCAGGAGCCAAGAACTTAGCCTAGGACTCCCAACTGGTAAGGACTCAACTACTTGAATCATCACCTGCTACCTTCCATGGGGCACATTAGCAGGAAGCTAGAAGCAGAAGCAGAGCCAGGACCTGAACCCAGGTACTGTGATATGGGATGCAGGCATCCCAAGTGGCACTGTAAAATGCTTGCCCCCAAATCCCTTCATAAGCTCCAAAGCCCATTTGTCCCTCACCCCATGACTCTGGGACCTGCAGGTCAGAATGGCCTCATTAGCTCAAGTTTCCTCCACCTTTGCTGGGCTTCTCTTATCACTAATCTTCCACCTATCTACTGTCCAGATTCCAAAAACAGTTCACAAGTCTCATTTATTAAGTGGGCCTCCTAACATTGATGACTTGAGAGGGAGAAGAGCTAAAAACACAAATTTAAATATACTTAGGCTATATATACTTATTAAGTAGGAAGCAACCTGCTCATATAAAACTTCAATGGACCTAATTTTAAAAGAATAAGCACTTGAAAATTTACCAATTATTAAATCTGGAAAGAAACAAAATCTGAATAATATCTACTCTAATTTCTCATGAGTATGTCTTTGAATTTTACTTCTATGGCAATAGGAAATCATCGATTCCACTACCAAAATAGAAGACTATTTTTTAATGACAAGATAGTTACGAATATCCTGAAGTAAAAATGTATGGTCTCCATTTGTAGATTATGCCAATTCAGATTCACTGAATAGCTAAAAGGTGGAAAGGACACTGAATTCATATCTTCAAAAGAGCATTACAAGATAATTTTAAAAGCATATTCTGATTAGAAAGGTCTAGAATTAAGGAATTTGAGCTGGAAGAGACCTCAAAGGATAATCTAATCCAATAATTTACTTTTTAAAATGTTTATTTATTCACTTTTTTTTTTAAAGAGCTTCAAATTTTTTTTTTTAATTTTTTGACAGGCAGAGTGGACAGTGAGAGAGAGACAGACAGAGAGAAAGGGCTTCCTTTTGCTGTTGGTTCACCCTCCAATGGCCGCCGCGGCCGGCGCGCTGCGGCCGGTGCACCGCGCTGATCCGATGGCAGGAGCCAGGAGCCAGGTGCTTTTCCTGGTCTCCCATGGGGTGCAGGGCCCAAGCACCTGGGCCATCCTCCACTGCACTCCCGGGCCACAGCAGAGAGCTGGCCTGGAAGAGGGGCAACCGGGACAGAATCCGGCGCCCCTATTTATTCACTTTTATTTGTTTGAAAGGCAGAGCGACAAAGAGAGGGAGGGTGAAAAGGAAGGAAGGAGGGAGGGAGGGGGAGAGAGAAAGAGAGGGAAAACAAGAGAGAGGGAGAGGGAGGGAGGGAGAGAGAGGGGGAGAGAAGAGGAGGGGAGAGAGAGAGAGAGAGAGAGGGAGAGAGGGAGAGAGGGAGAAAGAGGGAGAGGGGGGGAGAGAGAGAGAGAGAGAGAATGAATGAATATCTTTCATCCACTGGATCACTATCTAAACGCCCACAGAAGTTGACACTGGGCCAGGCTGAAGCTAAGAGCCAGAAATCTCATCTGGGTCTTCCACATTAGTAACAAGGGTTCAAGTACTTGAGTCATCAACTGTTATCTCCCAGGTGCATTAGCAGGAAGCTGGACAGGAAGCAGAGGGGGGACTCAATGTAAGACACTCTAATATGGGACCCACATATCCCAAGCAGCAATGTAATCCATTGCATCCCAACATGTACTACAAGTCCAATTCTTAACTCTTTTTTCCAGAAGTGAAATGGAAGCTAAATGAGTTTCAGTGACTAGAACTAATGATATCTTTTGCTAATTAGAAGAAATAACTATATCTAACAAAAATGATGCAATCTTAGTGGAGAATATAACATTAACTTTTAATTATTAAAGAGAAATTTTGATCAAGTTAGGATCTATGAGGACTGAGTTATTACAAATGAAACTTAAATGCCCAAATAATATTAATACTTACTCATTACCCCAGTCCAGACGTACAGTGATGTGTCGCTTAACCTCTCGCACCTGATCCTGAGTCAGGTGACCAGACAGGAGCTGCCTTCGCAGGTCAATAAGTTCATTCATCACATGGCGAAGTTTGTAGAAAAGATCTACTTTGTGTTTCTGAAAGAACATATTTGATGTTGGTTGAAATGCAAAGGGGATATGAAAAAGGAATGAAAAGAGAAAGAGAAAGAGTTAAACTATGAAGAGTGCTCATTTCTCTGAACTATAAAGGCAATGTAAAGAGAAGTTTATATAAAGGTCTTAAAAATTGCCCTTTGTTCCTGTTTATATATCTTTATATAGTGACAATGAACAAAGCAGCAAAACTGATGTGGCTCATGCAAAAGTTCCACTTATCTCTATTATCACGGACTACTCATTTTTCTAGTAAATTGAAGGTATTAAATAGAACAGAAGGTTTCACAACAGCCTGGAGCTATTTTGTCTCACAAGTCACAACACATGTTAAGAACAAAGACTTCACCCATATGGCAGTATTTCTGTGTCCTCCACAAAGTATATTTAAGTTAGGAGAGGGAGAATCATTTGTCCTATTCAGAAGCAACTAAGGTTTCCATATAGAACCACAGTCCCTAGAGTGAGATTCACTCTTGCTTTCTAGGTCTCATCTAGGTTCCTAATTAGCTTTCCTAAACAGCTATATGTCTCTAGTGTCACAGCCTATAATATGTTGAGAAGCTGGGGGCATCTCAGTCATAAGTGGGTGCCCATACCCTGTCAATCCTCCCAAATTCAAAGTCAGCGGGGAATGCAGATTTTTCCTTCTGGTAAAATCCCTGGATCATACACCCATACAATATCCGCTGGCTACAGCCCGACTCATTTCACAGTCATGCTAGGAGCATATTAAGTCTCTGCAGCTTGTACTAATGTTGGAATGGCTCCTTCTGCCTGCCTGTTTCCAGGCTGCTGTGGCTGCCTTGAAAAATGCCACTTTTAGAAAATTAAGTGGAAACATCTTAATGGTCTTAAGATCATTAAGCAGATGTTTTAGAAAAAAAAGGCATTTCAAGTCCTATTTGCTACAAGTCAAATCTTGATTCTTAAATTATTTAGGTTTCTGTTACATATATATATATGTATAATTTTACATAAAAGATGCTTAAAGATGTGTTACACACAGAAACAATATGAAAGAAAGTAAAGGAAGAAAATCTCTCAGTAAAAGATCACAGGAAGTTCAAAGTATATATTAGAAATATCGTTGGAAAAATGGCAGGGCAAAGTCACTACTTATCAAAGTCACACTGAATATAAATGGCCTCAACTCTCCAGTTAAAAGACACAGACTGGCTGAATGGATTAAAAACCAAAACCCATCCATTTGCTGCTTATAAGAAATGTGCCAGAGGATTCCAATTCAATCCCATCAAGGTGGCATGTACCAATGCCATCTTACTAGTCAAAGGGATTAGTTTCAGTTCACAATTGATCATAATGATAGGACTAAGAGTCAAAGTGATAACATAAACAAGACTAGTGTATGCTAATACTAACTGATAGAATTAAGAAGGAGAGAACAATCCAACATGGGAAGCGGGATACACAGCAGACGCATAGAATGGCAGAGAAATGGCAGAGACAAAATTAAAAAGACTAATAGGATTATTCAGAAATCATCAGAAGTTAATCCACAAATAAAAGAAACAGATTCATGACTTAGTGAAATTTTTTCTCATGAAATTGAGATTTTAAAGAGAAATCAAAATGAAATATTAGAAATGAAGAAGTCAATAGATCATATGAAAACCGGTGGAAAGCCTTAACAACAGATTTGGTGAGGCAGAAGAAAGAATATCCAAGCTAGAAGACAAATCTTTGGAAGTCTTCCAGTCAGACCAAAAAAAAAAAAAAAAAAAAAAGAAATTTGAAAAATTAAAAACAGTGATTTAAGGAATACTGTCAAATGACCCAACATATGAGTCTTAGGAGTTCCTGGAGTGGAAAGAGAATAGATAATAGGGTATATATAGTGAAACAATTTCAGAAAACTTCCCAGTTTGGAAGACGAAAGGGACATCCAAGTATAAGAAGCACACAGAAATCCTAACAGACATGACCAGAAAAGATTTTCACCATGACACATTGCAGCCTAATTTTCAACAGTAGAACATAAAGAAAAGATTCTAAAATGTGTACTAGAGGAATGCCAGATTACTTCCAGAGGATCACCTATTAAACTCAGCTGACTTCTCATCAGAAACCCTACAGGCTAGGAGAGACACAGTCCAAGTCTTAAGAGAAAAAAACTGTCAACCCAGAATACTGTATCCTACAAAGGCCTCATTTAGGAATGAAGGTGAAATAAAGACATTCCATAACAAACAGAAATTGAAAGAATTTGTCACCACCTATCCAGCCTTACAAAAGAAACATAACGATGTGCTACACAGAAAAACAGAAGCATAGTCATCACTATCAAAGAGTGTGAAGGCAGAAAATCTCCTAGTAAAAGTAGAAAGTAAACTCAAAGTAAACAATAGGAATAATTATGAGAAAATGGCAGGGCCAAGTCATTACTTATCAATAGTTACCCTGAATGCAAACAGCCTAAATTCTCCAGTTAAAAGACACAGATTGGCTGAATGGATTAAAAAAACAAGACCCACCTGTTTGTTGCCCACAAGAAACACATCTCACAAAAAATGATACAAACAGACTGAAAGTGAAAGAATGGAAAAAAATATATTCCATGCTAACAGAAACCAAAAAAAGAGCTAGGTAGCCATCCTAATAACAGACAATAGACTTTAAGACTAAACATGTTAAAGGAGACATAGAAGGGTACCATGTAATAATAAAGGAATCAATTAAACAGGAAGAGATGACTATAATAAACTTATATGCACCCAATTACAGGGCATCTGGCTAATTAAAACAAATGTTAATAGATCTAAAGGGAGACACAGACTTCAATATAATAGTAATGGGGAACTTCAACACCCTACTTTCAGCAATGGACAGATAAACCAGACAGAAAATCAACAAAGAAACAACAGAGCTAATCAACACTATGGACCAAATGGACCTAATTGATATTTACAGACTTTTCATTCCACAGGTGCATATACATTCTTCTCACCAGTGCATGGAACTTTCTGTGGGATAAACCACATGCTAGGCCATGAAGCAATTTTCATCAAATTAAAAAAAAAAAAGGGAAATCATAAATCATACCATGCATTCAATGTCCACAATGAGATGAAACTGGCAATCAACAACTCAAGAATTTCCAGAACACATGCAAACACGTGGAAACTAAACATGCTCCTGAATGAACAGTGCGTCATAGAAGAAATCAAAAGAGAAATAAAAAAATTGCTGGAAGTGAATGAAGATGATAACACACCAAAACAATGTGATACAGCAAAAATCAGAGTTAAGAGGGAAGTTTCTAACAATTGGTGCCTAGTTCAAGAAATTGGAAAGGCACCAAATAAATGAGCTATCAATGCATCTTAAGAACCTAGAAAAACCCCATTATATGTTAACATAAATAATATTTATTAAAAAAATCTCCTTTGCGGCCGGTGCCGCGGCTCACTAGGCTAATCCTCCGCCTTGCGGCGCCGGCACACTGGGTTCTAGTCCCGGTCGGGGCACCGGATTCTGTCCCGGTTGCCCCTCTTCCAGGCCAGCCCTCTGCTGTGGCCAGGGAGTGCAGTGGAGGATGGCCCAGGTGCTTGGGCCCTGCATCCCATGGGAGACCAGGAAAAGCACCTGGCTCCTGGCTCCTGCCATCGGATCGGCGGGGTGTGCCGGCCGCAGCGCGCCGGCCGCGGCGGCCATTGGAGGGTGAACCAACGGCAAAAGGAAGACCTTTCTCTCTGTCTCTCTCTCTCACTGTCCACTCTGCCTGTCAAAAAAAAAAAAATCTCCTTTGCAAGACAAAAAAAAAAAGAACCTAGAAAAACAACAACAAACCAAACCCAAAATTAGTAGGAGAAAAGAAACCGTTAAAATTAGAGAATAAACAAAACTTAGACAAAAAAATACAAAAGATCAGTGAAATGAAGAGCTAGTTCTCTGAAAAAAAAAATTGATACACCATTGGCCCAACAAACTACAAAAAGAGGTAGCAGAGCCAAATCAATAAAACAAGAGATGAAAAAGGAAATGTAACCACAGATACCACAGAAATAAAGAATCATCAGGAAATACTACAAAGAGTATATGCCAACAAATCAGGAAACGTAGAAAAAATGGATAGATTCCTAGACATAAACAATCTATCAAAATTGAGACATGAAAACACAGAAAACCTAAACAGACCAATAACCAAGATGCAGACTAAATCAGTAATAAAGTCCACCAACAAAGAAAAGCTCAAGACTGTACTTCTTCACTGTTGAATTCTAACAGAGAATTAAAAAAGAACTAATTCCAATTCTCCCAAGCTATTCATAAAAACTCAAAGGGATAGAATCCTCCTAAGCTACCTCTATGAAGCCAGCAGCACCCTAATTCCTAAATGAGAAAAGATACAACAGAAAAGAGAAGTATAGACCAATTTCTCTGATGAACATAGATGTAATGATCCTCAACAAAATACTAGTCAATCAAGTCCAACAACACATCAGGAAGATCATCGACACGAACCAAATGGGATTTATCCCTGGTATGCTGGGATGGTTCAATATTTGTGAATCAACCAATGTGATATATCAGATTAACAAACTTGTCTTTATCGCTGAGGAAGTTTTTTTTCCTACTATTTCTTGAACTCTGAGTGTAGCATTAATCTTATGAGTATAAAGGTAATTCAAAATAGATCTTTGTGAAAAATAAGAATGGGGATAAGATAGGGAGGAGGAAGAAGGTTGAGAGTGCAGATGGGAGGGAGGATGGGGTGGGAAGATTCACTATGTTCCTAACTTTGTAAATATGAAATGCATGAAGTTTGTATTCCTTAAATAAAATGTTTTTAGATAAAAAAAATTGGTAATGGGGAGGCAGGCATTATAGCATAGTGGGTTAATTTGCCACTTGCATCTCATAATGAGGTGCTTCTTTGTGTCCTGACTACTCTGCTTCTGACCCAACTTCCTACTAATGCACCCTAGGAGGCAGCACATTGTGGGATCAAGCCTTCAGGAATCATGAACTATAATTACAGCAAAAAAACTTCTTATCCTTTCTTTAGTTGATGAATAAATGAAGAAAGTGAATAAGCACCTTAACAGTACACAATTCTTACAAAAGGGCAGATATTATAAATTCCTGCCAGCTCAAGTAGCAGCAAGGCCTAATCAAACTGCAGCATTTGGAAAAGTGAAATCTGGAAGATATGCAGTGACACACACATTGCTTATTAAAAAATAAGCCACCCGTCTAAGCTTAAAAGAGTTAGAATTATTTTTCTATCAAAGCATACACAGGAATCCATTTCATGCATATGTACAAAGCATTCATTGATTCATTTAACCAATTAACATATAGAGCACACCTGCTGAGTGCTATCACTTTGCTGTGAACCAAATTCCCTGCTCTGAAGGTATTTTTGTTCTAGAGCACAGAGACAGAAAATAGGGGAAGTTTTCCAGGCCTAAAAGAACAACTACAGAGGCCTTGATGTAGCAGTGGATACAGCCTGTTCCGAAAGAACAGGGAGGTTAATGAACCTTGAATCAATGAACAAGGGGGGAAGTGGTGATATTGCAGACAGAGAGGTAACAGGGACCAGATTAGATAGAGCCTTTGTAAACCATGTTGAGGGCTTTCGTTTTTTGTTTGTTTGTTTGTTTGTTTTGTTTTGTTTTTTGATAGGCAGAGTGGACAGTGAGAGAGAGACAGAGAGAAAGGTCTTCCTTCCACTGGTTCACCCTTCAGTGGCCACCACAGGCAGCGCGCTGTGGCCGGCGCACCGCGCTGATCCGAAGCCAGGAGCCAGGTGATTCTCCTGATCTCCCATGTGGGTGCAAGGCCCAAGCACTTGGGCCATCCTCCACTGCACTCCCGGGCCACAGCAGAGAGCTGGCCTGGAAGAGGGGCAACCAGGACAGAACCAGTGCCCCGACTGGGACTAGAACTTGGTGTGCTGGTGCCGCAGGTGGAGGATTAGCCTAGTGAGCCGCAGCACCGGCCGAAGGGCTTTGGCTTTTATTTTAAGGAAGATAGGAAGTTGCTGCATATTTGGAGTAGTAACATTATGTAATATGAATAAATCTTGGAAGCACCACTCTCAGTGCTCTGCTGAGTATTGACCCTGAAGAGATAAAGAGAAAAGCAGAGATTCCAGTCAAGACACTATTTACTGTAATAAAGATGACATTTTTTCTGGACAAAGAAAGAATGGTGATGTTAAGAAGGGGTTTGAAGTATTAGTCTGTAGAGCCCTTATTTTATTGAGTTCTTAGTTCTAATATTAGATTCCCTAATTCTTTGCTGAGTTTCACATTCGTATCACAAACTGTCTTTCTAATGTCACTGCACTGTCTGTCTATATTTGCTAGCATCTCATTGTTTCCTCAACACTATTCTCCTGCCTTTTTTTTTTTTTTTCGCAACTGGAGACCATTATACTTAGTGAAATAAGCCTGTCCCAAAAAGACAGATAGCATACATAGCATACATTTTCCCTGATCTGAGGGAACTAGCAGAGTACCTGAAATGTAATGACTTGATCAGCCCTTGTCCTGACTGTTGATGAACAACTTAATACTTTATCCCTTTTAGTATTTTTTTCTACTTAATACTATTGGTTGAACTCTGTAATTAATACACAATCTTAAGTGTTAAAATTTAACTGAAAAGTGATCCCTGTTAAATATAAGAGTGGGAATAAGAGAGGGAAGAGATGTACAGTTTGGGACATGCTCAATCGGGCTTGCCCCAAATGGTAGAGTTAGAAACATGCCAGGGGATTCCAATTCAATCCCATCAAGGTGGCATGCACCAACGCCATCTCACTGGTCCAAGTGATCGATTTCAGTCCGCAAATGATCATAATGAAAGGACTAAGAGTCAAAGGGATCACATAAACAAGACTAGTGTCTTCTAATACTAACTGATAGAATAAAAAAGGGAGAGAATGATCCAACATGGGAAGAGGGATACACAGCAGACTCATAGAATGGCAGATGTCCTAAACAGCACTCTGGCCTCAGAATCTGCCCTTAAGGCATTTGGAACTGGCTGAAGAGCCCATGAGAGTATTTCAGGCATGGAAAGCCAAGAAAAAAATGGAAAAAAAAATGACCTAAATGAAAGATCTCTGCGAATGAGATCCCAGTGGAAAGAACAGGTCATCAAAGAAGGAGGTACCTTTCTCTGAAGGTAGGAGAGAACTTCCACTTTGACTATGACCTTGTCTAAATATGATCAGAGTCAGTGAATTCAAAGGCCTCTATAGCCTTGGCAACTCATGACTGGAGCATAGGGAGATTACTGATGCCATAAACAGGAGTGTCAATTTGTTAAGTCAACAACAGGAGTCACTGTGCACCTACTCCTCATGTAGGATCTCTGTCCTTAATGTGCTGTACATTGTGATTTAATGCTATAATTATTATTCAAACAGTATTTTACACTTTGTGTTTCTGTGTGGGTGCAAACTGTTGAAATCTTTACTTAATATATGCTAAACTGATCTTCTGTATATAAAGAGAATTGAAAATGAATCTTGATGTGAATGGAAGAGGAGAGGGAGCGGGAGAGTGGAGGGTTGCGGGTGGGAGGGAAGTTATGGGAGGGGGAAGCCATTATAATCCATAAGCTGTACTTTGGAAATTTATATTCATTAAATAAAAGTTAAAAAATAAGAAAACAAAACAAAAATAACAACAACAACAACAAAAAACTGCATGGATATCAGAAAGGGTTTACACCAAAATAAAGTTAATTCCATTACTCCGTGAACTGTTAAAATAACCTCCAAGCTTTTCATTAAATATCAAGTAGTTTTAGTAAATTGAAGCCCACATTTATACACACACCTACACACACACACTGGATTTTTAAAAACAGATCAAATTAGGCAATCTCTGCCATCCCCTACACCAAATGGGTTGCTATAAGTCACAAGGTAAAGCAGAGTCTCAATCCAGCTGCCACTGACATTTATTACTTTAAATACTACTAAATGGAAACACTCAAATTTGCCTTAGTACAATGATCCCCTTAAGAATCAACAAAAAAAGCCAGACCATTTATACATCTTATTTCCAGAGTGAGAAATGAAACACATTCCACAGCTGAGGAACGCCATGGAGAAAACTTTGTCTCTTGACTACAGCATAGTGTCTGTCTATTCATAGCTATCACATTGTGGTGACAGTACCTACAAGGCAGAAATGATAGCAGCTACTTTGCCAACCAGCCCCTTTAGGATTTAATTCACCCTGCTGCTACAAAGAAAGGGAAAAGGCAGAAGGTACACATTTGTGTGTAAGTTTTCTACAGATGCAGGATCAGTCATTCCACAAAAAAGCCATTATTCCAAGGGCATGCAGGAACTCAATATTCAAGCAGGGATTTTATTGTGCTAAATCTTGCCTCTGGTTTACTTTATTCCTTTTAAATGACTTTATCTTACCTACTGTGGGAAAACAGTGCTGGGAACTCAACTACAACTCACCACTATACTTCCCACCACCACTCAAGTTCATCACTAGGAAAAACAGCCTTGCAACTTATTCAGAACATTTCCTGTTTTCCTACTTAGTGATCATTGCTCTGGAGTTGTATAAGTCTTTAATGTGGAGACAACATAACATGTGCATAAGAATTCATTTTAGAGTCAGAATGCTGGGTGTTCTATCTCAACTCTGACAAGTTTGCTAACCTCTGCATGCTTTAGTTTCCTTATCCTTTTAATAAAAAATAAAATAAAAGGCCTGCAGCCTGGCTTACTTGGCTAATCCTCCACCTGTGGAGCCGGCACCCCGGGTTCTAGTCCCAGTTAGGGCACCGGGTACTAGTACTGGTTGCTCCTCTTCCAGTCCAGCTTTCTGCTGTGGCCCAGGAAGGCAGTTAGAGGATGGCACAAGTGCTTGGGTCCTTGCACCCGCATGGGAGACCAGGAGGAAGCACCTGCTCCTGGCTTCAGATCGGCGCAGCACCAGCCATAGCAGCCATTAGGGGAGTGAACCAATGGAAGGAAGACCTTTCTCTCTATCTCTCTCACTGTCTATAACTCTCTCACTGTCTCTCTCTCTCACTGCCTAACTCTGCCTGTCAAAAAATATATATATAAAATATAAAAAAGAAAAAAAAAAGATCATACATCTATCCCTATATCATACACCTATCCCTAACCCTAACCCTAACCCTAGCCCTCACCCTCAACCTAACCCTAACCCTAGCCCTAGCCCTAACCCTAGCCCTAACCCTAACCCTAGCCCTAACTCTAGCCCTAACCCTAACCCTAGCCCTAACCCTAACCCTAGCCCTAACCCTAACCCCAGCCCTAACCCTAACCCTAACCCTCTCCTTCGCCCTAATCCTAACCCTAACCCTAACCCTAGCCCTAGCCCTAGCCCTAACCCTAACCCTAGCCATAACCCTAGCCCTAGTAAACTGTGCCTGGCCACTAGTAAGTATGGCTACTACCACAACATTTTCCTCCTTGCCACCACTCAACAGAAACTGCTCTGACCCTGATCCCAAACATCACTAACTCTCCTAGATATGCTTCCAAACAACCAGGCAATTCTGTTACGAGCACATTTGGCCTTTGCCTTTGAGTATTACAATGAGAACACTCCCTAGTAACAATCACTTTATACCTCCTACAGGTAAATAGAATCTTGATGTGTATGATTCTGTTTCATTATATTTTAAATAGATTGTGTATGTCTCTCTTAAAAATAGTTTAGTTTTACCTATTTAAAAATTTTATGTGAAGAAATTCTGTATTGGCTGGCACCGTGGCTCAATAGGCTAATCCTCAGCCAGTGGCACCGGCACACCGGGTTCTAGTCCTGGTTGCCCCTCTTCCAGGCCAGCTCTCTGCTGTGGCCCGGGAGTGCAGTGGAGGATGGCCCAAGTGCTTGGGCCCTGCACCCGCATGGGAGACCAGGAGAAGTACCTGGCTCCGGGCTTCGGAACAGTGTGGTGCGCCAGCCGCAGCACACCAGCCGCAGCAGCCATTGGAGGGTGAACCAACGGTAAAGGAAGACCTTTCTCTCTGTCAGTCTCTCTCTCACTGTCCACTCTGCCTGCCAAAAAAAAAAAAAATTCTGTATCCTCTTGCTAAAAAGAACACTCACTTTTGAAGAATGTGCTACCGTCAATGAGGTGATAGAAGCTATTGACATTTTTATTTCTTAAAAAAGAAATGTGCTAACATTAAGTCTCAGGCCTGTCATCTTAGGCAGTCATCATACTGTTGCACCATACAGCAGAGACCCAAAAATTTAATAAGTTCATTTTTAGTTATTTTTAGTTATTCTCATTAAAAATACATACAGTTGTACACAATCATTTAATGTATTACATGACAGTTAATTTTATGTGTTAACCTGACGGAGCTAAGGGATGCCCAGATAACTGATGAAACATGATTTCTCGAAGCTTCTCTGAGAGATCAGCATTTGAAGCAACAGCTCAGTAAAGAAAATCACCCCCTTGGCCGGCACCACAGCTCTCTAAGCTAATCCTCTGCCTGCAGCACCAGCATCCCAGGTTCTAGTCCCAGTTGGGGTGCCGGTTCTGTCCCAGTTGCCCCTCTTCCTGTCCAGCTCTCTGCTATGGCCCGGGAAGGCAGTGGAGGATGGCCGAAGTGCTTGGGCCCTGCACCCACATGGGAGACCAGGAGGAAGCACCTGGCTCCTAGCTTTGGATCAGTGCTGCGCGTCAGCCATGGCAGCCATTTGGGAGGTGAACCAACGGAAGGAAGACCTTTCTCTCTGTCTCTCTCTCTCTCACTGTCTAACTCTGCCTGTCAAAAAAAAAAAAAAAGTAATTTTAGAGGTTATGATGCACAATGCAAAAAAATTGGAAATCACCACTCTTAAACTACCCCTAAAACAAGCAGGTATAATGAGTCTTATACAATGGTCAATGCAGCCACCTTGAATTCTCCTATTTTTTTTTTTTTTTTAATTTCTAGACTGGTAGAGAGGTAGAAGAAGTAAATATCACCATAGTTCTATCCACTTTAATCAGGATACCCAGAATAAGGTTCATTTATAGCACAAAGGTATGTTGCCTGGCATGGTTATCTGACACACTGGAAAGATCCCTCCAAGAAGAAAATTATGTGGTAAACTTGTAACAATCTGGGACTTAGCATTAAAGGTGAAATAAACGATTCTGAGCAAGTCTCATAATTGAATGAACTAC